>NC_141858.1:4440723-5040723 GCF_024713525.1 Acromyrmex echinatior | reverse complement strand
AGTAGGGGCAGTAGGAGTCAAGCGCAGAAGACGTTGCGCAAATAATATACCTATGAAGTGTGAAATTTCTTTATTCACTAAAACGAGTTTACATGATTCGACTCGCTTTTGAGCGTTAGTTCCTCAGAAACAACGTAAACTAACATATATAAAAACATATATAAAAACTGTGAATAAAAGTTATTCTGTTATGGTGAGCTCCCCTACATTGAGAATTTAAATGTCGGAATTAAAAAGAGTGAACCAAAAAGAGTGAAAGAAAAAGGAAAAAGAAAAAAAAGAAATTAGGAAATATTGTAAAGTAGAATATGGAGCTAATTTATCAAACAACTTTAAGATTATAATTATTCAGCAAATATAAGGACGCTCACCATGCTCACATAGCACTATTATCGTAAACATTACTATAAAAATAATTCAAGACCTGGCTCCTATAATGTTGGTCAGTATCAGACACAGTGAGTTTTTGTTTTTTAGCTAGTAATTTTCCGACATAACAAATGGAAAAATGTAACATTAAAGCGTTAATTTCAAGAAATCCCAATTCCAAGAACAAGAAAGTTGGAAAGTAACACAGGTCAACATTTGATCTAAAAGGATACTCTGGAAGCGGACTGGTCCCAGTAGGTTTTTTGGGTCGCTGATTACGATGAGCGGGTTGGTTAAGCTTCATCACATCAGGTTCAAGGTCATTTCAAGGTCAAGTGGAGAGAAAACCTTCGAAAAAATCCAAAAAAATTCATGGGTATGTTTTTGAGGTCCCCGAATCCGAATCCGTAGTTCGTTTGAACCCACGACCCCTCCTAGAGGTCATTCAAGGTCATTCGTAGGAAATTTGTAGGTCAAGTAGAGAAATAACCGTCTGAAAAATATGAAAAAATGCATGGGTATGTTTTTGAGGTCCCCGAATCCGAATCCATAAATTGTTTAAACCCGCGACCTATCCTAAAAGTCATACAAGGTCATTCTAAGGTAATTTGAATATAAAGCACAAACAAAATGTATTCATACATATCTTTTTTGAGTTTAGCTTTCGATTCCAGAATTTAGGTTTAGTTGCAACCAGGACACCTCCCCGTGGTGACAGTGTGCAACGGAGTTGTCGCACTATCCGGCGAAGTTCCTGGGTTACGGCGATTATGCCGTCATGGCAACTAAACGTAGAAAATTTACGAGACAGGGTTTCGAATACCCAGAATCGGCGGCTGGTCAGGGTGGGGAAGCGGGCCCGCAGGCGTCGTCATCAAGCGACCGTAGCTCTACAGTGGTGGAAAACTTGGCCTCTGTAGAGTCGAATGCTACAAGACATTTGTCATGTACTATTGACGTGAACAATTTTTGTATTGTTTGTGGGGAGTTTATTCCACAAAAGAAAAAATTTGTATTTTCAGATGCTTTGAAAATAAAATATAAACAACTTTATAGTATTGATACAAGTTCATTGGACAACTCATATACTCCCAAAACTATATGTTCGAGATGCCGTAGTGTTCTTAATGAAATTAACAAGCAGGTATTTTCTAAACCAATGATATGGAGATCCCCAACAAATCATGCTACCGACTGTTTCTTCTGTTTAACAAACGTAAAAGGTTACAACCGAAAGAATAAAAATTTAATTTCATATCCACAAGTCAGATCTGTGAATTTTCCAGTTCCTATTCACACGAATACTAATGATAGCAAGGAAATAAATGAAGAGGAACTGGAAGATTTAAATGATGAAGATTTGTTAGATGGATCATTGGAATGTGATGAGAGTCAAAATTTTAGCACAGAAGAGTCAGATTTTGAGGAAAATACGGCAGATGCTGAGAAATGGGACCAAGATGAAGTGAGTGATCTTTGCAGAGACTTAGGACTCTCGAAAGAGAGCTCAGAACTTTTAGCATCCAGACTAAAAGAAAAAAAAGTCTTTCTACAGGAACAAAAATTTCTTTGTATCGTTCGAGAGAACGAACTTTCCGAAAATATTTTTCAAAAATGAAAAATTTAGTTTATTGCCATAATATTGAAGAGTTAGTGAAAGAATACGATATAGAATATACACCAAGCGATTGGCGACTTTTTATAGATTCGTCAAAAAGAAGTTTGAAAGCAATCTTGCTACATAATGGAAATATTTATGTCCCTCTGCCAGTTGCTCATTCAGTTCTTAAATGAAGAATACCATA
This sequence comes from Acromyrmex echinatior, assembly GCF_024713525.1. Lineage (NCBI taxonomy): Eukaryota > Metazoa > Arthropoda > Insecta > Hymenoptera > Formicidae > Acromyrmex > Acromyrmex echinatior. Next base: position 5,038,549 of record NC_141858.1, on the reverse strand, counting down.
ATTTAGAATTGTTGTTACAAAAATTGAAGTACGAAGAAAATTAGTGGTATCTGTGTGGAGATTTAAAGATATTTACAATTGTACTAGGGCAACAATCTGGAAATACTTCTTTTCCGTGCTTCATTTGTAAATGGAACAATCGAGCTAGAGATCTGCATTATGTGAAAAAAGACTGGCCTTTGAGGCAGGAATTAATTCCTGGCGAAAAAAATATCATAGGTCCAAGTTTGATATCAACTAATAAGGTCCTTCTTCCACCTTTGCACATAAAATTAGGTATTATCAAACAGCTTGTCAAGGCTATGAGCCGAAATGAAAGTCCTGCTTTCATGCATATTTTTTAAGTACTACCTAAACTTTCGGAAGCAAAAATAAAGGAAGGCATCTTTACTGGACCACAGATAAGAGATCTCTTTAAAAATGATGAATTCGAGAGGAAGATGAATGACAAAGAGAAAGCAGCTTGGCAAAGTTTTAGGGAGGTGACAACGAAGTTCCTTGGAAACTATAAAGATCCTGATTACAAAAACATCGTCGCAAAACTTGTTAAAAATTTTGCAGAAATGGGATGCTTAATGAGTCTGAAACTGCATTTTCTCGGCTCTCACCTCGATTGGTTCCCAGAAAATCTGGGAGCTTTTAGTGAAGAACAAGGAGAAAGAATGCACCAGGACTTGAATGAATTCGAAAAGAGATATCAAGGTGTTTGGGGAATAAATATGCTGGCAGACTACTGCTGGAGTCTAAAGAGAGATTCAAAAAAAAGTCATAAAAGAAAAGAAATTCGAAGATCATTCCACCAAAAACGTTAGCGTTCACAATAAGAGTGAGCCTTGCCTTTATTGGCTGGATTCCAACTCCTCGCTTTAACTAGCCGGAATTTATGTCTTGCTATAACTGGCCGGGTAACAATTCCTTGCTTTAACTAGCCGGGGTTTAATGGGAGTTTATGTCTTGCCTTAACTGGTCGGATTATAGTTTCTGCCATTGACTGACTGGAACTGAATTGACTTAAAACCGACCTTTTTTTTTTTTTTTTTGATAACGGAGGAGAAATGCCTGACGCATACCCCGAGCCTCGGGGGAGAGCCCGGGGTTATGTGGGGCTTGCACCCACTAAAACCCCTCCGAGTGTCCTTACCTGGCCTTGCATGAGGGACTCCCAGGAACGCGTGCAGCATACTTCTGGGAGTCCCTCAGGCCAGTCGATTTATTGCCGACTTCTATTCCCGCCCGGGGATTTTTATGGCGTCGTCTGAGAGACGACGTGACCCCGGGCGGTGCTTGGCACCTTCGACTTTATTCGGGCGCTGGGGGGACACCACCCCCTGCGCCCGCCGCCCCGGTTGGTGTTGGAGGCGGGAGTTGGGGATCACGGCCCCCGCCGCGATCCCCAGCCCCCCGAGGGGCGCCAATCAGAAGTTTGGCGCCCCTCATGCTTCGGCGACGCGAGAGGAAGTCTCGCGGCGCACCCCCCGCGCGCGGCGGCGCAGGGCTCCCCGCCCGGTCGCGCATTCGACGCGGCCGGAGGATGATGAGCCACTGCACCCCGCGCACGCGAAGGGTCATCCTGTTTCCGGCGGCGGATCGACCCTAGGGTCGGCGATCCGCCGCCGCTTCACTGCGCCCCGCGTCCGAGACGCGGGGCCGTCACTGATGATGGTGGCGGCGGAGGTGGAGGGTTCACTGACCCCGACACTCCCGCATACCACCCCACCGTCCTCCTCTTTACTCCTCTCATCTATGGGGGAAGGAGGTCGCCGTCGTTCTCGCCCCGTGGGGCGGTCCCGGCGGCGGGTACGCGCGAGGGGTGACCCGGGACGCGAGCGATCCGGTTGGAGCCGGCGCCCGCGTTGACCCCCAACGCCACCACCCCTCGCATCTCCTTCCCCCCCGTCAGCCCCGCCACCCGGAGGCGGCGGGGGCGGGAGAAGGCCCCGACCTCCCGGTGCCCTCTCCCTCTGCCTCTCAGCCTCCTCCTTCTGCGACATCACCCGATCGCAGAAGGAGGAGAAGGCCCTCCAAGCACTCTCCCTGCCGACTATCTCCTTCACGACAGCCGGCAGGGAGAGATCCTCCCCTATCTCACGGACCAGGACACCGCGCTCGCCCGCCCAAGCCGGGCAGGTCTCCAGCGTATGCTGCGCGGTGTGCCGGTCCCCGTTGCAGTGGTGACAACAAGTGGTCGGCTCCTTACCTATGCGACACAGGTACTCCCCGAAACATCCGTGTCCGGTGAGCACCTGCGTCGCGTGGAACGATAGTCTGCCCCATCCCCTGCCTACTCATTCCTCGAGGCAGGGGAGGATGGCCTCCACGGTCCGAGCGCCCGTTGTCGGCGGGTCGTTTTCGAAAGTGAAGCGCCACTTTTCGAAGACCCGCCGACGGGCGTTCCTTCTCAGTCGGTCAGTGGTCCTCGGGGTAACGATCCCCCCCCGAAGCCGAATGGCCTTCACCCCGGCGAAGGTTTCCGCCAAGGCGTCGGCCACGTATTCGGCAGGGAGGATCCCCGCGAGGACCATGGCGGCGGCGTACGACACCGTCCTGTAGGCCCTACAGATGCGCAAGGCCAGCCGCCGTTGCACGCTGTGCAACTTCTGCTTTATTCGGCGACTGGCCAGGGCCTTCCCACTCCATACCGGGGCCCCGTAAAGGGCCCCGGACAGGACGGCGTGCATATAAGCCCGCCTGACCGATCCGTTCGGACCGTGGAGGTTGGGCATGAGGCCGAGCAGAGCGTCTGCTCGGCGGCCCAACCGCGGGGCTAGCTCGTCGAAGTGTTCGACGAAGCCCCAGCGACTATCCACGGTGAGGCCCAGATATTAGATCGTTGGCCTCACCGGGACCCGGACATTGTCCACCACTATATGTGCCTGAGGGGGCACCCCGCTCTTTCCATCGTGGAAGAAAAGAGCTTCCGATTTAGCGGGGGCCACCCTCAGGCCCAACTCCTTAATGGAGCCGACCACGCACGCCACTGCGACGTTTTCCATACCGACGGCTCTCTCCCAGGTCGTGGCCCCGACCACCACCAACGTGTCGTCCGCGTAACAAACGACGTGGCAGCCGGGGGGGATCAAATGTTGACCTGTGTAATCAAACCAGAAAATAATCACGCCAGAAGTACTCATTAATGCGTACAAACGACACTGAATCGTCGTCTTAACAATTACGTGGACAAAAAACTGGAAGATTTTCAGAATAGAGCAACATTCAGTCTTCCAGAAACCAGAGCCGTGCCCATATCATGTAGAGACATGGAACGTCGTGAGTAAATGGCATCCGTCGCGGAGCACGGCAACAACACCATCAATTCCTTCGCGAGCCTTATCGCCCCGTTCGAAGACCGTCGAAAATAATAAACCAAATGCGAAAGTGGGATCTTCAATTTGACGGAAAGGATCCGTGAGCGTTCTTTGAGCGCGTTGAAGAACTCAAGGAAGATTACGAGTTTTTGGACCAGCAATTCTTCAAGGAACTACCGGTCCTATTAAAGGGAGACGCGCAGACGATAGTGCCTCAATAATCGCAAACGATGAGCAAACTGGGACGATTTCGTCGCGAGTTTCAAAGCCGCTTTCCTGCCACATGCCGACGCATTCCAACTACTAGAAGACATGCACGCGAGAAAACAAAAACCCGGGGAAACATTCTTCAAGTATTCCACGACATTAATATCGTTGATGATCTGCGCCGGAATAACCTCAGAACAAAGATAAATAGAATACTTATACTCGCACTTCTTGTACCAACGGCATATTCGACACTCCGATTTCTGTACAATACAAGAGCTTAGCAGAAGCAGCCTATTGCGAGCGTTTGAAAGCACTTGAAACCGCAGAGGAAAAATCTAGGGAAACCACGCACGAAATATACCGAATACGGCCGTGATATTATATATAAGTGAAACGAATATTGCTGGAGATGCAAGAAACGGAGGCACACTTGCTTCGAGTGCAAATGCTTGCCTAAAAAATTTTGTTCACAGTGCAGCAAGGACGAAGTTTTAATCGAAGACTGCCATCCATCGTCGGAAAACGACGCACGGACTGGACAGACATCAGCCGCTCCACGGTCCCCATCATAAAGTTCACCCCCCGCATACGACAACATCAGTGCGAAAATCAGAGCTCGACGCGCTGATAGACATCGGACTGAAATATCGTTCAAGAACTCAAAGACGAGACATAAACTCGCGACGTGGGCTTCTCGGTTCGAGTAGTCACGAGCGAAATACAATTCACGAACGAACAAACAATCATCAGGGAGTATGAGCATGCCCGTTGGAATCGGAGAAGCGTATCTGGCATACGTTCTGCGTAACGTCAACATTAAGAAACGCCATACTCATACGCATAGATTTATGAGTGAAACTCGGCTACAGTTTACCCCCGCTCCCATCAACGATATCATCCGACGCAATTAAGACCACCGCGATTATCAAAGGACTTTCACAGAGACCAAAAACCGCCTCTTACGCGATTTTCTTAATGCTGAACTGCAGCTGTTTGAAGCCATGCAAGAATATACTTTGTGCAATATCATATATGCGCCAAACCAGATACCCGACCGATTAAACAACGCTACCACTCCCACAACCCCGCGATGCAGGCCATCATAGACGACGAGGTACTGGAAATAACTCGCGCAGGAGTAATTGAACCCACCAGTCCGTGGATCTCGCTGGTAATCATAGTAAAAGAAAAATGGTAAAAATAGATTTTTCATCGACTTCCAGCGCATAAACGAGATAACCGAACCCGACGCGTACCTCCTCCCGCAAATAATCGCGACATTAGACAAGCTGTAAGGTACCTCTCGACATTAAATCTCATGAACGGGTATTGTCAAATACCCATTCACGCCCGAAAGCAAGCCGGTCACAGCCTTTACGATACCAGGCAAGAGTATTAATTAATCTATATTAATTCACCGTCATGTTCGATTTACGCTCAGCACCGGCCACCTTTCAATGACTACTCGATACCGTTCTGGGACCCAAACTCGAACTCCACATTTTCGTCTATCTTGACGACATAATTATTATTAATCCTACATTCGAGGAACACTTTAACCTTCAGGGAAATTTTCAGAGACGCTAAGCTCCGAATTAACCCGAAAAAATGCCGTTTTTACGTAAAACAGTTAAAGCATCTTAGGCATATTGTGGATCGCGAAGGACTGCGACAAGGTCAAATCAATAATCGAATGGCCCACGCCCAGAAGTGTCAAAAGATAATTTTTGGGAGAAGCCTCATGGTACCGCCGATTTATTCAAAATTTTGCCACTATTACCGCGCTGTTAATTGCACTCACTCGAAAAATACGCACGATGAGCGTGAGGAGAAGAAGAGAGCATCGCGTTTGAAAAATTGAAACAAACACTTACGACCGCGCTCGTCTTAGTTTGTCTGGACTTTACGAGACGCTTCGTATTACAAACTGACGCCAGCAACACGGAGCTAGGAGCCAGTCTTGACTCAATACTTTCCTGGGAACGAACGCGTTATCGCATACGCAAGCTGGATGTTGCGTAAAATCGAATGAAATTACAGCGTGTCCGAGCTTGAATGCTTCGCCATCATTTGGGGTATCTGGCACATGCGAGATTAGAACACCTCGAAAGATACCTCATCACCGTTAAAATCACCAGTCATTTAAATGGCTACAAAAACTAGAATAACCAACGGGACGGCTCGGACACTGGGCATTCGAGCTCTAGCAATACGATTTTGACGTCAGGTATTGTAAGGGCGAGTTAAGTCGAGTTGCAGACGTACTTTCACGACAACTCATCATCGCCGCCTCAATCCGTGAAAACCCACAATTACCCAGTATTCCGATTATGAAGTCAGGAATGATAAATTATACCGGCACCTGCTCCACGATTTAGACTTGAAAGAAATACTCGCCGAAGCACAATGGAAAGAGTGCGTACCGAAAGAGCGGCACGCCGAAATATTACGCATCAATCACGACGAGGCAACAGCTGGGCACCTGGGAATTGTGAAGACCATTGCCCGCATTATGCAAGTATTGGCTCGAAATGATTCGCAACATTGCCAGATACGTGCGAAACTGCCAGAATTGTCTGAGACACAAAGTCCTGTAGGCAAAGCCCGCGGGCACGTTACATGCTACCGCTACGCTCTGATGCCGGTCGATCTCATTGGACCATTACCGCGATCAAAGAAAGGCAATGTGTGACTCTTAAATATACAGAACCGATTCTCCAAATGGATTGAACTGCAACCCCTGCGACGTGCCACCGCCCCGACTATAGCACAAGCCGAGGACATTAGCCTACGCCACGGATGCCTTAAAAGCATTATTTCCTATAACGGCACGCAATTTAAATCCGCGCAGCTAGAAAGACTCCTTCCGGCACATGAAATTCGTCACGTATATACACCAGCGCATACGCCACAATGTAACTATCGAGCGCACGAACCGTACAATCAAAACGATACTAGCACAATATATCGAACAAAATCACCGGAATTGGGACGAGCGCATTCCCGAATTTCGGTTCGTATACTATTCCGCGAAATATGATTCTACCGGATGTCCATCGCCGGTACACTAACAAAAATGAATTCTGTCGCCGATAGATGATGTCAGTGCGAATCGGAACAAATCTCTAGCACGGATTTTATAATTAGTTGTTGACGCAATCTCCAAAAGTCTCGACTGACCAAGATACGAATAAAATTACATAAATTATAAAATGTCTCGACTGTAGCAAGCGGGTGAATTGACAATTAGTATTCTTTTTAAAAGAAAAGGCGCTCGGGTGAATAGTGGCTCGTAATTTTGTTAATTCACAGCAGCCATTAAATCGCTTGAAGCTTCTTGCGTTTTTACGCGCTATCCATCCGACACTAAGAACTCTGAGATCATCAGCTTTACAATTACGGCAACGCTCGTTTCACCCAATGGCTTCTCGTACCCTCCGGTATCCTTATGACAATCTCGACTCTGCTTTCGGTAACCTCTGAAGATCGTGCGTCCTCTCAATTACAACAGCTCGGCCACAGTACAAGTATCGGCCGAGAGTTTTCCGCGGATTCACGCAGACCATTCGGCTCCCTTCTAATCGGAGCCATCACGCGCCGATTGGCCCTTATCAGTCATGCAGTATATCGTATAAGTCCTTACGGGCCGCAAAATCTTGCACCTTAGGGCGCGCAATATAAATTTAAGATGGTTTTCAATGTCGCCTGCAGCCCCTGGGTTATTTGGATTGGTTCGGAAAATTTGCCACCGGTTCCGCGTCGGAGTGTCTTTATCTCCGACTGATCTGGTCCTCAGCCACCTAGCATATCTAGAGCTTTCTCTTTCTATAATTCTTTTCTACAATTAATATGCGATACATCAAAGACAGCGCATTTCAAAAATGTTCAAAAGTATATGATCTGCGTGTCCGATTTCCCGGGTAGCTCTCAGCCTATTATCGCATCTTCGTCCTTTTCTGCATAGTAGGTTTCCCTCTTTTGATGGTGAGACAACAGAGATTATAAAACAATAATTCAACCATCGAGTATAGTCCGTCGGTAATATTAGATCTAGATATAAGACAAACTAAAAAAATGAGTTCTTAACGAATAAATTAATTAAACAAATGATTAGCGCATGCGCCCACTTGTGCACTCGTCCTCTGAGCCGAGAGGACGCAAAATCCCCCCGTCAATGATCCGCAACAGTAACGGACAAAAATTGTCACGTCATAATATTAGGTGTATGACTTTGTTCATTCGGTTTTCGTATAGATGGCTTTAGCGGTAAGTGGTAATCGAAATAAATAGATCATAGACGTCACACAATAAACTTGGGCATCTGTCAACATAATCCCATTAGAAACATTAGTCGATTTGTGTCTGCATCATAAAGTTATTCTCGATTGAAAATGTCAGTTTACGAGCCAAATTCTTGTCATTTGCGGGAGGTTTTAATTTTCTGCTTCAATATGAAGAAATCTGCGGTTGAGGCTCATCGAATGCTTTCAAATATTTATAGTGAAGCTGCTATTAGTGAAAGAACGTGTCATAAGTGGTTTCAACACTTCAAGAACGGTGATTTTCACGTCGAAGACCAGCATAGCGGTGGAAGAGAGAAGGTTTTCGAAGATGCAGAATTGAAGGCATTACTTGATTAAGACTCTTGTCAAAATCAAAAAGAATTGGCACGATCATTAGGAGTGACTCAATCAGCCATTTCAAAACGTCTCAAAGCCATGGGAATGATTCAGAAGCAAGGAAATTGGGTGCCGTACGAGTTGAAGCCGAGAGATGTTGAACGACGTTTGTTTGCTTGTGAACAGCTGCTTGAAAGGCAAAGACGGAAGGGCTTTCTACATCGCATTGTGACTGGGGACGAAAAATGAGTTCATTACGATAATCCCAAGCGCAGAAAATCATGGGGAATTCCCAGCCATGCTTCCACGTTGACGGCCAAACCGAATATTCACGGCTCCAAGATCATGCTCTGTATTTGGTGGGACCAGCTCGGCGTAGTATATTATGAGCTGTTAAAACCGACTGAAACAATCACAGGCGATCAGTATCGAACGCAATTGATGCGTTTGAGCCGAGCATTGAAAGACAAACGGCCGCAATACAACGAGAGATACGATAAAGTGATTTTGCAGCATGACAATGCTCGACCCCATGTTGCGAAAGTGGTCAAGACATACTGGGAAACGTTGAAATGGGAAGTCCTACCCCACCCGCCATATTCTCCAGACGTTGCTCCCTCTGACTATCACTTGTTTCGATCAATGGCATACGACCTGACTGACCAACACTTCCGGTCTTATGAAGAAGTAAAAAATTGGATCGATTCGTGAATCGCCTCAAAAGATGACCAGTTTTTTCGACGCGGGATTCGTGTGCTGCCCGAAAGATGGGAAAAAGTAGTGGCCAGCGATAGACAATACTTTCAATCATAAATGTATAACCAGTTTTTTACAATAAAGCCTCGAATTTCGGAAAAAAACCGCATGAGCAAAGTCATACTCCTTATATATACAGGGTGTTTCAGAACTCGCATATCGCCAGCTACCAATGTATTCTCCGTGAATATAAGACGGAAAGTTCTTTACTAAAATCAAAAAGCAATTTGGTGAGTAAAATTTGAATAATCAGATATTGAAGATTCGTCAGAAGTTGACGAATAGGCTCGCGTGGAATTCGCGCCATCAAGATCCGCACAATTAAAACTGGCGCGAGGCACTTTAGACACTTGCATCGTGCCAAAGCGTGTTTCTCATTATTCTTTGCATTTAATTAAACTAATTAGTTCAAATTGTTTAAAATATATCAATTTGTTATATTTGAAAATTATTTAAAATATCCGCAAATTATTTAAAAACAATAAAAATTGTTTACAAAACCTTAATAAACTTTGTTAAACTAAAGAAGTATAAATAAAGGAATAGTTAAATAAAGAAGTTTAACAAATATTATATAAGCAACGTTACGATCATTCGAGAAAAATATTGCCTCGGCCGGGAATCGAACCTGGATCTCTTACATTCCGTGCGAGCGTCCTGAGTCTTTAGACCACCGAGTCTCAGAGAGACTCAGGACGCTCGCAAGGAATGTAAGAGATCCGGATTCGACTCCCGGTCGAGGCAATATTTTTCGCAATAAGTTTATTACAGTTTTTTAAGATTAATTTGGGAAATTTAGGAGGATTATTAATATTTCAGATTGATTGCGTTGAAAATCCGACAACCACACGTAATTATCATTTCTAAAATTAATTCATTTATAATATATATATAGTATATATATATATTATATATAGTATAATATATATATAGAATATATATATTAGTTCAACATCTCAACACTCAGACCGTAGTAGCGCTTCGTATTTAAAGTAATGTTATTTGACATAAACGGTCTTGTTTTTAATCTTAATAATTTTTAACTTTTATAAACTACATATTTCAAGATATTTTAAACAATTTTCAGATTATAAAAATATTTGTATGTTATTTTAATCAATTTTAATCAACTTTTAGGTTTTTGTAGCATTAAACAGATTTTTTTTAAAAATTAATACAATGTCATTATTTCAAGCTATAATTAAATTAACTTTAAATTAATATAATTAACAGACGTTTCAACTTACAAAGCCTTCTTCAGTGCTACAACACAGAAATACAATCTTACATTAACGAATAAAGAATAACGGATACAAAATTTAAAAACCTTCAATGAAGCGTCAAAGTATAAAAAAAATATAAAAGAATATAAAAAAATATAAAAAAAATTCGAACGTCAAGTATTTTGCCAGTTGACAAAAAGCTAGGAACATTTGGATACTTCAGTCAACAGTAGATCAATTATGTTCATCGATAAAATAGATTTGCCAAATTCCTTAGTTGAGATTGAGAATCCAGTTTGTCACAAACTTGTATCAAACGATTTGAGAATTCTTTAATTACAAGTATTTTATGATATTCTGTAGAACAAATAAATTTAAAATAATATATTATTAGTGTGAAAAAGAGGTATAGAATCAAATAATAACTTACATAATTTATATAAAATACTATAATCTAAATACTAAACTCAAAGATCCGATTAAGTACAATAAAAATATTGACTGTTGCTCGTTTGAAAATTAATTAATGTGAAGTGTAAATCAAATAAAAGTAAGTCAATAAAATCGAATGTAAAAACAACTCTATTCAAAACTGTGACCATTTATATTCTCGTATATCGTTAAGTATGTTAAAATAAGAATTATCCAATAACTCAGTATCTTTCATTAAATTTAAACCGTTTTTTTATTCTTTAATATATATATTTCAAAAATATTTCTTTTACGATAATTCTTTTCAAAATCAAGAGTACTAACTTTCTCCCAATCAAAGTCGTGATTAGTTTCAGTGATATATTTTGAGATTACTGAGTGCTTGGATCTAATTTTAGACTGAGTTTTGGATTTAATTTTGGACTAATCTAATTTTATATTTGTTCGAGAGCGAGTCAGAGCGAGAGCGCTGGCGAGAAAAATTTAAGTGATACGGCATTTAGTTGTATTTCGCTTCAATCCAATGATATTTTTTGCGAATCAAACGCGACGGTTTTCTGGCGGCGGAGCGTCTCCTTGGCGGTGCACTGATAGCGAAGCGTTGATTCAAAAACGGCGGAAAACTAAAAGAGAGATTGCTTCTCAGTTTTGCCTTTTATGCTCTTTTGAAAACAAAGGCTTCCCTTTGCATTCGCCTATGAGATTTTTGCAAATTGAAAAATTTGAGGTGACCCTCTGTTTCGGGTGGCGATTGGCAATTTCGAGCGCAACGGCCAAGCACTATTGCCATGCGCGCCCGTTAAATCTGGATTTTTGATTGGGATGAACGCATATTACGCGTTTTGCGTCACGCGATCGCGCGTGCGCTGCGACCGATCCGGGTTGATTCGCCGTTATAGCGGTTGAGATCTGCGTACGTGCGACGTACGGCTTAGCTTATTGTTTTTCGACTTTATCGAGGTGATAGCCGAGTTTATGTTTTGGAAACCTCTAAGGACGCTTGGGATCCTTCTAGAAGCTTTCGATCCGCATGTCGCACGAACGCCAAATATGCAAAATATGTACATGTTGGCCATATCTCGAACATTCCGCCCGCCTTGTCACGCAGTGACGAAATTAATGATCACGCTTGGCAAGTATGCAGATGTCGCGAGTTCAGTTGTTGCTTGGGATCGCGGCGTTTCAGGTGGCGCAGGCTGATGATGTGTGCGCGTTCCGTGCACGGTGTCGGAAGCCTATGCGTGCACATGATCGGATACGCTCTGAGTTTAAATTAAGACAAAAGTATTCAGGAGATGCAATGACGCAGACGCGGTCATGTAATTTAGCTATGACATCGATCAAAGTGAATTAGCTGTCAATCGCGATTGCAAGGCGTAAGTTGCGCAATGGTTGCGAAAATAGAACGTAATCAGAATAATTTCGAAACGAAACGGCGAAAATGTAACAAGATAGTACATTGGATAGTACATTGCGAACGGTAAACATGCTATTTTCAAAAAAAAGAGAATAGGAAGATTCGCATCCTCGAAGGGTGCGAAAGGTAAATAAAGTAAACGCGAACATTACTGCGATTGCAGGCGCTTTAACCGACGCGAGTACATTGAAGAAGATCGCGCGGTTCATTACAATGTGCGGTTTACTGCTCTTGCGAGTCCGCGTGTAGAGTGGGCGAGGCAGGTCCAGGCAGCATCACTAATTTGACTAGAGGTCGGATGAGCTCGGAAGACGCTGTGCGGACCGTTGCCACTCGGGTCACCCCGTCCTCTCCTGGGTGCAGCTTGGTGATGCGAGCTAGAGGCCATTTACTCGGCGGTGATGTCTCTGAAGCAATAAGGCATAATGAGCCAATTTGAGGCGCGGCGCTTACCTTGCACCACTTCGGGCGTGAGGTCAAGGAATGCAAGTACTCTCGCGACCACCTTTCCCAAAAATAATCACGCATTGCCTGAAGGTGCTGCCAACGAGAGAGAGAGCTCGTTGCCTTCTCTGCGAGCGACGGTTCTGGAATGGCTAACAGCGGAGCTCCGATGAGCAGGTGTCCTGGAGTGAGCGCTGAGAGGTCGTCGGGATCGTCGGATAACGCCAGCAATGGCCGAGAGTTCAGACAAGCTTCTACTTGAGCCAGAAGAATACTCATCTCCTCATAGGTGAGCGTGGTGTCGCCGATCACTCTTCGAAGATAATATTTCATCGATTTTATTGCTGCTTCCCAGAGGCCACCGAAGTGAGGTGCGGAAGGTAGGTTGAAATGCCACCGGATTCCTTCTGTCGCAGCAGCATTCGCGATGTGGCTGCCGTTGATGGAAGATTTGCGAAAAAGTTCTCATATCTGTCGGTCGGCGCCCACGAAGTTCGTGTCACAATTGGAGTGGATGTCCGAGTAGATTCCTCTCCTTGATGTAAATCGACGAAGCGCGGCCAGGAATGCGTCCGTCGTGTAGTCGGACACAACCTCAAGGTGCGTTGCCTTGGAACAGAGACACACGAAGATTGCAATGAAGACCTTGTGAGACCAGTGCCTGAGCCCTCGGCTCGTGCGAATAAATATCGGCCCGGCGTAGTCGATACCGGTTCTGAGGAATGGACGTGCAGGAGTTACGCGTCCTTGAGGGAGGTTGTCCATCGGCGGCTGTGGCATGACCCCTCTCCATCTAGTGCAAGTGACGCACCGATGCAGCCAGTGTTTCGTTGTGGCTCGCCCTCGAGAGATCCAGTACCGCAGTCGCAACAGGCCCACAGTCAATTGCACCCCTCCATGGAGTGCTCGGCGGTGACATGAAATTATTAAGAGGCGTATGAGGTGTGAGTGCGGCGGAATGATTGTTGGATGCCACTCGTCCGGAGAGAGAATCGCGTGCTTTAGGCGACCTCCGACTCTCAGCACTCCTTGCTTGTCGATGAACGGACTCAAGGTTCGCAACTGGCTGCGAGGTGGCATCGGGCGTTGATCCTCTGTGGCAGTGACCTCGCGTGGATAATACAGTGCCTGACCACCAGAGTGGATGATCTATGAGCTCTCCTGATGTTATTCCCCGAGAAGCGCAGTCGGCCGGGTTGTCCTTTCCAGGAACATGACGCCATCGTCCTTCTGGAAGCGCTTCTTGAATCATGGACACGCGTCTGGCCACGTACGTCTTCCATCGAGAGGCGTGACCCTGGATCCAGTAGAGTGTGACCTTCGAATCGAACCAAAGAGTAACTGGGGCTGTGGACAGGCTTAAAATGGTATGTGTGTGCGCGACCAATTTTGTGAACAAGGCGGCGGCGCACAGCTCCAATCGCGGCAAGGACACCGGCTTGATTGGAGCGACCTTACTCTTTGCTGCCAGCAGGAAAACCTTGACATCGTCAGTGCTAGTGACACGAAGGTACATCACGACTGCGTACCCTCGTACTTTCGGACGCGTCGGCGAATCCATGCAACTCGATCTTAGCATCCTTGGCGCCTGTGTTCAACCAGCGGTTGATTCTGAGCTGTTCAAGCCTTGGGAGTTCCTCCAGGAAACGGCTCCACTGGTAGGCGTCTGCTTGCGGGAGCGGGGCGTCCAGCTTCTGCAATCATGCTGATTGAAGCAAGATTTTTGCGCGAATCACTACTGGTGTCAACCATCCGAGCGGGTCAAACAAGCGCGCGGTCTCCGAGAGAACTTTTCTCTTGGTAAAATTCTCAATGATGCAACCTTGAATTGAAAATGCGAAGGTATCGTCCACCGGGTGCCACTGCAAGCCCAGCGTTGCATGACCCTCGTGTTCCCACGACGAATCCGCGAGACAATGATCCGCAGGAATGCCGACGAGAATTTCAGGATGATTGGCGGCCCATTTTCTCAGCGGGAATCCGCCATGCACAGCTCACGGAGCTCGGATTGCTTCGCGATCGCCTCTTCTCTAGTGTGTGCTCCGGTCACAATGTCGTCGACGTAGCAGTCGTGTCTCAATACGGCGGAACCTCGCGGAAATCTCGCGTTTTCGTCATCGGCGAGCTGGCGAAGAGTACGGATAGCAAGAAACGGCGCGCACGACAGATCATATGTCACCGTGTTCAATCTGTACTCACGAACCGGATCGTTGAGTGAGTGACGCCAGAGAATGCGTTGATAATCTCTGTCTTCAGGTGCTACGAGGATTTGGCGATACATTTTCTCGATGTCCATCACGATCGCGTATCGATGCCATCGCCATCGGGTTAGCACATCGGCGAGCGATGGCAACAAGTTAGCGCCGATCAATAGCTGAGAGTTTAGTGACTTACCGGACCTTGTACTCTGAGATCCGTTGAACATCACTCTGAGTTTAGTCGACGAGCTCGATTCTCGGAGCACTCCATGGTGAGGCAGGTAGCATCTTGCCTGAGATTCCGATGACCTTGACACTGCCTCCATGTGATGCAACTCTTCGTTTTTATTCCTTCAGAAAGGCGCGGTACAGACGTCCGAATCGAGCGTCGCGGTCGCATCGTCGCTCCATGGCGATGAGCAGTCGCTCGGCTGATTGGCGGGTGTCACCGAGGGCTGCCGGCGGCGCGGCAAATAGCAGTCGCACAATGTACCTCCCTGTAGCGGTGCGGCTGTGAGTCCGAGCAAAGAATTCCTCGCATCGTTGCTCGTCTGGCGTGATGGACACTGAGGCGGAAGGTTCCTTCTCTTGCTCCCAAAAACATTGCACGAGCGCAGTCAGCTCGTGGTCGGCGGTGCACTGGAAGGAGCGGTGTGGAGTCGCTGAGAGATTCTCGCCGCAGTCTCCCGAGAGAATCCATCCGAGCAGAGTATGCTGAGCGACGGGAATGTGCGGATCGCCTTTTCGCAGGCCCTCTTGCAGAATGATGAAGCACACTTCCGCGCCGAGCAGCAGCTCGATGGGATCGGCGGCCGAGAATTGCGGATCGGCCAGCTGAAGACCTTCGATGTGAGGCCATGTAGTCTTATATGTCGTGGCTGCTCTTTGATATAACGAGAGACTTGGCAGGATGAAAGCGACAGCGGTGACTCGAGCTCCATTGATCCTGGAGGTGAGATTGAGAGACACTTTCCCGCGACAGGAACCCGAGGGTGAGCCGCCGATGCCGAAGATTGAGATTGCCGCGCGGGATCGCGGCAGGCGCAAGCGCTGGACTAGCGTCTCGGAGATCAAGGACACTTCCGATTCTTGATCGATCAGGACTCTAACCGGGTGTGGATCCCCGTGACGATCATCGACGGTAATTCTCGCTGTAGCGAGCAGGATGGCCTTGCACTCGTTGTCTTGGCGCACAGCGGTCAACACATTGGCGTCGGCGGGTTTCGCAGCGACGTACGCTTCGTGCAAGAGTGTGTGATGTCTCGCCTTGCACGAGAAGCACGTCTTCGTTGACTGGCATTTCGCGACAGGGTGCGAACCGAGGCAATTGTAGCACAGTCGATGTGTCTCGGAGACGGACTTTCGCTCGAACGCGGATTTCGACTTAAATTGTTCGCACATCATTACGTTATGCCGACCTTTGCACAGGACGCAACCGGGAGTGTCGGCCACCCGTTTGACGACGTGCAACTTCGCGATTCGCGGTGGATCTCCAAGGATCTTAGTAGCTCTTGGTTTGGCGGCCTTGAGAGTCAGCGTTCTCTTTGTGATGAAATCCAACAACGTGTCGTGGTTTGGCAAGTCCGTGGAATCTCTCGTGTGCGATTCCCACTCGAGACGCGTTTTCGGGTCGAAAAGCTCGATGACTAGGTGATTCAAAAGGTCGAAGCCATGTGAATCAATTGGTCTCCCTATACTTTCTTGGCCGTTCACGACACTGATCGAGGCGTTGTAGATGTGGCTAAGTTCCTCGGCAGTATCGCCTTTCATTTTTTGCACTGAGGTGAACGTGCAAAAATTGGAGCGCGACAACTCCCTTTTATTCTCGTAATGCTTGCAGAGCGCCCACGCGCGCGAATAGTTGTCTCCGGTTACGGCCAGCGGGCGTATCAATGCCTCCGCGGATCCTTCCAAGCAATGCTTTAAATGGTGAAATCATTTCAGATAGACGGATTGTTGCCAACGATGGACAACAATATATTCCGAAACGATGGCCAGTCTTCAAACGCGCCCGAAAACGATCGGATTTTTAAATGCGGCAGCGCTGACTTGGTAGAACAATCGGTTACCGATTCATTCGGAGGAGCTGTACTTGATTTCTCAGCCTTGAGTTTTGTCCGGTAATCGTTCAGCAGGCTGCGCTGCTGCACGTACGTGATTTCGGCGGAATCGGCAAATTGAGACGTGTTGTACTTACTCTGATCGAAGGCTTCCTTAATGTGCTCGAATGAGCTCATGTTGTTTTTCAAATTTCGTCCACAGCTGGTCGAGAAGCGCTGAGCGGGTTTCGACAGCATGGAGGGTGATGTTGGCCATCCCTATTTTCTTCCAATTGGTCACTGGACCTGGCCATGCGACCGTGGATGTCACTCTGAGCAGTCAGCAAGGCGGTTATTTCGTCACTCATGATTTCACTTACGAATTCTTCTCTCTCTGATACTCTGGATAATACGCGCACTGAACGCGATAATATTCCCGAACGAACGATAAATTCGGCGAAGGCGGATCCGGCTCGAAGGACCAACAATGTTCGAGAGCGAGTCAGAGCGAGAGCGCTGGCGAGAAAAATTTAAGTGATACTGCGTTTAGTTGTATTTCGCTTCAATCCAATGATATTCTTTGCGAATCAAACGCGGCGGTTTTCTGGAGGCGGAGCGTCTCCTTGGCAGTGCACTAATAGCGAAGCGTTGACTCAAAAACGACGGAAAACTAAAAGAGAGATTGCTTCTCGGTTTTGCCTTTTATGCTCTTTTGAGAACAAAGGCTTCCCTTTGCATTCGCCTATGAGATTTTTGCAAATTGAAAAATTTGACCCTCTGTTTCGGGTGGCGATTGGCAATTTCGAGCATAACGTCCAAGCGGCACGCTATTGCCATGCGCGCCCGTTAAATCTGGATTCTTGATTGGAATGAACGCATATTACGCGTTTTGCGTCACGCGATCGCGCGTGCGCTGCGACCGATCCGAGTTGGTTCGCCGTTATAGCGGTTGAAATCTGCGAACGTGCGACGTGCGGCTTAGCTTATTGTTTTTCGACTTTATCGACGAGGTGATAGCCGAGTTTATGTTTTGGAAACCTCTAAGGACGCTTGGGATCCTTCTAGAAGCTTTCGATCCGCATGTCGCACGAACGCCAAATATACAAAATATGTACATGTATCTCGAACAATATTATTGCGATGTTCTTTAATTCTTGTCTGCAATTGTCTCTTCGTTTGTCCAACATACGATGCATTGCAGTTATTACAATTTACTTTATATGACATTATTATTTTTATCATGTTGATTTTTATCCTTATGAACTTTAATAAATTTATTAAACTTGTTTAAGCACTTATAGCCAATCATGTTTTTGGATTTATTAATAGACTTAGTAATTTTATTAGAAATAGATCTTATATATGGGAAAACCATTATCTCTCTCAAAACTCCATCAGTGTCAATGTTATTTGAGATGGTGTTATTAACCATCGTGAATTTTTTACAAACCAGACTTTTGTTAATATAATAAAAAATCATTTCTAGAGGATAATTTCTGTTATCCTTCAAATTCTCTATTATATAAATTCTATGTTCTTATTATAGAATGTAAAATTTGACAACAAGATCGCTCTATCAATTAAGCTATATATGGTCCCTATTTTATGACATGCGGGATGATTCGAATAGAACGATAAATATCTACCGAAGAACTTTTCTTATAATACCAATCTAAAATAATGGTATTGTCTTTATTGTTGACCGATAAAACCAAAAAATTCAGACAATGGTTTTCCTCATATTCAATAGTGAATTTAAGTCTATCATGCTGATCATTGAATGAATTTAAATTTTGAATGGCCTTATCTTTAGGTGCAATCATAAAGACATCAATATATCTAAAATATGCAGAAACTCGAAATTGATAAAGAATTGAACACTCTCTCTTCTAAATCCTCCATGATAATGTCAGAAATGATAGGGAAAAGGGGGAACCTATAGATGTGCCACAAGTTTGTTTCTAAAACATCCCATTAAAAGTAAAATATGTCGATGTTAAGACAAATCTGACCGCATTAATGAATTCACTCTTTGAAATATTTGTGCATCTTTAATGGAATCCCACCTTCCCACCAACCCATCCAGCGCAACATCCAATGGTATATTAGTGAACAGAGAAGTAACATCTAATGAAATTATTATCTCTGTTTTGTCAATTGTCATTCCAGTTAATTTACGAAATTCAAAGCTATTTTTTATTCTATTTTTTGCAGGAAGGATACTCTCAGAAATAGCATTTCTTGCAAATAATCAGCTAACGAATATAGAGCTGTGTTGATTGAAGAAACAATAATTCTAAAGGAAACGCCTTCCTTGTGTATTTTTGGTAAAGCATATGCCTTCGGCAAGATGGAATCACTTGACCGAAGGCTCCACAATTCTTTATCTGAAATAAATCCCTTCTGATGCCATTTTTTTAACATATTATTCGGATTTTTTTCAATCACCACATTGCCGGATTTTTTTTTATCATCAAATATGTATCAGAATCTTTAAGTAGTTTTCAAAAACCTGTTATTGTAAAAGATCATATCCATGCCTACGTTACATTGCCCTTGTCTGCTCGTGTGAAAAGTATGTCTTTGTTATTATTGTAGCATTGTGTTGTTAACTTTATCATCTTATTAATTTTCTTATCTTGATTATTCAAGTGTGGATTGTTATGGAGAAACTGATGAAATTCAGGAATGGCGATATTCCTAATTTTCGATATCAATCCTAAGTTATTACGATTAGAGCAGCTTTCAATATCTTTGATGAATTCCCTGATTGATTTCTTTTTATTGTTAGAATCTAGAAGATTAAAATTGCTACTCTGTTATAATAAATTTGTTACATATGCAGAAATGCTTGTCTCACTTAAATTGACGAACCATTTTTTGTTAGTCCGTTCTAATGGATTAAAAGAAATGCCTCTAAATTTGTCAGATTCGATATTGATGGTGACTAAAGATTCATTAAAATCAATCAAAGCAATATTTTGGCTAAATTTTAATATTTTCGTTTCTTCTTTATTGTTCCCACATAATACAGAAAAAACGTATTGGTTATCTTTAGAATTATCAAACTCTTTTTTCGCCATTAACCAATAAAACTTCTTTTTATATTTTAAAAATAGTCTTCTTTCACATTTGTAAAAAGAATTGTGATAATGTGATAGGATGTGTTGCCACAGATGGTCAGGTAAAGAATTAATAACAGTCCAAGTAATCGAGGCTAAGCCTTCTGCAAAAAGCTAATCGTTTTGTAGAGATCAGAAAATTTCAAGTATTAAGTAGTTTCTTTTTTAAAATGAAAAGTGATCTTTTATATTTAATATTCGTTCTATGATGATGTAAAACTAATGAATTTAATTTTCAAACAAGGAACAGTCAGTCTTTATTGTACTTAACCGGATCTTTGATAGAGAGTTTATATTACAGTATTTTATATAAATTACCGTAAGTTGTTATTTGATTCTGTACCTCTTTTTCACACTTGGGAGTATAAATTAGTTCGGTCCGTTTTCCAAAAGATGGCTCCGGCTGTTGTGAATGATGGCTGTCATAGCGACAGCTGATTTTGGCGTTTTCAGAGAGGTTAGACATCTGCTAATAATATTTAGTTTATATCGCTTTGAGTTTCATACAAAAACCTTGATTTTTACTGTGTTTGAAATGTTGAATTTTGTGTTAACCAAGCAGCATTTGCGGGAGGTTCTAATTTTCTACTTTAATTGGAAGAAAAGTGCAGCTGAAGCCCATCGAATGCTTGTCGAAGTTTATGGTGCTCCAACTAAATTATGTAGGGAATGGTTTCGATGTTTCAAGGATGGAGATTTCAGCGTTGAAGACAAGCCTCGCTCTGGACAGCCAAAAAAATTCGAAGACAAAGAATTAGAGGCATTACTTGAAGAAGATCAGAATCAAACGCAAGAGGAGCTTGCAGAATTATTGGGAGTAACTCAACAAGCCGTTTCTGCACGATTGAGAGCCATGGGAATAATTCAAAAACAAGGAAATTGGATGCCTATGAACTGAAACTGAGAGACGTTGAAAAGCGATTTTTCACTTGCGAACAGCTGATTCAAAGACAATAAAGAAAAGATTTTTTGCATCGGATTGTGACTGGAGATGAGAAGTAGATATTCTATGACAACCCCAAGAAGAAAAAATACGCTAAACCCGGTCAATCGTTGCCATCGACCTCAACATCAACACCAAAGCCGAACATTCATGGTTCGAAGATCATGCTCTGTATCTGGTGGGATCAAAATTGTTTACTATGAACTGCTGAAACATGGCGATTCCATTACGGGCGATCGGTATCGACTACAATTGATTCGTTTGAGCCATGCATTGCGAGAAAAACGGCCGGAATACGAGCAAAGACAGAGAAAGTTATTTTTCTTCATGACAACGCTCGGTCTCATGTCGCAAAAGTCGTAAAAAAATATTTGGAAACGCTCAAATGGGATGTTTTACCGCACCCGCCGTATTTTCCGGACATTGCTCCTTCTGATTACTGGTTGTTCTGAAGGATGCAGCACGATTGGCAAGTCACCGGTTCAATTTTTTCGCAGAAATCGAAAATTGGCTCCAAAATTGGATCGCCTCCAAAGACGAGTCATTTTTTCGAGATGGAATTCGAAAATTACCTGAGAGATGGGAAAAAGTAGTAGTCAGTAATGGACAATACTTTAATTAATCTGTTTATTCATTTTGTTTTGAAATAAATGCATTTTTGAACACAAAAAAACAGACCGGACTAATTTGTATTCCCAAATCTCTTAAATCTATTTGTTCTATAGAATATTATAAAATACTTGTAATTAAAGAATTCTCAAATCGTTTGATACAAGTCCGTGACAAACTGAATTTTCAATCTCAACTGAGGAATTTGGCAAATCTATTTTATCAATGAACATAATTGATCTACTGTTGACTGAAGTCCAAATGTTTCTAGCTTTTTGTCAACTGGCAGAATACTTGACGTTCGAATTTTTTTTATATTTTTTTATATTTTTTTATATTTTTTTTGTACTTTGACACTTTATGATTGAGGGTTTTTAAATTTTGTATCCATTATTCTTTATTCGTTAATGTAAGATTATATTTCTGCGTTGTAGAAGGCTGAAGAAGGCTTTGTAAGTTGAAACGTCTATTAATTATATTAATTTAAAGTTAATTTAATTATATCTCGAAATAAGCAATGATATTGTGTTAATTTTTTAACACAATTTAACAAAATATACGAGCATTTTTTATTTCAAGAATTTTTAAAGAATTTTAAGATTGTATTAAATATTGTTTAGATTTTTAAAACAAATTGCAAACTTTTGAAATACTTTTTACATTTTTATGAGTTATTTAAGCAATTATAAATTATTAAAAAATTTTTTTATTTTTACAGCAGTAATAAACTTTTTTAAATAATTATAATTGTTTACATAATTTTGATATTTGTTAAACCTTTTAAATATTAGTTAAACAATATTTACGTTAAACAATAAGAATTATTTATAAAACATTTAACAACGGTTTTTAAAATTATTTAAAAACAATAAGTTATTTATAAAACGTTAAACGTTTTATACTGTTTTAAAGAATTTCGAAACTTTTAAAACAAAAGTATAACAATTGATATATTTCAAATAATTTTTAACTAATTAGTTAAAATAAATGCAAAGAGTAATGAGAAATGCTTTGACACAATCTAAGTGTCTGAAGTGCCTCGCGCCAGTCTTTACAGTACCGATCCTAGCCATGCGAATTTCACCCATTCGTCAATTTCAATATCTCATCATTCAAATTCTACTCATCGGGTCGCTTTTTGGTAGAGAGCTTTTTATTTTAGAATTTCATGGAATACATTGGTAAATAGCGGTAAGCGAGTTCTGAGACATCCTGTATATAGAAATCTGAATGAAATTAAAAATCTATCATGGATTTCTAAATTTTTATATATACATTACGTTCTTTTCGTATCTCTTTTCCTTCATTTTTCTTTCTTTTTTTCTCTTTTTGTCCTTTTCCCTTCCTTTTCCTTTTTTTTTTCTCTCTTTTCTGTAATGTTACATTTCACAGAAATCAGAGCATTTTTGTCCGCCATGTTGGATCAGTTTCTAAAAACACTTTAGTATTACATTTCCTTTTTTCTTTTCTTCTTGTCTTCTCATTTTTCATCTCTCTCGTATTTTCATTTTACTCTCATTCCTCACCTCTCTCTTTCTCTCTCTCTTTCTCTTCTTTGATCTCTCTCGTCTCAACTTTGTCTTTTGTCTTCTATCTCTGTCTTGTTATAGAAAAATATTGAAAATTGCAATTAAAGATAAGATTTTGTCAAAAATGTACTATATTTAATTCGATTTTCAACACATTGCCATCAGAGCAGTTCATCTTTCTTACCATTTTTTGTTCTTTCTCACTCACACTCACTCATAAGAATAAAAGTTTTATGTAATAAAAATGTTAAGCGAAATTTATCTTAGCAACTCGATCTTGACGATCATTAACCTCTCGTTATACATAATCGCACATAATGTCAATACTTCACGAGATCTCCGCATTGACATATGGAATAGATCGATGGCAGTGGTGAAAGACGAGTAGAGTGAGAAGCAGATAAATGGATGAACGTCTTTCTCTGTTTATTAAAACCTGATTGGTTGGTAAGTACTGGATCAATAGCAACCAATCAACAGTTATCTGCTTTTCACTTTATCCGTCTTTCTACCCCCACCACTGCCATCGGTGGTCAATCCTATATGTCGATGGATCTCCGTGATGATAGCCGTTCACGAACTCATCTCGATCATCTTGAACAAGACTTCGAGATTACCAATCACGTGCGCGGAAAAGGGTCAACAATATCGAGCGATACATTTTGATTTAAAACGCACATTTCTCGCATCTTTATGACTTTTTTCATATAGAATAGATGTACAATGTCTTTTTTCTCGTACTTGTTATATTATATGTCCATTATCTGTACAATAAGAACTAAAACAATTCTTTTTTAATATATACTCACCCGTAAAAAAGGGGCCACTAAATTTTAGCCAAATTTTTAATATTTTCAAGTAGTGATATCTTAGTGAAAAATCATCATAGCGAAATAAAAATTAAGTTAAATCTTGAACATTCCCCTTGAAAACTATGTAGATTAAATTTGAATTACACAAAGTGTTTTAGAAAATGATGGACATTGAAAATGAACATTCAAAGAAAAAAAAATTCTTATTCACACAAACTGTTGCTCAGGGGAATGCTGCCAGGCACGAAAGTGTATGAGCCTTTAAGACCATTTCCAGACAAATAATATTTCCATATTTGGAACATTTTTCTACGATTTTTTTTACAGAATTAAAGAGTTTTAAGAAAATGTTATAAAACGAATAACTTTTTTTGTAAACTCATTATAACTCAGAAACAAATTATTGTAGGAAAAGTTTACCAAAAAAAAAAAACTTGAAATAAAGACTCTTAATGTACAAAATACAACAACGAGATATAAAAGACTAATAAGAGTAAAAAAAAACTTAAAAAAATCTCTTGTTCATTTAACATAAGTATAATTAATGATTGATATAATAAACAAGAAATGTAGAAAATAAAAAAGTTAAAACGCTACAAAATACAATTACATATTTCGACTTTATTTTTAGGCCCTCTTCAGATGTACAAAAAAAATTTTTCCGGCGCAGTAAAAAACATTATACAAAAATTAAGAAAGCGACTGTCCCGTTACATAATTAGATGAGTGTTAAAACAGAGAAATGGAAAATTGCTCATCAAGCGATTAATTGATCGATTACGAAAATTTCTCGTTGTTCTAGAGAGATCATAAAGAAATATAAAACATTATAGGTTATCAAGAACTAAAAAAAAAATTTTTTTTAACAACAAGTATACGTAATACGTCTCTCTGGTTAAAACTCACCTCAGAATCCAATAATTGAGAAAATCCATATTAATATTTATAAAAAATCGTCAAATTTTGATGTCAAAAGAGGTCAAAAGATGTCAAAAAATTATTATCACAAATTTGTCGACTTATGCTCTGCGGTTTCAGTGTCTAAGATGGATTCTTTTCTCAGCGCATTCAATTCATTTCATCCTCGTCTACAATTCATCATGGAAGTCGGGGATAATTTGTTAAATTTTTTTAATGTTTCTATCATCATTAAAAACAATCATTTGATTTTCGACTGATATCACAAAACCACTTTTTCAGACAGATTTTTAAATTTTTTTTCCAATCATCCGACGTCCCAAAAGAAAGACATAATTTTTAGTTTAGTAGACAGAGTTCTTTTGTTGTCAAATCTTGTTTTTCATGCAAAAAATATTACTCTTATTATAAACATTTTATAAATAACTGTAACAAGATTCCTTCTAATAATTACTTAATTGATAAACTATAAATTAATGTAGGGCAATTAGGAATCCGCTATAATCGATGCGCTTAAATTACTAGACGAACCTTAGTATATTTAAATGTATTTAATTGAATACATGTACGTATTTGGCTGAATTCTAACCTTCTTCAGCTTGACATCGTTAACAATAGAAAACCAACTGTACAAGTGGAAATCTTCGGCTATCTCCCAGTTATTATCCATGACCAGTTAATACGTTGGATGATCGCGTGAAGATCGAAACCTTAAAATCATATACATATATGAAGATACTGAATAAATCGAATATATATAAATTATATGTAAAATGAAAGATACCTCAGAAAGCATGCATGCAGAAATAAATACACAATTTAAAAAATTCGAACAGATTGTGTTACTGATATATCACTATAATAACGAATACCATAGAAATGTCGATCAATATCATTATGCTAATCATACGATCTTAGCGAGTCTCAAGTTAAACTAATACATAAATACATCATAATTTCTAAAATCAAACATTGTTGTCGCTATTGTACATAATAATGTATCAGTTAAAAAACAATTATAACAAGGACTCAGTAATTCCGTGTCTGTGTTTAAATTAATCCCGTTCTTTTGTCGTTTAATTATCATTTATTTATTCATTTCAGAAATCAGTCGCTTATTATAATTTCTCTCATTGTCTAGGATTTCCACCTTATTCCAATTGAAATTATGATTATGACACCTCCTATGTTCAGACAGTACAGAGTTTGTTGGTTTTGATCT
This sequence comes from Acromyrmex echinatior, assembly GCF_024713525.1. Lineage (NCBI taxonomy): Eukaryota > Metazoa > Arthropoda > Insecta > Hymenoptera > Formicidae > Acromyrmex > Acromyrmex echinatior. Next base: position 5,012,751 of record NC_141858.1, on the reverse strand, counting down.
ATTAATGTCATTTTTATGTTCAGGTATTCTTGTCTTTAATTGTCTACTGGTCTGTCCCACATAAGACGCGTCACACTTATTACATGATATTCTGCATACATTCTTTTTCATATTTGCAGGAATTGGATCCTTTAGTATTTTAATCATTGTGCACAACTTGTTAAGACTAAAATATGAGAGCTTTACAATAGAATTATTCTATTTAATAATTATTTATATTTTTAAATTTTTCCGAAATTGATTAAGGAATTGTGAACCATGTAATTTTATCCCTAACATTTTCAGAATGTTTTTTATTCTTATGATTGCCTATGTTTCTTTTAATTAATATCTTGATTCTTAGCCGTATAGTATCAAAAATAAACTTTAATGGATAATCATTGTCTAAAAGAATCCTAATAATGTGATCGAAATTTCTCTTATGAAACTCTGGGTGTTAAATTAATAAAACTCTGTCAACCATTCCAAAAATTGTGCCTTTCTTATGCAAGAGGGGGTGTTGAGAGTGGTAACTGAAATATCTATCAGAAAAAGTTTATAATATAAATCAAATTTTATAAAGTTGTTTTCAACTATAATAATAGTATCTAAAAAATTAATGCTGTTATTACCAATTTCACAAGTGAATTGAATTTTATTATGATAAGAATTAAATTTACTTAAAACTTCTTGATTTTATCAGAAGATATGACCATAATTATATCATCTACATATCTATAATAAAAGGAAACATCAAAATTAAAATTACTCAACACAAAATCTTTCAAATCCTGCATAACAACATCAGCTATAATTGGTGATAAGAGGGATCCTATAAGTGTTCCAAACTGCTGACGTTTCACATTGTCACGGTAGCTTTTTTTATCGATCATTTCGTACATGGGACATTGTTATTACTCGTATAAATGTCGACGCAAGCTTGAATCCGTGACGCGCAGCGGAAGAGATAATTTTCAACTTTATCACTGCCATATTGGCGGCCTTGTAGTCTCGTTAAAAGTGCTTTTAATCTTATGTAATAAATTGAGCCAAAATTGAACATATTAGAAAAAAATAAGTATAATAAATAAAATTAGTATATAATCTAACATTTTTACATTATTTATTTTTAAATAAAATATCTTTAACTGAATTTATTTTAACTGTAACCTACATTAAAACGACATTAAAATGACGTTGTTTAATATATAATACACACAGATTTACAGTGTTTGGAAAATAATGATAAATTTTTCGTATAAGAGTAGAATGGATTAAACTGAGAAGAAAAGTTCTCTACCATTTTGCGATTTTCGCAATAAGTAACAAAATATTAATTGTTAAAAATTGCTGAAAATTGGTCTTCAATAATTTTTTACTCAAATACTATCAACTTTATAGAAAAACTGCAACGAAAATTGTTTATTTTCTTCTCATAAAGCTCTAAGAATTTTTTTAGAATTTTTAATCAACTTTTTAGTACTGTATTTTCTCATTTTTACCAACATGAGAAAGTGCGGTATTGAAAAATTCTGAAAAATTCTAAAAAAATTCTTAGAGCTCTATTGAGAAAATTGCAAAATGATAGAGGAATTTTCTTCTCAGTTTAGTCCATTCTGCCTCTATGATAGATTTATCATTATTTTTCAAACACCCTGTGTGCGTGCGCGCGCGCACGCGTGTGTGTATGTGTTGATGATAAGTTTATATATTATTTTGAAAGGAAGAAAGATAGAGTGTAAATTATTTAATACTTACCGTTAAGGTCGGGTCACTAGTATTCGAGCAATTTCTGTTCGTGCAAGTTTCTTTGAGTCTTTCGATAATTATAAACTATACTACATTTTATTATTTTCCGAAAAGAAATTTCATTATTCATTCTAGAAAGTTGAAAGTATGTTGGTGAATTTTTACAGATTTTTTTGAATCATTCTAAATAGGTGAAGAAAATGGACGGATTCTAAAGACCCATCTTTGGACGGATGAGGCAAATTGTACTTTGTATTATAAAGGTAAAGAAAATTAGAAAATTTATGAAAATAAATTAAATATTTTCAAAAGATATCCATATTATTATTACATTTCGAGTTGTAGTTCATTATACAGTTATACAAATGCATATAAATGTATGATGATTTTATTATCTTTATTCAGATTTATAACACACAAATAGCTACATATATCTGCATTTTAATTTCTGTGCTATTGTTATGATTCAATATAACTGATTTCAGAATTAATTAATTTGTTTATATCCTTTTTTTTCATAAAATATCTATAATTGAATATTTTTTTAAATTTTTAATTTTGTATGCAATATTAGAATTATAATTGTTGTCTTACTAATTGATTACTGTCAATGCACATTATTATATTATATAATATATATATAAATTTATAGATTTACACTGAGAAAAGTATTTAGTATTTGTGACTATAATTTGATATTTATCATAATTATGGTTATTCTGTTATGATGTTAGTAATAATGGTTATATTTATAATTCTATACAAAAAATATATAGTTATATCGAATAGGACTATAAATTATAATTATTATTGCTAAATATCATAATTTAATTGCAATTATAATTTATAGTTATTTTTGGTGCCAAGTAATATAGGATAACCTCATATAGCATATAGCTTTGCAATTTTTTTCTTTAGCTTATATATTTATTATAAATATTTATTTGACAAAACTATTAATTTGGTTTAACTATCTTTTCTTTAATTTAGTAAATATTTATTTACTAAGTTTAGATTTACTTATTAGTATTATTTAAATAAATATGTATTATATAAAATTTAATAAATTTGATAAATATTTAGTTTAGATGACACCTCTCCGATTTTAATATCTTTTAGATATATTGTAAGGGAGAGTGCCCTGAGTGATTTAGACACAAGAATTAAGTGAGGATGACATTGGTTTAAGAGATATAGTAAATTAAAGTTCTATAATATATAGAGGATAACATTGGTTTAAGAATATACTTTCATCCTCCCCCCCTGTTTCGGGACGCACAACTTTCCGAGATTTACCATATTTCTTTGGAAAGTCATGCGTCCCGAAGCAGGGGGGGAGGGAGGTGGGGTGGAAGTCGCTTCGCGTGGAAAGTCGTATGCTATGACTTCATTATGAAACTTTAATTTATTATATCTTTTAAACTAATGCCGTCCCTTATTTAATTTGTGTTGGGGAATCACTCTCCCCTATAACATATCTAAAGGACATTGAAATCGTGTCATCTAAACTGGATATTTTATATTTACCATAAATTTTTTTCAGTATAAATACTCAATATGATCTAAGTATATACTTTCCTCTCTTCGTAAAAAAAAAAATTAGAAACATGAAAAATAAAGTGATGCACAATATTATTTTTATAAGATTATAAATTTATTAATTATTTACATATTGATATATTTGTTAATATGCAAGAATACAGAAAGAATTATATTTTTCAAACTATTGATTTATCTCCTTATCTACTTATTTCCAGAATATAGCAGATAAATTAGAAGCCATGATCTGGAATAACAAAAAATATTACAATTAATATGCGTATTTCAGTATGCCTAGGTTAATTATATAATTAATTCTACCTTACAAAATTTTCTCTCTTTTGGTATAATAAAGTGACGCCGTGACGTGATATATTAAGCAGAGTGTTGTAAAATATAATGTAGATTAGTAAAATAAATGAAATACGGAAATTAATAATGGCTATGTTTACACCGTGAATTTAGGTCTCAGCCTATAAGGGAGACCGGAGCTAAGCATTTAAATTTTGAGTGGCAAAAATATATTTTATGAGATTCCAATTTATATTGTGGATGGTATCTTGTGTATTTTCTTTAACAACGAAGTTTGGTTAGTTTAAGTGCCGCGTTTTATGTTTAGATAGTCAAACGTGTTTTCTCAAAAGTAATTTTTGAAATTTCGTTTTTCGAATCACATCATTTTTTGTGTATATGGATAAAATGAAGTTGCAAACACTAAAACTTTCTATTGCCATCTTGTAGTCTTATAATCACTCTATAAAACGCTAATAATTATTTAACTAAAATTGTTTACTTTGTTATTGAAAACTGCAATTGAAAAAAAGGTGCCTCCGGTCTCTCCTACCCCAAATTCAACCTAAATTATTTAGGTCCCTTGCTGTAGACACTTGACACATGATCAGACCTAGTTGTAGATGAGACTTCGGTTTTTGATGATCTGACCTGAAATACGCCGCCTATAACCTAAAATAGGTCGATCTATCATCATTTGTTAATCTCAAATTGACATATAATTTCGTTGGTAATGGAGATACACATATCTCATAAATAAAAAAGTTTAAAAAATGTTTAAAGGATCATGTTCGAAAAATTCAAAGAGTTCGTGTTCAGGCCTCTTAAGGTATAAATGTAAATTGGTGCCTACAGACACATTATAGATCAGGCCGCATAGATCTCTCGGTGTAAATGTAGCCTATGTCTTGTTATAGAAAACAATTTTTTATTTATCTACGAAATATTACATCATGACTATCACGTTCTGTATTTTGTTTTACTGACAATAACAGAATAAATCAAGTAATAAACTGCAATCGAATACTTCCAACAGACAGCCTGCACAATTTACCAGGGCCAATTCATGCTCACAATGTTCATGAGCATCATTTGTCTTTGTTTAACATTTGAGAAACAACAAGGATGCAATAATTCTTAACTCTCAGTACCCACATCTTAAAAAAGTCCCTATCTACCCACATCCAGGTATTTTAACTCAGCATTTCCTTTTACTTGTATTTCAGATTGCAGTGCATTGATTTTAACTAATTTTGTTTTACTCTGTAGTTTGAAGACTAAAAAAAAAAAGAATTTTAGTTAGAAAGTCTAAAATGTCGTAGTACAAAAGATATTTTGCGCTAATAAGTGAAAAGGGATTGGAAAAAAAAGGATCGTCTGAACTATAAAAATCAGGAGGGTTACGCTAACCCTTTGTGGGTACTGAGGATTACGTAACATTGTGAACGTGAATCGCAGTTTAATACTATCTCTTGAATCTGTATAATTACACATAAATAATGAGTAGGACATATGGAGTACTAGATCATATACAGAATGACCTCATTTTTGGTAGAGCTATAAATATAATTTAATTGTTAATTATAATTTAATAAATAAATTATTATTATTAACATTATAAAGTAATAATCATAATTATGTATGGTTACAAATAATACCAAAAATTTTTTCTTAATGTACACACCAAAAAATATATATTATATGCAAATAATAATTACTTCGTTTCAAATATTTTAAAAGTTCATATATCCTCAAATGTATCATGAATTTATCACAAGAATCAAATTTATTCAAAATATACTCGAAATCTTTATAAATTTAATACTTTAATCAAGATTTTATCGTATTAAACAAATTAGATTTGCTTATTATATAAAATCGCTTCTTTGATCAATTTTATAATATTCTTCAAAAGAAAATAAATTCTTGTTTTGAATATATAATATAATAATAAGTTTTTGTAGAATTGTAATAATATATATTTTACAATTATTATCAAGAAAATATTTTTTGTTAAAGATAACCGTTAAAGGATGAAAGTAAATTGAATAATTATTTTTTTGGCAATAGAATAATATTTTTTGTGTATTACGTTATAATTTTCATTTTCCCTTATACATATAATTAACAATAATTATTTATTTGCTTTATTTTATATTACAGCTAAATGATTTTTTAAATATTTTCTATTATTTTTACTTTAAAATAAAGATAGAATGTACTCACCATCAATAACATTACATTATTAATATTATTAAGTACATTATCTATCTATAACTAGTTATCTGTAACTGTCTATGACTAATAGTAATTTTATATCAATATTATTTTCTTCTCTGCTTATGTATAACATATGTTATATTACATTATATTACATTATATTTTTGAGTAAGAAATTATTTATAATATTAATGTTGCAATGTTATAATATTAATGTTGTAATGTTATAATATTAATGTTGTAATGTTGCTATTAGCTTATTTGTGTTTACCGGAGCCTTATCTTGAATGATTATCGACTCCACTTGCAATTTTATATTATCTGCCAATAAACGAGGTATTCTTAGTTATTCTCTGTTGAGAACATTGCTCGATTGCGTTTCAATTGATAAAGTAAAAGCTGTTACCGACGGAGTAGAACTCTTCTTTAGCGTCACAGGGTCGAACATTTACGATGAAATTAATTCATTTACATAAACACAAAAGACATAATTTTGATATTTTATTTTAAGTTTTATATTGTTTATTATATTTAAATTATAAATAAAAACAGAAAATTTTATTTAAAATAATTATTAATTTTATTCAATACTGTAAAGATTTTGTTCATAAAAAGCAATATTTTTTTATTTTTTACAATATATATTTGAAGTATTATTTAAAATATAATAATTAGTTTTAAGAAAACCTTTTTCTTCAAATTGCAGAAAAAGAACTAAAATTTTCTTTTCGGAAAGAAGCAAATATGGCAGATCTTACATAAATTTTCTCAATGAATTTTTCTATCCTTAGGAAAGGAATCAAGAAAATCAATGGAAAAATTGGGGAAAAAACAGTTTTTTCTGAAATTTTAAAACTATATATAACGAAAAGCGTAAATGATACCGATGCGCAGAACATTGAACATAATTGCGTGAGATCTGCTATGAAAGTAGGAATGGGCGCTTTACGGGCGTATAATTTGCTATTGAAATCCAGTGAATGGAGGTACAGCAGAAGCGTCTTGAGCATACGCAAGGTGTTGGGCGGGGACTGAATTTATGATAATTGCATAAATCAGAGCTTTCCTCCACAATAATCATAATCTATTGGGATAGTTGCGCAAAGTTAGCTATTTAGCTGTCGGAAAGAATCAGGAGAAGGAGATCGAGGGGTTGCTTTCCTCGATCCTGAATAAGATAAACTCCTTGCTGAGATTGAAGCTAAGAGAGAAATCATTCTTGCCTAAAATCATTGTACATGCATTGCTTGGAGAAAAATAATTTTATAATATTTTATCAGTGTGTTAATGTATTCTTATACAGATAGAACTATAAAACATAATTATGAAAACATTTAGGATTATTTTTCTACGTAAAAATTTAAGATGTATAATCATAAAAATTTACTTAAAACTTCTCGATTTTATCAGAAGGTATGGTCATAATTATATCATCTACATATCTATAATAAAAGGAAACATCAAAATTAAAATTACTCAACACAAAATCTTTCAAATCCTGCATAACAACATCAGCTATAATTGGTGATAAGAGGGATCCTATAAGTGTTCCAAATTTTTGTTTAAAAATTTGATTATTAAACTTAAAATATGTCGAATTAAGTACAAAATCGACTGCCTCAAGAAACTCTTTTTTTGGTATATTACAGTGTCTTGAAATAATCCCATCTATTTTTGATACTTGTTAAGGCTAATTTAATAGTTATATTAGTGAATAGTGAAACTACGTCCAGTAAAATTGATATATAATCATTAAGATGTGTGTTTGCCATTAAGTTTATTAACTAGGTCATAATTGTTTTCCACGTGACTATTAACTTTCGGAATGCTTTTAATTATTAGGTGTACAACTTTGCTTCCGCCGTTTTCCTATAGATGGCTTTAGTGATAAATGGTGGTCGAAATAAATAGATCATAGACGTCATACAATAAACTTGGGCATCTGTCAACATAACCCCATAGAAACATTAGTCGATTTGTGCCTGCATCATAACTGCATCATTATTCTCGATTGAAAATGTCAGTTTACGAGCCAAATTCTCGTCATTTGCGGGAGGTTTTAATTTTCTGCTTCAATATGAAGAAATTTGCGGCTGAGGCTTATCGAATGCTCTCAAATACTTATGGTGAGGCGGTTATTAGTGAAAGAATGTGTCGTGAGTGGTTTCAACGCTTCAAGAACTAATTTTGACGTCGAAGACCAACATAACGGTGGAAGAGAGAAGATTTTCGAAGATGCAGAATTGGAGGCATTACTTCAAGACTCGTGTCAAAATCAAGAAGAATTTGCACGATCATTGGGAGTGACTCAACCGGCCATTTCAAAACGCCTCAAAGCCATGGGAATGATTCAGAAGCAAGGAAATTGAGTGCCGTACGAGTTGAAGCCGAGAGAGATGTTGAACGGCGTTTGTTTGCTTGTGAACAGCTGCTTGAAAGAAGGAAGGGCTTTCTGCATCGCATTGTGACTGGGGACGAAAAATGGGTTCATTACGATAATCCCAAGCGCAGAAAATCATGGGGAATTCCCGGCCACCACAAGCTTCCACGTCGACGGCCAAACCGAATATTCACAGCTCCAAGGTCATGCTCTGTATTTGGTGGGACCAGCTCGGCGTAGTGTATTATGAGCTGTTAAAACCGACTGAAACAATCACAGGCGATCGGTATCAAACGCAATTGATGCATTTGAGCCGAGCATTGAAAGACAAACGGTCGCAATACAACGAGAGACACGATAAAGTGATTTTGCATGATAATGCTCGACCCCATGTTGCGAAAGTGGTCAAGACATACTTGGAAACGTTGAAATGGGAAGTCCTACCCCACTCGCCGTATTCTCCAGACGTTGCTCCCTCTGACTATCACTTGTTTCGATCAATGGCACACGACCAGCACTTTCGGTCTTATGAAGAAATAAAAAATTGAATCGATTCGTGGATCGCCTCAAAAGATGACTAGTTTTTCCGCGGGATTCGTACGTTGCCCGAAAGATGGGAGAAAGTAGTGACCAGTGATGGACAATATTTTGAATCATAAATGTATAACCAGTTTTTACAATAAAGCCTCGAATTTCGGAAAAAAACGGCGGAAGCAAAGTTGTACACCTAATATTATTTTATGTAAATGTGTGGCAAATTTATGTAACAGGTTATTTATTGATGAGACTATAATTCTAAGAGGACAATCGATCTTGTGGACCTTAGGAGTACCATATGCTCTCGGTATTGAACTATCGATATAACTATCTATATATTCTTAATTGTACTCCGTACAATTAAGAAATCTATACATAGCAGTGGATATGAACTCAGCATCTTTCCATCTTATTATTATATTTTTTAATCCATTCGTGATCATTCTAACGGGAGATTATTTGATAATCGATATGTATTAGTATCATAAAATAATTCTTTCATTTTATCCATGTATTGATATCTAAAGCTACTATAATATTACCCTTATCAGCCTTCATAACATTATATTTTTATTGCTTTTTAAAAATTGTGAGACTATTTGTTTGATTTTCTTAAAGAAATCAACTAGAGATTTCCGTTTATTCAGCAACGACAAATTATTGTGAATAACGGAATAATTTTGTTCCTATAACAATTACGAAAGCCCCGGTAATTTTTGGAGATTGTATTCAATATTTTTTATTAACTCCGAGATAAGATAATGTCTATTGATTACAGGCATGGAGAAATTATTACCAAGTTGTAATAAACATTGGATGTTATTTGGAATGGATATGAATATGGTTTCCTCAGTGAGATCTGAAACTGATAAGCTGTTTAGTGCTGTGTTAAGAAATGACCCGTCACACAAAAAAGATCATTTGAATCCGCACTCAGTGGCGTAAGCGGTTGCGAATTTAAAACTGCCTCGATCTCGCACAACACAATTTGTATTTTCTCGAATCTAAAATTTACAGTACTATATGGCACATGTGAAATTTCGTTGGCTTTACCGTCGCCTCTCATAGACTGCCGAAATGCGGAACATGAGGCGAAATAAAATTCCAAATTATCTCGTTAGTACGCATAAAATTGCTTATCGCTATTTGTGATTGCTCATCATTGATTAATTGATATAATTCTTTAATATATTTGTTCGCGCCGACAAATGTGGTGCCATTATCCGAGTACATAGGTATGTGCAGGCTTGCCTCTTCATAAAATAAATCGCCTAAAAACACCAAGAAATACATCCGAGGTAAGATCACTCACAATTTCCAAGTGTATGGCCTTGATCGCAAAACATATAAAAATTGAAATCTAAGCGTCATGCATCCTCGCGTTGTGCCTCTTGCATTCATTCAACACTGTGGCCTTGCATAATTCATGCCCATGTATGTGTGAAGGGTCTCGAAACAGTTACGCTCTTAGGCTCAAATCAGCTATCAAAGCACGCGATGCAGTTGGCTTACATTTGAAACATGTTACATAACAATATATTAGGGGTTTGCATTAAAAGCCACTGTTCACGTTTAGATGGCAGTAACTGCGTATGCTATGGTCAGAGACATCTGCTACTTATATCATTTTTAAATGTGAACATTTCCTACTAAAATTCAGTCATCCTTGTTTAACTTTTACATATGTGCTTTTCTATAACTAAATTAAAATGGAACGTGATAAGTTGTTTTTCCGATGTGTACTTTTACACTATTTTGATTTGAAAAAAAGTGCAGCTGAAACTCATCGATTGCGGAAATTTATGGTGAATCTGCTCCATCGGAAACAGTATGTAGAGACTGGTTTCGACGATTCAAAAGTGGTGATTGTGACGTTCACGACAAACAACGAACAGGTCAACCGAAAAAATTCGAAGATGAACAACTGCAAGCTCTATTGGAAGAAAATCCAGCTCAAACACTCAAAGAATTGTCTCAACAACTGAAAGTCGATAAATCAACTATTTTTCGACGTTTACAAGCTATGGGAAAGATTCAGAAAGAAGGAAAATGGCAGCCACATGAATTGACCGAAAATGCCATTGCCAACCGTTTAAACATCTCAATTTCTTTGCTTGCAAAGCATAACAAGAAGAGTTTCTTGTGGCGTATCGTGACCGGCGTTGAAAAATGGATCTTTTTCAACAACCCAAAACGCAAAGAATCATGGGTTGATCCTGGCCAACCATCAATATCGACTCCAAAGCGAAATATCCACGATCACAAAGCAATGCTCTGTATTTGATGGGATATGGAAGGTGTCGTGTATTATGAGCTGCTTAAACCGAACGAAACAATCACCACCGAGCGTTATCAACAACAATTGGAACGTTTGAATGATAATTTGATGCAAAAACGACCATCAATTGCATCAAATCATCGAAAAGTGATTTTACTCCATGATAACGCTCGGCCGCATGTTGCTATAGCCGTGAAACAAACACTGATAGATCTCGAATGGGAGGTTCTCCCGCACCCAGCGTATTCTCCGGACTTAGCACCAAGCGATTATCATCTGTTCCGATCGATGCAACATGCTCTAGAAGATACACACTTCCATAATTATAGCGAAGTCGAAAATTGGGTTGCTGAATGGATTGACTCAAAAGACAGACTATTCTTTCGTCGTGGAATTCAACTTCTGCCTGAAAAGTGGCAAAAAGTCATAGCTTCCGAGGGAAAATACTTTGATTGAGGTATTCATATATTTTGTTATTGAAATAAGTGCTCAAATATAAAGAAAAAACAGTGGCTTTTAATACAAACCCCTAATACACAGTGCGACAAATATGTTCCCGGACAGGGCCTGAAAATCATAATTGAAACAACAATATGCATATTTTTTGGTTTTATTATTTAAAATATTCTTCTCTAACTTCAATACACTTGTTACAGCGATTCAATAGTGATTCAAATGCATGTTCTAGCTCAGTTTGAGGAATTGCCTCTAGTGCCTGTGTAGAAGCTGATTGGATGGTCGGAATGTCATCAAAAAAGCGTCCTTTCAATTTCAATTTCAATTTTGGGAATAATGAGAAGTCGCAGGGGTCAAATCAGGTAAATAGGGTGGATGATTTAACACAGAGACACGATTTCGAGCCAAACATTGACGGACAATCAATGAAGTGTGACTCGGTGCATTATCATGCAAAGACCAATTTTTTGGATCACGATATTCGGGGCGAATACGATGAATTCTGCCCATCAATCGCTTTAAAACTTCAAAATAATATGCACCCAGTAATTGTTTGGTCAGTTGGAACAAACTCTTTGTGGATAATACCTTTGCTATCAAAGAATGTGATGAGCATTGTCTTGATTTTTGATGGAACTTTTCGTACTTTTTTTGCTTGTGGTGAATTTTTTGACTTCCATTCCGCACTTTGACGCTTAGTTTCTGGATCATATTGAAAGCACCATGTTTCATCACCCGTAACAATTGATTTTAGGAAGTTTGGATTATTTTCTGCGGCTTATTTGCTGCAACGATGTCTCTGGAATAATTGATTCTCGCTGATTTTTGATCGCTTCTTAATATGTGTGGAACAAACTTCGCACAAACCTTCGTTTTACCCAAATCTTCATGTAATATGGTTCGAATCGTTTCTCTACTGATATTTAAAGCCTCCTCCATCATTTTTAATGATGCATTGCGATCGTTTGCAACAAAATCACGTACTTTTTCGATCATGTCGGGTATTCGAACCAAAATTGGCCGTCCTGATTTTTTGTCATCTTCAAGGGTCTCTCTGCCTTCCAAAAAACGCTTATGCCACTCAAAAACAGCTGTACGACCTAGACATTGACTACCGTAAACTTGTTGCATCGATCGGAATGTTTCTGATACACTTTTATCAAGTTTTGCGTTAAATTTAATCACTGCTCTTTATTCCATATTAAAATTTCTACTTCGACCAAAATCTTGTTTAACATGAACTGTCATATCTTCGTTATATGTCAATCAAAATGAATGAAATTTTGACAGATGATAGCAAAATGTTCAACCTTTAAAATGCATGTTTGAACGTACAGATGTCGCCACTAGTTGCTGAGATGTGGTTCGTGTCCGGGAATATATTTGTCGCACTGTGTATAATCTTACACACTGTCGAACGTGCCGACAAAGGTCAAAAACGTCGCATCGTAGCCTTCAGCCCCGAATGCAAACCTCTGATATGCTCCCTACGCACAATGAGTGTAGTAAGACGGTGATTACTCAGCAATAGCACCGGGTGCTGCGCATCATACGGCAGTTCTGAGTTGCCTATTTATATTTGGCCCCCTACTTTGATAATACCTTCCTTGTCTAAGAACGGCGTTAACGATAAGACACAGCTCGATATGTCCCGACAACGCCTCGAGCCTCCCTCAACAGTTTTAAATTCCTCCAGCGAATACTTCGTGTTGGACGCTTCTGAATTCGCAAAACGGTTGTCATCTCATGATGGGAAACAAACAATTCCCGCGACTTGACTCGGCGCGGCCGTACGAATCTTCTGTAGTAAGTAACGTAATGCCTTGTCCAAACTTGTTTAATAAGATCGATACAATTAACTGCTCCACCGACGCCGACTTTCCTTTGTTCCGGCAATTCAACCGCCAACTCGATACCCCCTCTTTGCAGGCCAATGTTCCTCAGTGAGTTAAAGAAAGTCAGGCCCATTCCATCATATGGACAAGCCAAGCAATGCCGATAAATCGATGCGTGACAACATATCCGCCGGATTATCCGCCAACGATATGTGACGCCAATTCGAGCTTTCTGTCAATCGCTGTATTTCACAGACTCGGTTAGCCAAGAAAGCGTTCCATTTGCGCGATGGCAACAAAATCCATTGTAAGGTGATGGAATCCGTCCACAAAAAAAGCTCTGAGTCGATCAGGTTGATCGATCGAATTTTGTCAATCAATTTAGTCAATAACAAGACACTCAATTCCAATCAACAAAGAAATAGCTCTGATCGGAGCAATCCGTGATTTGAAAATTAAGAGATTCACCGATATAATATTCACGCGATATTGATCGGAATCGTGAAATCTCATGTAGACGCACGCGCCGTACGCGCGCTTACTCGCATCGCAGAAACTATGCAACTGGACGCCACACACGTCGCACCCGAAGCTCACGAAACGCTGCACGCGCAATTCATTAAGGTGTCGATAATTGCATCTTTAAGATTAACCATCGAGTATAAATAGATACTCTGTGACAACGACTCATCCCAACCGAGTTGAGAGTGCCACGTATCTTTCAAAATGCTTCGCTATCACGGTCAATGGCTCCAACAACCTCAACGGATCGAAAATACTCGCGATCTCTGATATGGTCCGTCTTGTTATACAACTGGCTGATGATTCAAGCATATGCAAACCGGAAACTGTCGCCGAAAAGATCCCAAATGATGTTCAGAACCCTAGATCCAGACTCCTTATTCAAGATTATTTCTGCATTTATTCATGCATCACGTTCATGCATTCGTTCACTATCCGGCAGCAGTTCCCAGCAATTTGATCAATTCACAAGCACTTGCTCAATTCAAAACTCTCGCGTCGCAATAACTCTACAACTTCATCGTGAACGCAGTTCGTCTCAACCAGTGTATCGACTCCCGTGAGTAAATCATCCACGTAAAAATCGCGCAACACGCATTTCGATCCCAAAGGATAAGGAGGCATACCTCTGCGCCAAATGCTGAAAACATCTAATCGCAAGAAAGAGCGCCGAGCTCGTCGTGTACGTAATCGTAAGTAACTCGTATGTATCAATCGGAGTGTCCGAATTAGAGCGCCACAAAATTCTCTGCAAATGCGTCTGCGACTCATGCACCCTGACGATATATTTTTATTGTATCAGCCGTGAATACGTAAGCGAATATATGAAAACACATTAAAATTGAGAATCCAAATCCTGTTGAATTGTCGGATCCGTTATCAACGCATCATTTAAAGAGACGTCGGTGCGGGTTTTGCCCGACGTATCGAAAACTACCCGTAATTTGGCGTTGTGATCGGTTCCCTTAAATATCCCATCGTGATAAATAAACAGCCTCGCCGTCGAGAACACACGTCGGCACAAAGCTCATGTTTCAATATTATATACTCACTGTATAAATAGAGAATATAAATGGTTCAAATGCGAGTTGCGGCCAAGACATCTTTCAAGACTGCAAAAATGTTTCATCGCCATCGCACATGAATCAGCCGAGTTGGCGAAATACATCCTCCTTAATTGATAATTTCACAATGTATCTACCATACTCGTCTATCGATACGTTATCTGAGAAATGGTTTTCGCATGCCTACTCGTATAGCTATTCGAGGTGGTTAATTCCTTCATTTACCAGAAGCGATTGACCCCCTCGTGCAATTGCGAGTAACTGACAAATGCGTGGAGAGCGCGCAACTCTTTTATCAGATGCGAAGAACTCGAGTTCCGAAGGTGGTAAGAGAGCAAGTCAATAAGTTTTTAGAAAAACATAGTAAAACAAATTTTTTTTGATGGATTCATTTTTATTTCTCAACATAGTCTCCTTTCAGCTCGATACACTTGATCCAACGATTCCACGACTTTTTCAAGTCGTCTGAATAATATGATTTGTCCAACCCTTCAAAATAAGCCTCTCAGCGATAAGCTGCTCTCTAGTGGTAAATCTCTTTCCTCCGAATCATTTCTTCAGATTTGGAAACAGGAAATAGTCGCAGGGAGCTAAATCTGGCGAATATGCTGGATGAGGAAGCAATTCGTAGCGGAATTCGTTGAATTTGGCCATCGGTGCCGGGCACGTGTGAACCGTGCATTATCTTGATGGAAGAGCACTTTCTTCTTTGCTAAATGGGTACGTTTTTTCTTTAAAATGTTATTGAAACGGTCCAATAAGGCTGCGTCGTAATCGCCATTGATCGTTTGCTTCAACGGAAGATAATCGATATGAATTATACCGCGTGCATCCCAAAAAACTGTCATCATCTTTCCGGCCGACTTCACGGTCTTCGCTTTCTTTGGAGCTGGTTCACTCGATGAAGTCCATTGTTTTGACTGTTCCTTCGTTTTGAGTGAAGTAATGAATCCATGTTTCATCCACAGTAATGAATCGACGCAGAAATTCATCTGGATTATGTTAAAACATCTCCAAACATTGTTTTGAAATCGTCACGGTCGCGCTTATGGTCCACAGTGAGCAAACGCGGTATCCATCTTGCCGATAGCTTTTTCATATCCAATTGTTCGTGCAAAATTGAAATCACTGTGACATGTGATATGCCTGTGGCCTCAACAAGCTCGCACACTTTCATTCCTCAATCAGTCAAAACAATATCATGGACTTTATCGATGATTTCTGACGTAGCAGCCTCAATTAAACATCCCGAACGAGGAGCATCACATGTGAATGTATGACCACGTTTAAATTTATTCATCCAATTATCTATAGTCGCAAACGCTGGTGCAGATGTGCTATGAACATTATCCAATTCGGCTTTGATTTCTTTCAGCATTAAATCTTTCATATGTAGATGTTTAATCACTGCAGGAAATTCGTTTTTTTTTTCATTTTGCAAAAAATACAAAGGTTGTTCGCTTTAATCGTCTACAGAAATGAAACCACGCGATGAATTCCGCTCAAAATTTGACAGTAATCAGTTGAAAGATGCTACCTGTTAAAAAGTAATGTGACATAACACTGCGAGTGCCCTCTGACAGATTTTCTAAGAACTCATTGATTTGCCCTCGTATATTACGTCAGGAAGGATGAGAAGATTTCGATAAATTATCAGTATTTTTCCGATCCATTATTTTTCCGAGATTTTATGAAAATTTATAATTTGCATGAAATAATAAAAATAATTTTACGTTTTCAAATTGTTTTAATGCACACATGTTAAATGTTAGAATTAATAATCGTGAATTTGATGATTAGTAGTTGGTAATACTTGATAAGGTGATAAAATTCGTGGGAATATTACATACTGCGCTCAGTTCTCTCCTTTATAGTAAATTCTGCAATATTGTGCTATTCAAGTCCCTATATTCTGCAGATTTTTCTTATGTTGACATCGTTTCTTACATTGCACTTTACAGCACTCAGTGCGCATTAAAGAGGGAGCTTTCCAACAAGCGACATTGTGTGACACAGGATCATTTCATCTTTGTTTAACATTGACGAACAACAAGGTTGCAACGACGGAAAGCTCCCTAAGCTGCTGTGTCCAATCGTGCCGTGAGTCGTGGCTAATCTTTGGAAAGCACCCATGTCTGACACTGTGTCGCCTAAAAATCTTGATGGAAAGCTTCCAAAGCCTATAATCAGAGACAACTTGTTATTCGATACGTGAATTGAATACGTGATCCGAATAGTACTAGAAGGTATTCAAAATGCCAAGACCAAAAATCATTGTATGGAAATTTTTTAAAAGAGTAGAAGATGACAATAAACACATTTCTTACAAATGTAATTATTGTGGAGAACTTTACATAACTAATGCCAATCGCCAAAGAAAACATTTCGAAAAAAAATGCTTAAAGTGTCTACAAATAGTAAAAGAATTGTTAAAGAAAGAAAGAATTAACAAAGACAACAAACGAATCGGAATTTATCCAAAGCTGATAACGATTCAAATGATAATTTTTATTACTTTTTGTCTTTCTCAGATTAGATTAAACATATGCACGGTATTATCAAATTTTCATATAATTTAAAGAAAATTTATAATTTATTATACATAAATTTGATATAATTTCTATTGAAATTTGATATTACTTATACATAATAAAAAGTATATGACATGCATTCGTATAACTATCATAATAATTTTCTAGAAAATGATAAATTTAAATATATTTCTGTCATACAAAATTTTTTTTACTAAAGTTAAAATTTTAGAGAAAATATATATTCTATTTTTTTATTTTTAAGATGACACATCAGAAGATGAATCCGATAGCGATAGCTTCATAGTCGTTGTACACAACTGAAGCAGTCACTGTAGCTAATGTTTTGCCATCTATAGTTAAAAATTCTCACGTTGAAAATACTCTATAGAAAGGGAAAAATAGTACACAACATACATCAAAACTGTTTTCAAAAAAATACTTTGACTCTATAACTCCAGATGAACAAGTACGTCAAGTATATGTATTCAATGAGTCTAAGCCTAGATCTACATAGGTGTAATAAATCTTAGGAAACTGTAATAAGCCTTAAGAAAGCCGCAAACTATAAAAATTGATTCATAATCGAGTATTCCTCTCCCATTCGACCATGATTGATCAATTCTTACAGCTTACGGCTGTTATAAACCAACTCTTACTGTACTAATTTTTATATTAAATATTATTAATTTTATAACTTAATATAATTTTATAACTTTATTTTATTACAATATATAAATACAATTGATTTATCTTATATAGGAAAAGCTAGATGAAAAACTATCAAGAGCAATTATTCATCAAATTGTACGTTTTCAATACTTGACAATCAATATTGTATAGTGTTCCTTAAAGAGCTGCGACCTTCTTAGAAACCTTCATCAACTTATAAGATTAATACTCCTCTTTTAAACAAAGAGCATACAAGAATTCAATTAGGAGTGAATGAAGCTATTGTAAAATCAAGTGTCATTGATATCCAATATAATGATTGGAGTAACAGATTGTAATTATGATTTTAATAATTATTGAAATAAAATCGAACATAAAATTTGAAGAAAAAAATAAAAAATTTCAAGAAATAAAATAAATACTCTATATATTAAATAATATTGATAGAAAATGTAAATATCCATTATAATTCAAAACGAACTAGTCTCAAAAAGTAATAATTAACAATTTAAGAAATAACACAAGTATGTTTTAGCAATGATTTATTTTTTTATAGAAACAAATCGATTGTTAATTTTGTTGTAACTATTCCAGAAACTTTATATAAAACTACGGATATTAAAGGAAAATCTCATACTGGAGAATATATAACAGAGATTATTTTAGAAGTAATCGAAGAAATTAGCACAGAAAAAGTTCTGGTAATTGTTACTGATAGTGTATCAAATATGATCAAAGCTCGAAGAATTGTGCAGCTCAAATATTTATTCCTCCACATATTTATATATACAGCTACGAAGCACACTGTTTGAATTTATTAGCGATTATTATAATCCATTTTGAGATATTTAAAGATGTTCAATCTTCAACAAATGAAATTGAAAGAAGTTCACCTCATTTCATCAAAGCAAAATTTACTGAAATCCAGAAAGAAAGAAAACAGAAAGTTATATTATTGAAATTACCTGGAAAAATCAAGATCCATAACCTTTGGCTCAGAGAATTTGTCTTACAACAAAAAAGCTTTAAAAATATTGGTTATTTCGGATGATGTAGTTTTGAAAAGCAAAGTTAAAAATGATATTTTAAGCGAGAGTTTTTTGGTGTGGCCTTCTAAGTCTTCATAAAATCCTGGCTCTAATTGTTAAATGGATTACCATTTTAGAAGCTAATTGTTGGACTGAGTAAGCTCAGTTCTAAGAGCTTGGAATAAGATACAGATTTGTTATGATAAATTACTCGATGACTCTATTATCGATTGATAAATGTACAGATTTTAAAATGAAGATAACAAGTAGAAGTGAAGTCATTTGCAGCCATTTCACTTTGCTGCCAATATCTTAGATCCAAAATACAATGAATGATGAACACTTAATTCGAACACAAAGGAGTTCAGGAATGCAAATAATCCATGATTGAACAAATTATTTGTATGAGAAAGATAGCGAGAGTGTAACGCAAGTAATAACTGACCTAGCTTATTACGTACAGAAAGAAGGATCTTTTGGTGAACCCTTTGTTATAAAAACCATAAAAAAATATTACCAGCCATTACTTGATGAAAAACCAACAATTCTAATCCAAAATTATGTTCGATTGCAATTAATATTCTCAGTATGCCAACAACTAGTGCTGCAACAGAAAGGAGTTATAATAGATACGTGCACACCAATAAAAGATCGTTTGACGACTGAAAGAGTCGGGAAACTGACATACGTTTCATTTAATTTGAAATTGGAATTATCGAAAAAAAGGAGGAAAAAACAAAAAAGAATTATTACTCCGTGGGATGACAAGGAATTTGGTCTTCAGGCAGAAGAGTTAGAAGCTGAATATGCTGAAGATGAAGAAGATTATGACTTCAAAGATGAATCTGACTACAATTTTGAAGATGGAATAGAAAATTAATGGATGAAAATTAATTAAGATTCTCATCCAGGTCGAAAAATTTCGGTTTCAATAACGGTTTCAAGACTAAATTCAACTTTCAGTTCTAGTTTTTTTATCATAACGGTTTCCAGAACTGTTTGAATTTCAGATTCTTTTCGCTTCCAGTTTCAAGTAATTACATGGTCCATTATAAAAGTAATGCGCATTTTCTGGGAAAAATAGATTTATTGATCGTAGCGGTACAAATGCTCAAAATTCTTCAAAATACTCTCCCCCTGAATCAATACACTTGCGGAGACGTGTCTGCCACGCCTGGAAGGCACGCTGAAACTCCTCGACGGGAATGTCTCTTAGGAACGTTGTAACATGCTTTTGGATGTTTTCCACGGATTCCCAATGCTTTCCTTTCAGCTCTCTCTTCAGACGGGGAAACAAAAAAAAGTCGCACGGAGCCAAGTCAGGACTGTAAGGGGGCTGGGGGACCACCGGGGTGTTGCTCCGGGCCAAGTAGTTGGCAACGATGAAGGCCGTGTGGCTGGGGGCATTGTCATGGTGAAGCTTGATCGCGTCCTTAATGTCAGATTCTCCGTCACTATCCCATGTACCGCAAATGTGGACATGTTTAGGGTGTCAGCGATGTACTGGATACTCAATCGACGGTCGGAACGCAAAACTTCGCACACACGATTCACGTTTTCGTCGGTTCTGGCCGTTGTTGGGCGTCCAGAACGGGGTTCGTCGGCGACCTCCTCCCGGCCCTCCTTGAACGCCTTGTGCCACCTCCCGGACTGTGACCTTGAAATGCAGTCGTCCTTGAAGGCCTCTTGAAGCATCTGGAATGTTTCGGTTGCATTCTTTCCAAGTCGCACACAAAACTTGATGGCGTATCGCTGTTCAAGCGAACGCTCCATCGCGCCGTGTTACAAAGTCGAAAAACACACTTCACGCGGAGGCACGTCTTTCCACTCAGACTGCTCGGAGCAAACTGGCGACCGGCTGCCTTGGAAGGGCAGACCTCCCACCACATTTCCCGACCCATTTTACCCCGCTGCGATGGATATTCGCGTCACAATAAAATCATGCGCATTACTTTCATAATGGACCCTGTATCTAGTTATAATGGTCACCGTCATCGCTAAAAAGATTGGAACCGACAATTGAAAAGCCGAATTGAATAGCCTTGGATCATTAACTGATCTGAAATTACTTTCTGGAATGTAATTTTGGTTCAGATTCTTAGTTAAAAGAGACCAAAGCAGAGATAATATTTTATGCTATTTATTTAGCGTTATCTAACTAAGTATAGTTTATTTACTTAACTTCCTTTATATAAAAAGTTATTTAGATTTTGAGTTTATTACATTTTCTATTAGATTGAGTAGATTTAATTACAAAATAGTAATTACAATAGTAATTACAATAATAATCTTTATGAAATCAAAACAATGTAATACATTATGTTATAGTAAAGATATAATACTGTTGTTCCGTTTTGCTAAAAAATTATTTTAAAGAATATGTGTTATTAATACTATTAATTTTAAAAATAATATTTAATATAACAAATTCTCAGATATGATATATCCATATTCATTTGTTTTTAGTTACCTTCACTCTTAAATTCGGATGAGTCTCGTTTGAATACAGCACAATTAGACACGAGCCACTCACAGCTCTTATACAGAGGAAAACTTTTAGGAACCGGCCGCAATGAGTAGCTCGTATCCAAACGGTACATGTCAAATTATGCGCCTTCCTTAAATACTTTGAAAATAAATAAAATTATATAATTCTGGAAAAATATAAGTGTGTTAGATTACGAACCTTCATATACAGTACAAAAATTATATCACCTTTTGGTTTTTTAAGCATAATTTTTTTTAAACTGTACAGATCTCTATCAAATTGTAATATGTTTTAATAATAGATGTAGTTTACTGAACAAATAATTTTTCATCAAATAATAAAAACAACTTGTAAAAAATTAATTTTATTTAAAATCTCTAAAATATGTCAAATTTCATAATAAATTTTTAATTATCATAACGAAAATAAATTTCTTCAAAACGAACAAAAAATTCATAATTTAGATTGTACAATTCTAATATTTTGTAGCAAAATCCTTGGAATCGATTACAGCTTGGCAGCGTCTGGGCATGGAATCGATAAGTGCGTCAATTGTCGATTGAGAGATCTTCTTCTACTCTTCCTCCAATTGGACGAATTTTTCGGCCGTATTTGTAATTCACTTATTGACTAAACGTCTCTGGAGTTCATCCCATAATGGTTCGATGATATTTAGGTCGCGCGATTGGCTTGGCCACTCTAGAAAAGTTACTCGATGCTGTCGAAACCACTTCCGCACTTTAGCCGCACGATGCTTTGGATCATTGTCTTGCTGATATATAAAGCCACGACCAAGGAAACGCTTTGCGTACGGTATCACATTCTTGAGGATGTCTATGTATACTTTTTGATCCATTTTATCGTCGATCCTATGAAGAGACCTATTCCCTTTGCAGAGAAAGCACCCCACACCATGACCAAATCACCTCCGTGTTTCATTGTAGAAAGTTGGTTCTTGGGATCGAAGCGCTTGCTTTTAGGACGACGAATCCATATTATTCCGTCAGTACCAAATAATAAAAACTTACTTTCGTCGCAGACGACAGAGGACTACTGAGGTGTTCAATTAAGATGAGTTTTCGCCCATTCCACTGGCACCTTCCGGTTTTTGGCGGAAATAAATGGCTTCTTTACAGGTCATCGTCCATATAATCCTGCGACCTGCAGACGATAACATATGGTCCGTATAGTTGGACCAGACTCACCAGAAATTAATATTTCTTTGGCAATATCTGATGCCATGAAACGTGGATTGTTGCGGAATATGCGAAGGATATGTTGCGATCAATGACAGAAGAAGTATAACGCGATCGCCCGGTTTTCTTCTTCTTGACATAATCTCCCTGGGCCTTCCAACGCTTCAGCAATTTGATTACCGTCGATTTAGAAATGCCAAACTGTTGTGTAAGTTCTTCGTGCGTTCGTCCTTGTTTGCGGCCTTCTATGATAGCATTCTGCTATATCTCGAACACCACGGGTTTGCCATAATATGAAACTAAATTTACTGCCAAAATTAGGTTAAGACCGTAAGAACAATGACTGCGACATGAAAAACAAAGAAAGCACAAAAATGCGATTTTGCCAAAATCAATAAAAAATTCAAAAATCATGGCGTAACATTGTCAAATTTCATTACACACATTCATGTACAAAGTGCATCTACTATCAGATATCTACTGTAAAATTTTGAGTGTATTTGATACTCTTTGACAAAAATTATACTCAAAAAACTAAAAGGTGATATAATTTTTGCCGATACTGTAATAAAAGGCTTATATCGGAGATGATACACATAAAAAGACAGAAGCAAGGAATTAACAGACTAACCGATACTGAAGCTTTCCTGAATCCTATTCCCATATTTTCAATCTCGTTCCCCTTCTTAACATCTTTTGGCTTCCCCTTCCAACTGTACTCTGATTCCCCTTCCCACATTCTTGAGCTCAGTCTTTTCCAATACTACATGGCTAACAATTGTCGAGAACACTTGCTGCAATTACACTTATTGGAAAAAGATTATAATTGTTTTTACATTGTATTTGTTACGTCCAAGCCCCCGGATTCTTTATCTGAAAAATAAGGAATTAGGAATGGAGGGGGCTAGGAAAGAACACAACAGACTCTACTCTTGTGGTTATCGCTCTGAAGGCGCGTGCCACAAGTCAGAAGCACTTTAATGGGTTAGATGTGGGTCAATGCCGATACGGAACGCTATTACCCAATCTGTGACAATGCATCCGTCTTCTTTTTTTAGGTCAAGAAAAGGTTAATTCCTTTGACTAGGGATAAGTACGATTTTTGGGAAAATGGAACGAATTGGAAGGGCGCCGAAATAAATGTTAATCACTGTCCTATTGTTTTTACAAAAGCTAATTGATTAAATTTATTTGTATACATTTATATATACATATATATATATGTGTGTGTGTGTGTGATAACAATAATAATACTAACTACTAATACTAAAACTAAGCTAATATCTAGGTTTTCTGACAATAATTGTGTGTATGTGTGAGTGTTTATGTGGGGTGAGGTGGGGTGTGGTCACAAGGACCGAGAACTTTGCAGATTCGGCGAAAGTTTGGAGTGATTAGAAAATCTCACTTAAGAATCTGTTGTCCTCAAAAGGGAGAGGGAAGAGGAAGACACGAAAGGTCGTTTGTTTTCTAGCTTTTGTTTCACACAATTTTAATTTATATATAATTTGTATGTTGTTATTGTCTTTTATGTTGGAAATAAATTATTTTTTGACTCATAGCCCTTCTTACTTTTATTTACACAATTCTAATTTATAAACCCGGATAGGTATTTTAAGCCATAAAAACTTGACGAATTATAATCGAATGCGAAGAGAATAATCGTCTATAATTTGTCCATTTCTTATAACTTGAGCATTAAAAACCTATTGTAAATCCGGACCAACACTTTTATGTTTTTTTAATCGCCGTACATTAAATTAACATGCTGTTTTAACAAACAACAAATAATCGTTAATACGAGGGCAAATCAATAAGTTCTTAGAAAATCTGTCAGAGGGCACTCGCAGTGTCATGTCACATTACTTTTTGACAAGTAGCATCTTTTAGCTGATTACTGTCAAATTTTGAGCGGAATTCATCGCGTGGTTTCATTTCTGTAGACGATTAAAGCGAACAACCTTTGTATTTTTTGCAAAATGAAAAAAAAACGAATTTCCTGCAGTGATCAAACATCTACATATGAAAGATTTAACGCCGAAAGAAATCAAAGCTGAGTTGGATAATGTTCATAGCACATCTGCACCAGCGTTTGCGACTGTATACAATTGGATGAATGAATTTAAACGTGGTCATCCACCTGTGATGCATCTCGTTCAGGACGTCCAATTGAGGCTGCTACGTCAGAAATCATGGATAAAGTGCACGAACTTGTTGAGGCCACAGGCATATCACATGGCACAGTGATTTCAATTTTACACGAACAATTGGATATGAAAAAGGTATCGGCAAGATGGGTACCGCGTTTGCTCACTGTGGACCATAAACGCGACCATATGACGATTTCAAAACAATGTTTGAAGATTTTTTAATGTAATCCAGATGAATTTCTGCGTCGATTCATTACTGTGGACGAAACATGGATGGTGAAGTCGGTCGGAAAGATCATGACAGTTTTTTGGGATGCACGCGGTACAATTCGATTACCTTCCATCGAAGCAACGATACTACGCAGCCTTTTTGGACAATTTCAACAACATTTTAAAGCAAAAACATCCCCATTTGGCGAAGAAGAAAGTCTCTTCCATCAAGACAATGCACGGTTCATGTGCACCAGACTGTGCCCGGCACCGATGGCCAAATTCAACGAATTCCGCTACGAATTGCTTCCCTATCCAGCATATTCGCCAGATTTAACTCCCTGCGACTATTTCCTATTTCCAAATCTTGGAAGAAATGGTTCGGAGAAAAGAGATTCACCACCAGAGAGCAGCTTATCGCTGAAACAGAGCTTATTTTGAAGGGTTGGACAAATTATATTATTCGGATGACTTGAAAAAGTTGGAGAATTATTGGATCAAGTATATCGAGTTGAAAGGAGACTATGTTGAGAAATAAAAATGAATCGCTCAAAAAAAAATGTGTTTTACTATGTTTTTCTAAGAACTTATTGCCCTCGTACTAAATTTTCTCGTAAATTCTCATAAATTCGTACTATCCATATAATACGATAATATTCTTTGTTATCTTTTCTGATTTTATTTTTACCGAGAATTTTTGAACTCTACGAAGAAGACCGGTGCCCATGCGCTCGGCCAATATTCAACCTAGATGCGTCTTCTGCAAGACGGGATGCTCAGAGCTCGCCTTTATCTGACCCACGCACAATAATTCTCAGAATAATTCGGCATCAATTAATATCAATATCCGATGCTACGTTAAATCGAGGGTCCGCCAACTCGATGCCAAAAGGCAAGTTAAAAACGCATCGATCCTTCAAAACGGCCGGAATTTTCCCGATGATTTGATCGATCACTATGCATTCGATTTCCATCGTGAACGAATTCAGTCACGAACATATTTTGACTCGCGCTTCGATTTGACACGGATGCTGCTTTGCCGATTCCAGATATAGAAATATTTACCGATCGTGTCTTCAGCTGCAACGACTTTATACATTTGCTCGAAATAAAATTTGCTTATGATCCGGAATTCAACAAAACACGACACGTCGCCTGACCATTATATATGTCGTACACATAAACAAGCGCGGTCGAAAGCAATATGCTCGTCACGTTTGACAGCACTGTGCGTGACTATCATCACCTGGCTGTCGGAGATCGCAGTTGAGCCGGACGATGTATGATAATCGCCGCCCGCGCTGACAGTTTCCCTCCTATCCTTTGAAATATGTAATAAAGTATTATGTTTTAACTTATGCACGTTTTGCAATCGCCGGATGGGCACCTGACTGCTGCATGATTCGAAGCAATTGAGGCATAGTTTTCTCCCACGTATCTCCGCGATCCGCCGGTCTACCGGCAATACCAAAAAAATCCTTGTAAAAATATACGAGATGAGCACAATAATTGCACTTACCCTTCTTGGCGCTTGGCGCTTGTCGCTGAACCGCAACTGTGAGCGAGTGTCGACGCGATCGGAGGATGCTGTATTTCTTTTAAATTCCTCCAATATTTGACCGCGATATAAAAGAAAATCGGTAAATTTTTTGAGCGCGGGCAATTTAGAGCCTGTAATGATGCATGCAATTCTCGCGAGGTAACCGTGTTTAGTTTCGAATTAAGAAAATAAATTAATAAGGCATCCCACTTATCGGCATGACAATCCAATGCCGTTAACGCGCGTATGTTCGTCGACACATCATCCGTCAATCGCCACAGGTCGTCTGCGTTTTCTTTGGACATTGTCTAAAATCGGTTTAACGTGCGCTTGGATGATTACTCGCTTATTTTCATAATGCTTTTTCAAAATGTTTCATTGGCATCAAAAATTCCGAAAGATTTAATAATATCAGCCTTGTCAGTTAGTAACGACCTTGAATATTGAAACTTTTGAATGTTCCCCAACAAGTTGTGAATCATCGTCATAAAAATATCGAAATGGGAATCACTCATCATATTTTCCCGAAAAAATCGGTAAATTTAATTTAAGCATACGTACATGATTTGCAAACTCTGTGCCGGCTCTAGTCGGACCTTGCGTGGATAATGTTCGCGCGTCCGAATGGAGATAGTCGATTTGTGATAGTTCGTATTTGTGTAGTCGATGTGTAGTCTAATTTCGCGCATAATCTGTAAAATGCTTCTTCGAACCCTACTCTATCATTTGCTTCTCGTCAATCATTTCGAGAGATAGCGCACGGTAATAAAAGCGTCATGCATGCGTATGGAGACATTTATTAACAATTTGCGCGATATAATACCGGAAATACGGACGCAATTGAAAGGAAGACGCGTGCGGTTAGATACACTTTGGCAAGACTATTGCAATGTGCAAGCTGCATCGGCATGCTCATGAATTATCGCTTACAATTATAATTAAAATATCGATTGGCACGGACAAATGAAACAACTCACCGATATTGCTTTGATCAGTGTATTACCGCTATGCTCCGAATCGGAATGCAGCGTCGAACGAAAATCATTCCTCTGCCAAGACGCACTCCGCCGCCCGGTCCATGCCGCGGTCCAGCTCTCGATGTTCATCTCCGAACGCTCCCCTGACTGGATTGCAGTCTACTTCCAGTATGTTGGTTATCGTTTTATCCGGAATAAAAGACCAAAAAGAAATGTAGAATACCGCCAAGGATAATTGCAACGATTGGTTGGAAATAGAGAGAATAATTCCTTCCGTTGCTAGATGCTCCACTCGTCACTGTATCGGTTCTTTCCAATTAAAATTAGGCTCTTTATAGTCAAAGAATAATTGTATTTTATTGTGTGTTGTATAGCTTTACAAATACAAGAAGATAGACCGCGTGTCCGTTATAATTCGAAATTTTCTTTAGAATAAATAAAATCAACCTATTATTGATTTTCAAATGAATGAATTTTCTGATTTTCTAGAATGTTCTTGAGATCGTCGATCGTTAACGCGTCGACTATCCTCATTCTGCGATTCTCCGAAATACCTCGAAATTTGATGAATTGGTCCAAGAATTGTCGACTGATTTCCGTGAAGAAGCGTAAAACGCGATGCGTTTATCGTGGATATAATATGCTACAATTTTAAACGCGAATACCGAACAATCGCTTCAAAGTAATAAAAGTATTGATCATTCCAATAAATGAAATGGAATTATTGAATGAACAGAAACTGGATTGAATATATGAAATAAAAAAGTATTAAGAGAAGTTAAAAAATTTGTTAAAATATACTAAAGATGACTGAATGAAAGGTCAAAACGTATCATTAGTTTAATTGATAAATTATAATTTCCCTATAATAACTGGCGTAGGCTTTTTATGCTCCTTTCCTAAATTAAATTTGATTTAATCGAAAAGTCTTTATTTAATTTATGTAAAAAGAATTAATTTTTAGTCAAAATGAATTTTTTTAAATCTCATTCAACGAATTCTTTGCTTGTCCCATTTTATTTACTGGGATATGAGTAACAAATCACACAAAATTTCAATAGTATTCTTGTAATATTTTCTTAATAACAGTTATATTTTTACAAGATCTATTTGCGCGCAAGATTCATATAACTGTAACATGCGTGTAAGAGTCAAGTAACATGTTTATAAAATTCATGAATATAATATAAGATTCACGCAAGATAATTTTTTATTTACTTACAGATATCGTATGCGATATACTTGTATTCTTATATGAGCTTATATATTCCTGTCCGAAATTCATATGTGAAAATTTTCTTGAAAGATCTCACAAGAATTTTTCTTGTAAGAATCTGCAACACATGCACGCACACACGCACGCACGCACGCACGCATATGGACTCAGAGGGACTTTTTTTTAAATATCTATCAATGTGAAACTTACGAGTATATTGCTGTTATATTATTGATTTAAAGCATCCGATTGACCGCTCTGGTAATTCTAAATAGAATATGAAATTCTCGATTCTACGTTTGTGCGAGAGCGCACCGCGCGGAAAGATTCGAGTGAGAGAACGACACAAGGTTGATATGATGCACGACAGTAAAATCAACTCAGTTTCTTTGTAACTTAACAAAAGAATTTCTTTAATGTATTCAGTTACAAAGTCAAAAGATATAATTAATTAAAGATCAGATTAACAGAATATTAAATGCGGTCACCTTTTCCAAATTGAGTTTGGAATCGCGGTGATGGAAAATCTCGGCGATTTTTCTCGGCACTTCTCGAAAGATTCGGTTTATAGCGATTTCACTAAACGGTTAGCACGGCGATTTTACGAAGCGAGATTATGACTCTAAGAACTCTAAGAACTTTTTGGAAGTAAGAAGGAGGACGGCGAGATCGAAGCATTTATTGCTTTCGGCCTGAGCTTTCCCTTTTGGGAAAAATCCAATAAAGTTTTGCCACAATCGTAATTATTACGTGGCATTAGGTGTACAGAATTGATTGGCGCTTTGAATTCTTTTCTAGCGACGTTCAACGTAACAGTCATGCGCGGCAGAAAATCCGTGCGTGGGATTGGTGACAGCGCATGACGTATTCGTCAGAGCGCGGCGCTCGCGTGCGCAAATTGAATCGTTCTAGAACTTTCGATTGTCCGTTGCCGGTAACGACAGCTTGTTTGCGTGTAACGAATTGTTTTTAAAAAGAACAAAGAACGACGAATTCGATGATTTTAATGAGGATTAAGATCATGCTCGAGATGAAATCACAAGCTCAATTTATGCATGCGTTCAATGACAATTAATGTCGGTCGACTGAAAGAATTCTTGCTTTTCTTTCGAATTACCGATCTCGAACAACGTTAATGATAGAACCAACGATATCATGCAACATATTACATGTTTAAGAAAAATCATGGAATGAAATTGTGCTAAATCAAGAATGCGCACAAATGACAGACGAAAAACTTTACGAATCGGTCAAAATGACTGCAAAATGATTGGTAATCTAATGTTAAATATACACATATATACGTATGCACGCACACATATATACATATGGGATCAAATACCTGCCACGTCCACGTCGTTGATCCTAGGTAACGACGAAAATTGGATAAATTTTCGAAATATGGATTAGTTTAAATAAGTACTTTTTTTTAAAGTCCACCATTTTGTGATATATTTTGTGTAATTCAAATTTAATTTGCTTGGTTATGAAAAGAAATGTTTAAGCTTTAATTTAAGCTTTGATTTATCTCGCTAAAATAATTCGTTAAACTATCGCTACACAAAGATATAAAAAAATTATACTAAAATTTAATGACAGGTTTTTTTGCTGGTGAATGTATATATATATATATATATATATATATATATATAATATATATATATACATAATATTAATGGTTGAACCAGCTTTATATTATAGGAGATGAATTGCTAACTGCAACTGGAAAGAGCGTAAGAGACCACGCGAAAGAGGGAGTGAAATATTTATCTCCCATAGTAAAAAACTAGTTCAATTATTAATATTCACCCTGCATATACATATATATATATATATATATATATATATAAACTAATTAAAATAAATAACTACAGAATGAATTATATAAAACGTTTCACACTTTCTACAATTTCAGATTATATCATTATCCTGAACAAGAAGCGAATGGCATCTTTGAAGAAAATTTCCGGCTCCACATTGAATATCTCATATATTTACAAACATATTTCCACAATTATTAAATCCAATGAAAATTTATTGTATTATTTATCATCGTTCGTTCACAAGAATATCAATTTATTAATTGTAATTGTACATTGAATACTAATAATCTGCGATATAATAGAAACAATCACAATGAGTCAATGAATGCATTAATGAATGAATAGTGTGTGAGCGTGTAAATGTATTTCTTTCAATTTATATTAATTATTCAAAATCGTCAAATTTTTACTTAATCGTAACAGACTCAAATAATTATTTACGTCGCATTGTATATTTTTCTTATTTCAGTTTCATCTCAGACTAATCTTTCTTAATTGTATATAATTAATTATAATTATATGTTTAAAAAATATTTTTTAATCTAAAAATTTTCTATATGTATGATTTCAAACTTGCGATAATGGGTATATTGTACAGATATTATCCTGAAAAAACAAAACCAATTTAAATATAAGATAAAAAAATTAATAAATAATATAATTGAGAATAATAAGCAAGATTATATAAATATATGTAAATTTTATAGTGAATATGAATTTGTCATTATATAAGTGAACATAAATTTTAATTTTTAAAAATGCAGTTATGATTAGAATAAGCTTGAAAAATGTACTGAATCACTTCCTTAATACCAAACCTTTTTCAAAATTTTAAATTAATCAGCAATTTTTTTTATAATATTTTTATAATTCAAAAAGTTATTTTAATTAAATATATAAGTGAACAACGATAAATTACAAAGCGTTGAGCATAATCGTAGTAATCGTTTTGAATACTATTTTGATAACAATAATTTTTATATTATATTGTAATAAATAGGGTACAGAAATTTATTGTAAACTTTCTCAGGTAATGACATGCATTGAACTTTCTAATTTTTTTCTAGACGATGCATACGCAAATATTTTTATTATAAAGTATTTTTATTATGAATTTATTGTAAAAAACAAATGTAATACTGTGCAAAATAAAGATGTCATAATAGGATTGTTATGCCCTGAGGACTCAGCAATTCTTTTTCTCTCATGATAAATACTATATGTAAATATTGTTCAAGTAGCAATAGCGGCACAGCAGACTGAATAGCGATTCCTACTTCAAAAATAATTAAAGTTCCTACGGCTTAAAACCACAAAAAGAATGTTGTTTGCGCCAACTGCACTGACTGTGATAAATTTTATTTATAATTCCCAATTATTTCGTAATCATGTACTAGTAGAAAAATAGACGCCTAGCGCATCAAGTTAAAAATTGATAAGGAGAACTTTGTTAGAATAAAAAGGCACCAAATCTTATCGTCTTAACATTGTATATGCAAATCCTGTCGCCTTGTAAATTTAGATTGATACGTCTAATTATGATTTTTACTTCATATATTATCATCATGAAATAAGAGAGAAGAAAACCTAATTAGATAGCGCGCGAGCCGAAAAAGTGATCCATTTTAAATACAAAATGCTTCGAGAAAGAGAAGTCTTTTTTGTAGCTTGCACGGAAAAAATATTTAACAATTGATATGTCAATGAAATTGCAAGAAAGTAGGACAGGTATAGGGATTCTAATTCACTATTAGTGCGTATACGTATACGATGTGTATGTGTGTATGTGTGAGGGAGTTCTGTTGGGGATCTCCCACTATTAATTATTACCATTGCATACTCGTATCAAAATCAATTCGTAACGAGCATTAATTATCACACGTCTGTAATTTTCGCAAAAGCCCAACAACATGCTGAGCGGTACACAAAAATTAAAGTATCCATCGTCTGTCATTAGGCTTTTCACTAGAGTCGATAAATCTATCATTATGCAAACTATATGCGATTTCATTAGAAAATGTTGCATAACCTTAAGACTAGTTATTCCAACATTTTTGCTGCGATCGATCTCCATACTGTTGAGTTCATATCGAATTTCATCGAACATGAACGCCACACAATTACATCCAAGATTTGGCTGCTTTTGTACATTTTTTTTCTTTAAAGTCAATCTACCTTTGATGCAGAGAATGCTTTCACACGATAACGTGTATAAATCTTATTGTAGGGTATTGTAGGGCTATTGTATGGGTATCCTTATCTCGGCACTATATTCAAACGTACATCTCATGTTGACATACGGTTGTATGTGTGAAACTCGAAATTGACGATGCGATCATCAAAGATTGATTCGCCTCCAATATTTAAGATGTCAGTCATCTCAGATATTTCTCACAACAAAGCCCAATGATTATAAAAATTTAATAATTAACGCAGGAAGTTTCTTTCTATTGGATGATTGAATGTTTTTGATTGCTGACATCCCTTTGGCACAAATTATGTCTCTTGTCTGTTTCGCCCGCTCGTTCAAAACAAACATCTCTCGTTACCGTATCATTTCATCGCAATCGCCTCCGTATATGCAATCTAATGGTTATCTCCTCTTCGAGAAAATCGACCAATCGTCCGTCTTGATCCACAATGCCAAGCGTCAGATCCGTAATGCTCCGTACGATCGGAAGGTAAATGACCGGTCTTTCCGATATCTTATATCCTGATAACACGCTCGGCGAAAACTCGTGTATCGCGTGCACACACATGTCGTTGCTGTATGCACCCGCAATCACGTTGCATTCAATGCAAATGATGTTTACATTGATGATGTTTATCGATACATCCGTTTCGTGCCACTGTCGTGGTTCCAACACACGATTCGATAAAAATTCCAACCGAAATCCAATATTGTGAGATTTATTCAATAAGAGCATTTGATCTCACTTTTCATTGTATTATTATTGACATAAATAGTCAATGGGTATTGTTGCGAGCCTTCGGAAATGACAATTTCTTTGTCATCTTCGTTAAAGTAAAACTTATTATTCAATGAATTTTACATTGAAGATATCGTATAGTAGGTTTCAAAGTCCATCAGACCGAGCTTGTAATCGCCATCGCTCAAATTTACGGCCGGAAAGTAGGCCGCGAGGACGCTACTCTTACCAGTGAGCATAAATGTCAGTGACATGTTTGAATGAATACTGAGTTGAAAAAGTGCAATGTCAATTCTTAAATCGATCGTCAACCATCTGTAGAACTGTAGACACAGTTATCCGCAGTTACTTTGATCGTACGTTGATAAGGCGTGCGATTATACTCGATTTGCATTACGTCCAAATATCGCATCAATTCCTTCGGTGGTCGAAGATTGCCGAAACTATCAAAGTAAATAGCACGATCTCCTCGCTTCGCGTACGCCAGCCAATGAGTACCTGGTCCATCAGCATATCCAAATTTACGATACACTCGCTCTCGTTTCGATACACTCCCCTTGTTAGTAAAGTAGTACGCATAAAAATACCACTAAAATATGAAATAGCATACATTTTACCAGTTATTGCAGTTATACGTTAGTAGTTACCTTTCGGCATTTTTGACAACAGTTTAACATTTTTTTTTATTTTTTCCGTTGTGACTCCTCGTTCACGCTTGTATGGAACGAGGTAAACTCTATGATCTTCTATAACGCGGTTATGTCTTTTCAGTTCTTCCAACTCTTGTTCTTCAGTTCTTGCTTTATTATCGTTTATAGCTTTTGCGACTCCTGCCGTGCCGTTGACTAACAAGCCGAAGACTCCCAACAGCGATAGAAGGTAAGATATCACCGCGTTTTGCCACCGATAATATTCGTTTTTTCATTGATTTTATCTTCTTCTTCGTTTTCAAGCCCATACCAATTTTTGGCTTTCATAGTCACCCAAATAACTGTAGCAGCAGCTTTCTCTCCAAGAGTTGAATCTTTCGCGGTAATCCATTTCTGCGCCTCTTTAGCGAATATTTTGTCAGCTGCGTGTTGTTTCGTGAGATCTTTGCTCCGCGAATAAACTATATCGCAACACGCCACATCCAACGGATTAATGCCTCGATCGCCTCTAGTCAATCGCGTTTCTAAATGCGTATCTGGACCACATAATTGATATCTGGAGATATGCAACTTGATCGGAAGTGCGTTTATCGCGTGATTTAAAAAACCGCAGCCTTTTGTTGTTTGACATTTGCTACAATTTC
The DNA here is from genome assembly GCF_024713525.1 of Acromyrmex echinatior. Taxonomy (NCBI): domain Eukaryota; kingdom Metazoa; phylum Arthropoda; class Insecta; order Hymenoptera; family Formicidae; genus Acromyrmex; species Acromyrmex echinatior. The sequence continues at coordinate 4,977,846 of NC_141858.1, read as the reverse complement.
TTGTAAACGGCGCTGGACCATCAATATGCGATCGATGACAGGGCAAATTATAATGTTTCAAGCACCAACGATGTTGCTAAATCTCTGAATCAGCCTTTATATGCTCGGTTAATCTATCCCACAGTTGATCTATGTAATTTTTAAACTCTCGTAGCAAAATAATTTTCGGTATATATTCCAGCTCTTTGGCGGTTAAACTATGTACATCACAGTTGTCCGACATGATAAAAAGCATTTTGAATACTGAGCGGTTTCGCTTTGCGCGCTACTATAAATACATTCGCTCTCGATGTCGTTTTTTCAATATTAATTTTTTTCAATGTCGTGAAGGGAGAAGGTATGAAATTCACGCGACAATCGCAGACGATCAAAGTCATTAATGTCGACAATAAAATGAGACAACAGATTGAAAAAGAAATACACAAACATAGAAACATGCTGCCGATTTCTATACGCGGAATCATCTGCGGTTCATCGAACTGCGGCAAAACAAATGTGTTTATAAGTTTGCTGAAAAGTACACACGGCATACATTTCGAGAACGTGTACGTGTACTCGAAGTTGCAATAGCCAAAATACCGATACTTGAAGAATTTATTAGCATCGAAGAAAGTGGTTATTTTACATTCTCCAATACGACGTAGTACCACCAAACGAGGCGCTTCCAAATTCTATTCTTGTTTTCGATGTGGCATGCGACAAGCAAGAGGCGATCAGAGAGTACTTTGCGATGAGTCGACACGCGGACGTCGACTGCTTCTATCTATGTCAAACGTACACAAAAATTCCGAAGCATCTTATATGCGATAATACAAATCTATTGATCCTGTTCAAACAGGACGACATATATGTCTGTAACATATATATAATGATCATGTAAACACCGACATGTCTTACGAGAATTTTTGCGAACTGTGTCGTTGCTGTTGGCAACGAAAATATGGATTCGTACTGATTGACAAAGATAGTGCGCTTACGAATGGACGATACAGAAAAGGATTTAATGAGTATGCAATATCTTAATGTGATTAGTCGTTGTCAATTCGTCAACTACACAACATTTCTTTTCGAATGTAATATGGATAACAGCAAAGAACTTAAGGATCGTGAGAGGATAGCGAAACAAATTGCGAAAGCGAGTGACTTGATTCGTAAAAAGTATCGTGCTTTAAAAACCGACAAAATAGATGAAGATATAGCATTGGAGAAACACTTTAATTCTATCGACGAACCTTTAAAACAGAGTATCAAGAACAGCGCTAATGATGAATCTTGACCAATTAAGGAAGAAGTTAACGTTGTAAAGGATAAAAATATTAAGAAAAGAAAACCTGAAAATAATGAAAATATTCATGATAGTGAAGATAATGAAGGTGATCTGGATGGATAATTAACATCATCTAAAAAGCAACGTACAAAAAAATCGAACATTACGTCGAATTCCAATTAAGCATCGCCTAAATCATGCAAATTATCGTACGAACGTTCGCACGTTTTCTCAATCGAAGACGTTTATAAAACGCCCAATGAATCGCTTGAAACGTTAGTTAAACAATCTTTGCAAACATGACAAATTCGTGAGAAGTTACATAAGCAATTGGGGGCACTTGGACAAAAATACGTAAACATGCTTCTCGGTGATGACAGAGAAAAGGAAATCGATCACGTTTGGCGTATATCTCAACGAGAACAGCAGATACTTGACGATAAACAATTCGACGTAAACACAAATGACTTTGTGATCGTAAATGGAATAAAGTACAAAGGTACACATGGTTTATACGAATTAATTTTCAAAAGAATCCCCGATCACACTATTTACACAAAGGTTGATAAATCAGCGTACAAAAGTATATACTATTGGCAACGAATGCTCATAGACGCAGCTATAAAGCGGATAATTCAATATTGGGTAACAAAGGATACAAGTATAAGGTGTAGTAACAAGATATCCATTATTTTTGCATGAAATTGAAGGCTTTATTTAGTATAGTTAGAATGATCCGATTTAGGTCAAATATGCACCGTTTTGTTCGATTTGTTGCCATTTTGAAGGTAATTCCATTATGCCTCTCTCATAGAAACTCTCGTCCCTATTGGCAAAAAACTAGGACAGTCGATTTTCACAAGCTTCTCTTGAGGCGAATTTTTCACCAGCAAAATCATTCGCCATAGACAAGAACAGGTGATAATCACTTGGAGCCAGGTTCAGACTATAAGGTGGATGCATAAGAAAAGAAACCTCCCAACTAAGCTCCCGGAGTTTCTGGCGAGTCACTATCGATGTGTGTGGCCTTGCGTTGTCCTGATGGAACACAATTCCTCTCCTATTGGCCAACGCTGGCCGCTTCTAGGCGATTGCTTCCTTCAGACGGTCCAATTATTGACAGTACAGGTCCGAAGTACAGGTTAGAATTTGGCCATAGGGAAACAGCTCATGGTAGATGATTCCCTGCCAATCCCACCAAACACACAGCAAAACCTTCCTGACCGTCAATCCTGGCTTGGCCATCGTTTGCGCCGGCTCACCGTGATTCGACCACGACCGTTTTCATTTGACGTTGTCATAAGTGACCCACTTTTCATCACCAGTCACCATCCGCTTCAGAAATAGGTTGATTTTGTTGCGATTCAGTAGCGATTCGCAGATGGAAATTTGGTCCATGAGGTTTTTTTGTGTTAACTCGTGTGGCATCCACACATCGAGCTTCTTTTTGTATCCAGCCTTATTCAAGTGATTCCAAACAGTTTTTTGTGCAATGTTTAGCTCCTGGGCAATCGAAACAGTGCTTACATGACGGTCGGACTCGACGATTTCCATTATTTTATCGACAATTGGCCTTCCAGAGCGTGGTGCATCTTTGACATCAAAATTATCGGAACGGAATCGAAACTAAAATTGCGCGTGATTGGCTGTTACGGTATCAGGACCATAAACACTATTCACATTTTCAGCCGCCTGGCTTACGTTTTCGCTTTTATCGAAGAAAAACTGTAAAATATGGCGTATTTTCTCTTTGCTGGTGTCCATTTTTGACGCGCGCTCAAACAATACTGAGTCAAGCAATCACAAAACTGTCTGAGAAGTTTTTTTAGTACGAAATCTTATCTTTGTAACGCCATCTAGCGTAACCCGATCGTACTTATACAACGCGAGATACAGATTATTAAAGCCATCTATTGGAGAAAAATAATGGATTTTTTTTTACTACACCTAATATAAGAATATAATAATTCTTGATATCGAGTAAGATACAGGTTGGAACGGGTATATACCACACGCCAGGAATCTATATAACAAGTTAGATAAAAGAGTCGGTAAAGGTATAATACCACGCACCATGACCTTAAATGACAATAAAATCGATTATGTTCATTGAGACGAGCTAATGGATCGTCTCCGATTGCTTGAAGCCTCGCGTCAGGCAGGTCACATCGTTCACGATAACGAAATATTATCTATATTCGTGAAGCTGGCTTTATTGTAAATTGAAACAGGATACATAGTCATTTTAGTTGACATCGAAATGCCGAACGTTTTCATAAGAACTTTGTGATATTTTACACATTATACAACAATAATCATAACATAACGTAATACACAGTGTGACAAATATGTTCCCGGACACGAACCACATCTCAGCAACCAGTGGCGACATCTGTGCGTTTAAACATGCATTTTAAAGGTTGAACATTTTTCTATCATCTGTCAAAGTTTCATTCATTTTGGTTGACATATAACGAAGATATGATAGTTCATGTTAAACAAGATTTTGGTCGAGGTAGAAATTTTAATATGGAACAAAGAGCAGTGATTAAATTTAACGCAAAACTTGGTAAAAGTGCATCAGAAACATTCCGATCGATGCAACAAGTTTACGGCAGTCAATATCTAGGTCGTACAGCTGTTTTTGAGTGGCATAAGCATTTTTTGGAAGGCAGAGAGACCCTTGAAGATGACAAAAAATCAGGACGGCCAAGTACCTAGACATTGACTGCCATAAACTTGTTGCATCGATCGGAATGTTTCTGATGCACTTTTACCAAGTTTTGCGTTAAATTTAATCACTGCTCTTTGTTCCATATTAAAATTTCTACCTCGACCAAAATCTTGTTTAATATGAACTATCATATCTTCGTTATATGTCAACCAAAATGAATGAAACTTTGACAGATGATAGCAAAATGTTCAACCTTTAAAATGCATGTTTGAACGCACAGATGTCGCCACTGGTTGTTGAGATGTGGTTCGTGTCCGGGAACATATTTGTCGCACTGTGTATGTCTGAGAAAAAAAGCCTCGAAAAGTGGCGACTGGTGGAAGAACCGCTCTGGCGAGAAAAAATTTTCTACGCAGACGTGTCATAATTTACGAATACGATGACTTGTGACAGGCTGATATGGTCGAAATGCGCCCTTACACACGATTCAACAAAAGTTACCACTACATTCTCACCGTTAATGATGTGTTGAGTAAGCATGCATGGGCCGTACCGCTGAAAATCGAGAGTGGAAATGAGATCGCAGCTACAGCGATCACAAAGATAATTCGAGGTGACGGAAGATGTCCGAAAAATTTGTAAACCGATATGGAAAAAGAATTTTACAACGCAAACGTGCAAAAACTCTTGAAAAAACACAACATACCAGTACATGAAGTGCGGATTTGAGACAACAGATGGTGCACCAATGCAGTGTGTAGTATAAAGATTTGACGTATATGCCATTTTGTTGTGCTGTCAACAAGTGTCAAAGGCGCATAAGTGATAAATTTAAAAAGTGTTTGCATAGTATTGTTTTGCTGTGTTCAATATGTCGAAATTTGTGCCAAATAAAGAGCATTCGCGGACAGTATTAATTTTTTGTTTTCATTTGAAGAAACCTGCTGCTGAATCATACTGATTACTTCGAGAAACTTATGGTGAACATGCTCCATCGCAAGATACGTGTGAACGTTGGTTTCGGCGTTTCAAAAGTGGTGATTTCGATGTTGCAGACAAGAAACACGGAAAATCGTCAAAAAGGTACAGGTTAACAGGTATAGCTAATCAATGAAAACATATTGTGGGTTATTTTTATACAGGCGACTCATTTGGAGCAGTTTTAAAAGATATCATTTTACAGATAATTCATAAAGCTGAAATAATTGGTCTTCGTGTTAATTATATAACTTCTGATATGGCAGGTTCTGGAAATGGCAAACTATGGAAATGTTGTGGGATAAGTGTGGGATGATATTCAGACGTTAGAAATTGTATTCCCCATCCTTCTGATCCTAATAGATTCCTATATTTTATTGCAGATGTATCATATTTTTTGAAAAATGTAAAAGAATCATTACTTAACAACAAATTTTTTATCTTGCCAGAAGAATTTGTTAATAAGTATAAATTACCATGTAACAGAGTTGAAATTAAACATTTTAATAAATTAATATTATAGAATCTCAGAAAGATCTCGAATTTTTTCTAACATCTAGATTAAATATTGATATCAAAACTACTAATACTTACAATAAAATGCGTGTAAACAAAGCAAAAAATGTTTTTTCAACTCATGTCAGTAGTGTATTAGAATTTTTAGCTAATGAAAATCATAAGCCAGAATATATTACAACCTCATGGTTTGTTAAACAACTATCTAAGTGGTTCTCATTAATGACTTCTAGAACATGTTGTACAGCATTGGATACAAGAAATAAAGAAATATACAATGCTAACATTTCTTTTCTTCGTGAAATAATAGATCTTTTTACGAAAATAAAAATAGGTAGTGAAGATAAATTTAAACCTATACAAAGAAGCATCATACTCTACAACATCAATTATTAATTTAATAGAATATCTTTTACATCGCAATTTTCAATTTGTTTTGACTGATCGTCTTACACAAGACTGCATAGAAAATCTATTTTCACTTTTGCGACATAAAAATTCAGTTTTAGAGTCTTTACAATTTAAAAATAATTTGAAACTTATAGCTGTATCGATGTATACGAAACCAATATTGACAGGAAATTATGAGACTGAATAGTGAATATCTTTCTGGTTTTATAGATTATTTAAAGTGTAAAAAAAATGACGTATCTAATTCTGTATCTCATCTACTGCAATCATAGATCAAATTCTTCCTTTTGATATAATTTAACAATAGCGTATAATAACAAAGAGATGAATTGTTTATATAATGTTGCAGGATATTATTTGGCATCTGTTAAAAAAACATGTACCTCATGTAGTAATTGCATACAATCTGTTGGCTCAAAAAAACCATTAAATTTTAAATTTTCTGAACTGAGAATTAAATGTTACAACGCAAATACGTTATACTTTGTCAATAAGGCGACATTTCAAGTTTTCTTACAATTGGAAAATATTTATAGACATTATAGTCTTTACTTTGAAAAAATATATAATGTAAATTTACATACCTTTTTAGTTAATAAATTTGATTCTGTTCCTACAGATCATATTCTTGATTGTTGTTCGAGAGCGAGTCAGAGCGAGAGCGCTGGCGTAAAAATTTAAGTGATACGGCGTTTAGTTATATTTCGCTTCAATCCAATAATATTTTTTGCGAATCAAACGCGGTGGTTTTCTGGCGACGGAGCGTCTCCTTGGCGGTGCACTGATAGCGATGCGTTGACTCAGAACGGCGGAAAACTAAAAGAGCTATCGCTTCTCGGTTTTACTTTTTATGTTCTTTTGAGAACAAAGGCTTCCCTTTGCATTCGCCTATGAGATTTTTGCAAATTGAAAATTTTGAGGTGATCCTCTGTTTCGAGTGGCGATTGGCGATTTCGAGCGCAACGGCACGCTATTGCCATGCGCGCCCGTTAAATCTGGATTCTTGATTGGGGTGAACGCATATTACGCATTTTGCCTCACGCGATCGCGCGTGCGCTGCGACCGATCCGAGTTGGTTCGCCGTTATAGCGGTTGAGATCTGTGTACGTGCGACGTGCAGTTTAGCTTATTCTTTTTCGACTTTATCGATGAGGTGATAGCCGAGTTTATGTTTTGGAAATCTCTAAGGACGCTTGGGATCCTTCTAGAAGCTTTCGATCCGCATGTCGCACGAACGCCAAATATGGAAAATACGTATATGTTGGCCGTATCTCGAACAATTGTCATAATTTGCGTTTAAAGCTATTTAAAAAATTTGCTACAGTGCGTTTAAAATTTAAAAATAAGCGATAGAATTTTATTGCCGAATCGCAAATATTACAGTGAATCTATGGCGATGTATCATTCTTTTAAGTAAAATATGTTTCATTTTGTTTATTCTTATATTATTTAAAATAAATTTTGTTTTCAACATAGCGCAAACAATGTGCAATAAATAACGTTTTGTATAAAGTAATGTGCAGTATTACAAAATGTACAATATTGCAATAGTACAAAATAAATGAAATTTTATAATAAATAATATGTAAAAGTTTTATTATTTTATATACAATATTATTATATATATATTATTATTATATATATTATTATTTTATATACAATATTTATTTATTATCATATTTTAATTTGTTACAATTTTTGAGCATTTTTTAGCATGAATTCAAAATTTAGAAAATAATGCGTTTAAAAAACTGGAGGGAATGGCTAAAACATGGCGAATCAATCACAAGTGATACTCGTATGGCGCCACTTTGATTATAGGCTCTCTACCTTGCGCGATACTCGAAAAATTGATTATCGCGCACACGTTCTGCGTGCGAAAGTTCAGTTCGTTTCCGATCCCTATCAATACGGATCATTGACTGAGATTCGTACTTAACGAATCTTATCCCGAATATTGAGTGCGAACCACACCAAAGTTTACCACACATCGCGTATCAATGTATTTTGTTACGTAACGTTACCAATATACGCAAGAGCATTCAGTGCGCGAGAATTACCTGAGTTTTCGGCGAGATTTGCCGGTCTCGCAATACGCATTCTTTAACGACTACGAGAAATTATTCAACGTCGTACCAAGTGCGAGTTACCTGTGCACGCATCTAACCGAACGTTTCAATTATCGGAATACGAGTATCGCCTACTGCCGGCTTCGAACAAATTTTAATTCGACTCAACAATAAAGTTTAAATTAAAGTTACAACAAAGTTTAAATTAAAGTTACAACAAAGAAAATCGTCGTTATTACACTCCGCCTTGGCGAGCGAGCCTTCTATACAAGGTCTACACCAGTGTCACAAACATATTTTGATCTTTCGAGCCGAATCGTTGCCAAGAAAAGTTATTGTTTTGCTTGACAAATGTTCCGCATCGTGCCTTTTCCGTTGGAAATCTTGTCATCTCTCGATGAACTGATGAGTATACAGAACTAGCAAATGGGCGCCATATCTTGCACACTCACTAATTTTAAGAAGCTGGGATAGGCCAAGATGACACGTACCATAACGCGGCAACGCCTCGCAACCCTCAAGGAAACCTTCGCCAGATATCAGGAACTGAATTGCAAGATTATGCTAGCTGCGAGCGAGAAATTGAAGGCAATCCATGCGTACTTCACCCAGAACTACTTCCTGATGTGAGGACTATTATCACGAAGTTGCCGACTACATGGGCGCGAACGAAGTCCGCGAACCCCGTCCCGCTGCACATGACATAAGTGGTCTCAATAACTCATTTCATCGTCGAGTCCAGTCGCATCTTCCGAGGATCAACCTGCCGACCTTCAACAGGAGTTTTGACAAGTAGGAAAGCTTTCGCGATAAATTTAAATCGATGATCCATAATGATCAGAGTTTGACGAACATCGAGTGTATGCATTATTTGTGTAAAGTAATAATTTCACTATCGCATGGAATATTCTCGTTTCCTGGTACGACAATAAACGTCGCCTTATTACGATATATTTACAATTTACGCTTTTCAATTTACTGTCGCTCACGACAAAAACCACCAACAATCTTCGCACATTTCGCGATCAAATCAATATAAAGCAATACAAGCTCTGAACAATCTCGGTTGCGCTACTGAACATTGGGATGATTAGCTTGTTTTTCTAGTTGCACAAAAACTCGATAAATCACGAAAAGTTTGGGAACTTAAACTCGGCGATACCGTAGATTACCCGCGTTATCGCAAATTTGATCAATTTCTCACGTTCGACACGATTGCACCCGTAACGAAGAAATCACAGATGACCTCCAAAAGAAAAACTCTCGCCTTACATACCGCGTCTACTGTTCCGTTCTTGCCCATTGTGCAAAGCAAACCATCTATTATATCAATGTTCTACGTTCCTAAAGCAAACTCCATCCCAACGTTTTGAATTCATTAAAAACCAGAAACGCTGTGTGTGTGTGTGTGTGTGTGTGTGTGTGTGTGTGTGTGTGTGTAAATTGTTTCAATACGAAACATATTGTAAAGATTGTACAAATCCTCGCGCGTGTCGATAGTATAGTAAACGGCATCATACGTTGTTACATTTTGATAATTCTGTTCAATCTGTCGACATTAAGCAACCGTCCACATCCACGAGTAGTGAGAATGTACCCGCCGTCGCTACGCATTTATTATCGAAAATCGTAGCGCCGAGTTCAAAATCTTGCTCGCGACCGCACGCGTGCGAGTTTATTCCTTATAAACGTTTTGTCATTATTCACGCGCTCCTTGATCAAGAATCCGTGTCTGCGTTTATCTCCGAATCGCTTGCTCAATGCCTACACCTTTCGAGAATTAATCGTTCTGTTTTCATTACCGGCTATATACCGAAATGCAGTCCATCGTGTGTCACTGCCCAGATTACGATTACTGCGGCGTATCGCGATCTGCCTATACTACGACCACGTTTATACTTCGATCATTAACGAAATATTTACCGAATCGAGTCGATACCGTGTACCATTGGAAACACGTCGCCGGACTCGAACTTGTCGATCGTGAACCCATGAATTCGGATCCAATCGACATCATAATCGGTGCCGATCTATTCGACATGCTCATTCTTGACAGTGTTCGAAAAGGTTCCAAACATGAGCCAAAATACTATTCTTGGCTGGATTCTTTCTGGACCAATAGCTTCGTTTTCGATTACTGAGTCAATTTCCGCACTTGCGCATCACGGAGTTGTTCTTGAAACTCTCGATCGCGATCTTCGTCGCTTCTGGGAAGTTGAGGAAGTGCCTCAGAAGGCTCCTCGGAGCCCTAAGGAACACCAGTGCGAAGAGCACTTCAGAGCCACACATTCCCGTACGCCGGAAGGACGCTATATTGTTTGATTATCGTTTAAAAACGGATCTATCTCGATAGGCGAATCGCACTCTACAAGGTGCGTCCCAAAATTTTCCGAACTTTTTCAATAGGGATAGGTCGGGTGGCGCCATCCGTGTGTTCGATTGCGCGTTTGAAAGGTACATCCCTAGCTGACTTCCAGTAAAAATTTCATGACATTTGGTTCAGTGGAAACGAAGTTATGGCGTCTCAAGTGTCAGTATGTTGTATACATCGGTACGAGAATGAACTTCGAACAAAGGGCCAATATTAAGTTTTGTTTTAAACTTGGTAAAACATTTACCGAAACCCATAATTTGATGAAACAAGTTTATGGTGATAATTGTGTAGCCCGTGCCAGTGTTTATGAGTGGTATACGCGATTCAAGAACGGTCGTGAGGACATAAATGACGACGCACATACAGGTCGCCCAAAATCGACAATTAACGAAAATTCCATCGAAGTTGTGCGTAATTTCATCAAGCATGAGCCAAAATCTTCAGTGAGATACATGGAAATGGAATTGAACGTCCCCAAATCAACGATTTATCGCATTTTGACCGAACATTTGGGCCTACAAAAAGTCTGTGCACGATTTGTTCCACACAAGTTGACTGACGACCAAAAAATGCATCGAATTCAATATTCAAAGGACATTATTAAGGAAGCAAAAAAGGACCAAAACTTCCTTTATAGCATTGTTACTGGTGACGAGACGTGGTGTTTTCAATACGATCCAGAAACCAAGCGTCAAAGCGCGGAATGGAAGGCGCGAAATGACCCAAAACCCAAAAAATCGCGTTTAGAGAAGTCAAAAGTGAAGACAATGCTCATTTGTTTTTATGATTCCAAGGGTATTGTGCACAAAGAATTCGTTCCAGCAGGCCAAACAGTTAATGCTGTATTCTATGTAAGCGTTTTGAAGCGTTTGGTGCACCGCATTCGTCGTATTCGGCCAGAATATCGCGAAGGAGGAAGTTGGCGCTTGTTACACGATAATGCGCCATCTCACCGTTCGATACTTGTCACTGATTTTTTGACTAAAAATCACATTTTAACAATCAACCATTCCCCGTATTCGCCTGATATGGCACCTTGTGACTTCTACCTATTCGGCAAAATGCATTTGTCCATGAAAGGAAAGCGGTATGTGGACGTAGAAGACATCCAAAGGGCTTGTACCACTATTCTGAAGGACGTGCCTTTGAACGACATAAAACACTCATTTGAAATGCTTTTAGATCGTGCCAAACGTTGTATTGAGTCCGACGGGGACTACTTTGAATAAACAATTTGAATTTGAAAAAAAAAGTAAACCGTTGTTGTTTTATTTCAAAAGTTCGGAAAATTTTGGGACGCACCTTGTATTACTGTTTCGAGCTTTCGCCGCTTGGAACAACACCTAATTCGAAACTCAATTAACGCTTCTGAGTATCGCGAATTTCTCGCAGAGTGTGAAGCACTTGGATATGACCAAAAATTCACCGACAGAAATTGTCAACCAAAGCAAACTTATTATATTCCGCATCACGCTGTCTTACTTGACAGCAGTCCAACCACCCGCTTACGAGTGATCTTCAACGCTTCATGTCGCATCTCAAACGGGACGTCGTTGAATGATCATATGCTCATTAGCCCTATACTTCAGAGGGATTTAGCTACTGTTTTATTACAGTGGCACTAATACCGTTACGTGTTTACTACCGATATTGCCAAAATGTATCGGCAAATCTTAGTTGATTCCCGAGACACCGACTATCAGCATTGTGTAGCAAACCTCTGGTGAACCAATCGCGGATTACCGTCTTCTTACCATTACCTGCGGTACCGCCGCCGCTTCCTATTTAATCCTTCGATCAAGTTGTAGATGATGAAGGTGCCAAATTTCCGCTCACGGTTCCCGTTTTACATCATCAGACATATGTTGACGATTGCGCTTTTGGCGCAGACGACCAGATTCTTGCTCCTCAAACACGAAATCAATTGATAGAATTACTAAAGAAAAATGGCTTTCGCTTTCAAAAATGGACGAGTAACGCCACCGCTCTATTGTCTGATCTTGATCCCGCGGATCATGGTTTAGTCATTCATAAGCTTCTTTAAGATGATGAGCATCTTAAAGTCTTAAGAATACTTTGGAATCTTAAGTTAGATATCTTTCAATTCCGTGTGACCGTCATCATCCGAACGAAAAAAAAATGAACCATTCTGTCGACCATCGCTAAGTTTTTCGATCCTTTAGGATGGACTACTCTCATCAATATTACCGCCAAAATTTTCATGCAGCGACTGTGGTACCTCCGATACCGGTGGGATGACAAAATTCCTAGCCAACTTCTCGATTGCTGATTCGATTACTATCAACGACTTCCATGTTCAATGCCATTAGTATTCCGCTCTGGATTACTTACGGATCTCATACTTTACACTGCCTTGCATCGGGTTTTCCGATACATCGACTGTGAATCGTTTTCGCCGCAGCAGTGTATCTTCGTACCGTTAATATAGATTGCTCAATCACTGTCTCTCTTCTCGCCGCCAAATCAAAAGTGACCCCTCTTAAAATCAACGTCCTGTGATTAGAATTATCTGTTGCGTTGTTTCTCGCTCGCTTAATGCATTTCACGCGCTTAACGCTCCAACTCCCGAATCTCGAGTGTCACTGCTGGACGGACTCCACCATTACACTCGCTTGGCTGAGTTAGTTACCTTCCCGATGGAAAACCTTTGTCGCCAATCGTTTCGTGCAAATACTCCTTTCTGGAGTTTCTTGGCGCCATGTTCCAATGCACATCAATCCCGCGGACTGCGCATCTCGCGGTCTCGTTCCCGATCTTTTCGAGACACATGCTTTATGATGATTAGGCCTTCCATGGTTGCATCATCCTCCCGAGTCCTGGCCGAATTCGTGGGTATCTTTGATACCCTTCAATATTTCTCTTAAACAACGTCCAGAATCTCCGGTATGTGCATTGTATGCTACCAACTTGAGATCTCGCGTCGCGTTATTCTTTGTGGCCAAAATTGCTACAAATTACTGTTTACCTGTACCATTTTCTTAATCGACTCCGACATTCAAAAAACCCGCAAACTAATCGCGATTTTGCTCTCCGAAGAAATTCAGAATGCCAAACGACTCCAAACACTACAGTCAAACATATTTCTTAATAAAAAATCGCGGCTCTAAAACATCAGCGCCTGGTAACAAGAACAGTCCACTCTCTATTCTCAATCCTTATATAGACAAGGATGGACTTATTTGTATTTAAGGAAGACTCCGTCGAGCTTGCCTCCCAGGAGTGACGAAGAATCCCATTGTCTTACGCGCACACCCACCGTTAATACTCGTTATTCAGCACCATCATCTTAGAATTGCCAGTTCTTAATTAACGCTCGCGTCATTGCGACACGAATTCTGGATTCTCCGGGCCCACGACATTCGATCCGTTCTTTATAAGTGCATACCATGCACGCGTGAACGCGCCGACATGCCCGTCGAACTCATGGGCACCTCCCGGCTGCGACAGTCAACCACCGCTGGCGCATTTGTTCATATCGGCGTTGATTACGTAGAACGACTCCCGGTCAAGGGCATAAATCGCAAAAGGCCTAGATAATCGCGTTATTCGTATGCCTCACCAAAACTTTACATTTACAGCTCGTCAGCGATTGTACCTCTTTTATCTTTATCGCAGCGTATCAACGATTTGTTTCTCGCCGAAGACTACGTCCATGTATTCCGATAACGGAACCACGTTTCACGGCACCGATCACAAATTGTCCGATGCACATGCAAAAGCAATTCGCGATCCTAACTTCCGCAATCGACTCACTACCGACGGAACTGCGTGGCCTTTCCTATTCCCTGCATCGCCGCACTTCGGTGGGAGTTAAAAGTGTTAAGCATCATTTAAAACGATGCATCGGCCTCCATACGCTAACTTTTGAGGAAATGTCTATGCTCCTCTCTAGGATCGAGGCATACCTTAATTCGCGTCCGATCGCTCCCGTTTCCAAGAATCTCGACGATTATCACGCTCTAGAGTCCGATTCTTGAACTTATGCGATATTTATCGCATGAGAAAAATATCGCATGGTCCATATCACATGCGATTTTAAAATCATATTCTCTACAATTGTTTATTGCTATGCGATATGCTGTATGTGATAAATCTCGTATACGATTGTGTCGTACAGCGTTGCCAGATTTTGAAATAACATAATAATCACGATCGGTATATAAGAATCAGCCACGTAATAAACCGTGTGACGTATTTTTCTGTCGAGTTTTTTAATTTTTCGAGATAATAAAATATAAATTGCAATAGTTAAAAGCGTATGTTAATAGTAATCAGTGATAGAAAATCAAAATGGAATTGGAGACCACAATTACAGTAAAGAAACGATGCACATGTATTAATGATGAACAGAAAAATGTTTTAATTAGTGAGTGACTTCGCAGCGAACAAGAATGCATTGAAATAGGTTAAAGAATTTCAATTATTTTTTCAATTTATGATAACATATTTTAAAACTGCCTGATAATTGTATACAAGAATAAAAATACATTCGGATCGAAAAGGATTCGCTTAACATTCGCAAATATAATACATTTTTCTGAAGAATCCATCTCAATCCATTCTTGTTCATTGGGACTTCATAATATATATATGTATTTTTGAATTTTAGAATTACTGAATTCCTGAGCTACAAAGTGGAAAATTTTCTGCCACTTTTATTTATAAAGGTGTTCAAAAATTATGGGAAGAAGTAACAGCACAATTTCATCTGGTGCAATAAAAAAGTGGAGAAAGGTATACATATATTGAATTAACTTTATACAGAATCATTATCTTGTGAACGAATTTCCCTGCATTTTCTTTGTAAACTAATTTTACAAAGAAATATCAGCCTAAATAACAGAAAAACTAAAAGTTATTTAAATGTTATCTTTAACAATTTATTTGTAGAGAAACTGCATCAGAGAGAGAGAAATTTGTCCATTATTTATTATATAAAACAGCAATATATCTAAATAAGTTTTCTTTGCTATGAAGACTTGGCAAGATATGCGAAGTGTAATAAAGCTAAAAGTACTTCTATCAAAAAACATGCTCAAGGTACTAGTGGAGGGCCTGTCTCAAGTCAAGTCTTAACAGAAATAGATCAAAATATTTTGGCACTTATTGGTTCAACTGTTGTGGAAGGACATAATTCAGTACAGGAATCCAACAATTTGTAAGCAACCTTATTATTAAATATAATATTCGTCTTAAGAAAATTTTAATTTCATTTTTATTTTTTTCATTTTTATTTTGATCTATCTACATGTCGCTTTCATGCGTTAACTTCTGATAATAAAAATTAAAATTTTTATTATTAATAAAATGTTTATATTGTAGGATTGGAATGATGAACCAAAAGTAATGTGGAGTATCTATCACATGACGAAGAAATTGTGAAAAATTCTGTACAATGTGACTATCAAGAAATAATGCAAGATTCTACTCCATTGAAGTCATTGCCTTCTCACAGTTCTCATGAGAAAACAACAGAAAAAAATATTTCTGAAGAATATTTAAATAAAAATGATAACAATAGAAATGTTACGTCTAAACCCTTGGAAATTTGATCAAGGAGACAATGAGGGAGAATGGACAGAATATGGACGGCTAGACTCAATCTCACAGATATACGCGCAGAGGCGAACACCTGTGAGTCGTACGCACCTTTTCGGTCCCGGAATATGAGTCAATGTCCGAAGGGACGCTATGACACCTGTTCCGATGGATAGTGCGAATGTCGGTCTTACTTTTTGGGTCAAGGAACTTAATCCTTTTGACCCGGGACTGGACGTGCGATCTCAGATATTAGAGGGAAGTGAATGCGAGAGGTAATTTCAATAAAAAACAGGGAAATATACTAAGTTACATTTATTAATAATAAAAAGAAGCAATAATAAAAAAAAATTTTTTACATATAATAAACTTCTCTTTTTTTTTTACATAAAAGTATAGTTAATACGTTATGAATGTGTGCGCGCGCGCGCGCAAATTGATCGTCGGTCGGTTGTGCCACTGCGATTGTTGGCCAAGGGGATGGTTCCGCCTATTCCTCCGGGCATAAGGAGTTCGTTCGCGTTTTTTAATGGTATTAGTACGCACTACAAATCGAAGGGTTGAAATAACATGTATATATGTTCCGTCGGAAACGTTCATAAATGTACATAGATGTGTTTCCATGCGGCGAGACGAGGGAATAAACCGGAAGGAATGGCGACTTACTGTTAACTGGTTATCCACAAGATATAGGGTAGATTCCGGTAGGTGACCGAAGAGATCCGTCATCCGCGGAGAGCGTCAGAAGGACAGTCGCAGTGGCGTATGCCTGATAATTCCAGTTGCCCACAATTTAATTTCCGCACTGCCCGCGACAGTTTAATTCGTGCACTGCACTGACGTGAACCAGGTGATTTAGAATTCCGTACTGACGCTCTGCGCTTTCGTGGGACCTCTATTTACGCCCCGAAAAAAGGGCGTTGTGCCCTTTGTCTAGGATGCAAAAGTTAGTTGCAAAAGTTGTCACACGAGATTTACGATTTTTATAGCGTCCTATCGTTGTTAATCTAAAGTACATCGTTAGAGTTTCGAGAAGAAAAGAAGTGATTTATGTTTTTCTTTAAAGAGTCAAGATTGTTCCAGACGGATGACAAATTCTGTTATTCTTGCGGAAAATACAGCTAGGCAGATGGTTATTGTACACAACTAGTTTTGCGTGCAGGGCAACCTTGTCGCGAGTCTGATCTTAGATAACGCTATCGTGGGAAGTTATCCCATGCGTTTTATGATTTTTTTAAGCGCGACGTGGCGCCCTTTTCCTAAAATGAAATTGTTGATCTCAGATGACAAAACTTAGATTTTTACTATTGCGTGACTTCGGTGCATTTATAATGTCTTTTGCAATCTTGTCTCTTTTCGGACCTGCATTAAGGTTGTTATTCCTTCCAGGTTGATTGGTATTTACGAGTTTTCGCGGAGCCTGTCCCTCTTTTCAGTTCTGTCAGACCGTTATCAGAAGGTTCCGCTCGAGTCTCGCAGACGCCAACCATAGTTGCAACGTGGAGCTGAAGGAAAGAATTGTGGCGTCTGTAGGACGTAACAGAAATAATAATTCAAAATGTTCATTTAATTCAAAGAAAGATGTATCAAAAACAACAGTTATTGCAGCTAACAGTATTTCCGACGTAATGCTAAATGCTAAATCAATTCCGAAAAAATTATGTACTAAAAGAACTTCTACTGTTTTGAAATATTCAAAGTCTAGAACAAACTGAGAAGCTGACCAAAATATCACACGAAGATGGTCAAACACGTATTATGATAAAAAAACTCGAGCTTTATCAGAAAGAATTAACTCTTAAAGAGAAAGACGTTATAGCCAAAGAAAACATTTACATATTGCTCCTTTAAAAAAAAGCAATCTTTAAAAAAAAGCAACTTTTAATTAATGCGTTGTATATTGTTGACTATGAAAACAATTTAAGTTTTAATAAGTGATCCACAAAGTAAACTTTACTAGAAGCAAAGTTATGATATGTTTTGTGTTTTAAGATACTTAAAAATATTCCAATGTATGTTGAAAAAAAAAATTAATGCGAGATGCAATAAAGAAACATATTTGTTTTGTTTCAAGGAAATGGCTCCCGTTGGAAAAAATAACAAAAGTACCAAAATATATTGCATTGCACGTCTCAATTGCTGATTGTTACAGAGTCAAGCTTTGCTATTTGTTAATTTAAATACTTTTCCTTTTAAATTATATTTTTTAATATTTATCTATAATAGTATATTTTTCATAGTTTTAAGCTTTACAGAGACACAATAATCACCGTGAAAATATTATTTTTGATTACTAAGTGTTACGTAACAAAATTGAAGTGCAAAGTATACATTATATTGAATATGTTAAAAATAAGAAAACAAGTGTTATTTGTATTACTTTGAAAAGTTAACTTAAATGAAAAAGATTATTGCATTAAATAAAAAACATAATTGCACACAAATATAAATTTTTATTATGAAATATTGGTCCTTCAATCCCATTATCGTTGTTTATCCTTTTACAATATTATATATTAATAAAAATAATGGTCTAGAGAAGTATTGTATTATTGAAAGTATCGTCTTATTAAATTATCACGAACTCTTCGCCCAGCTGACAATTCAGGATTTCTATTTACTGCACTTATTTCTGCTTCACGTATTCTAGTCTTTCTTCGTAGATCACGGATCTACATCATACCAAAGTCCAATAAATCACCTTCTCCTTCAGATATAGGTACCTTATCATGCACATATTATGCAGTATTGTACAAGCGTTAATAATCTTTGAACAGAAATCTGGTTTATAATGTAAGACACTATGCTTGAGCAAGCAAATCTCATCTTGAAATCTCATCTTCAATAGATCATTACAACATTCAATTAATGATCTAGTACTCATTTGTCGAGTGTTATATCTTAATATTGCATAATTTAATCACTATTTAACATTGGAGTCATCATCCATGGTCTCAGCGAATCATCTGTAAGTTAACAGGCAATATAATCTTATAAATTAAAACTGAAACAATATATAATTACTATTTAGAAATTTGCATAAAACCTAGTAAGAAAAATTGATGTCCACAATTGTAAATACCACGCATTAATGGAAGAATCACTATTATTCTCATATTACAAACTTCATGCCTTAGGCTACGTTCTGTTTCACGCATGATGTGCATGCTGCATTATTTATCCTTGTTATTCATCGAATGTTAAACAAGGATAAATTACAAGGGTAAATTACAATTTCACAATCAAATCTAATCTCTGTAGTTAAGCAATTCAATATATCCCATATTTTTCAATTAATACGATCTTATTCTAACACTGCATGCGAAATTTATTGCCAAATATGTATTTATTATATAATAAACAAAATTTAAAGACTCGTCTTAATGAAACTTGACATCATCGAATTTCGTAAATATTTTCTTGCATTGACTACATACATGATCTAATCACGAATATTTCACTAAATATACTTCATCACAAGAGCAATAAATTTATGCTAAGACCAATAAAGTTTATTAATTTAGCAGAAGTCCTGCTATCTAATTAGGCGCTTATCTCATAATAGAGGTTTTTTAATAATGTTTAACATTATTAAAAATGTTTAACATTTTTCTCTATTAATAATGTTTAACATTATTAATATTTTGAATTTTATTAGGATTTTTATGCGATCTTAACTGTTATTATTTGCAATTACCGGTTCTTTGTAACGTTAATTATGACCTTGTACACAAGTCTAAATGTTTATTCAATTATATTGTATAAAATTTAGTTTTATATTATTTCTGGTTTAGCATTAAATTAACTTGATTCATAGCCTCTTATTTAATTATTTGATTTGTAAACATTTAACGGCTGTATGCAATTGAAAATAATTTTCGGTTTATATTTAAAAAAGTAATAGGAATATATGTTCATTATTTTTTTTAATATAAACAGAAAATTATTTTTAATTGCACACAATCGTGGAATTAATTTTGCCTTACACAGAATCCTATTTTTATGCACTAAAAATATAAATAATACATATATCGATTTTCAAATAGAGCGCTAAAATGCTAGACAAGATAACTAACCTCCCTCCCCCGCCGCGCGGATCACAATCCCCTTACCAATAAGCTGGCTTTATGCTCCGTCCAAATATTCATACATCCATGACTTTAGATTTGTTCGCATCACATACTCCAAATTAATCCAGAGAATACTTGGATCACAGGTAAGATGACGGTTGGAGCAGTTGCATTCATGTTCAGTAACACGAACGGATTTAGTGAGCCTGTTACCTAATCTAATCCATAAGACTACTTAAACGGATCGGACATGTGTCTTGTTTCATTTCGGATATTTTGTGTTACTTCGATTATTTGAAAAGCGTTTTTATACAAAATAAATGCGTTTTTAATAAAAAGTTATATTATATTTTTATATTATATTATATTGGGTATAAGAAAAAGTTCGTGGCATTTTTCCCACTAGATGACATTAAATGCTTAGTACTCGGTAACTACTAATCGCATCGACAACACTAGACGTGTGTTTAAAAAGTAATAACCTTTGTTTTGAGCCGAAAAAGATTGAAATCGATGAAGTGGATCAAAAGTTATTTTATTTTGAAAATGGAAATAAATAAGGAAAAAATTCGCTATATTTTGCAGTATTACTACGATAAAGGCAAGAACGCTGCACAGGCTTGTGAAAAAATTTGTGCTATTTACTCTATTTACTTACGGTGAAGATACTCTATCAAAATCAGCAGTACGAAAATGGTTCGCTTGTTTGTCGTGGAAATTTCGGTGTGAAAGATGAACCTCGCTCCGATCGACCAATCACTGAAAAGTCCGATGAAATCATGGAAAAAGTCGAGCGTGATAAGCATGTGAGCATTGTGGAGATTGGCAGGGAATTAGGCATCAACCACAAAACAGTTTTAAATCATTTACATAAAGCTGGATACAAAAAGAAGCTCGATGTTTGGATTCTTCACGAGTTGAGTGTTAAAAATATGATGGACCGAACATGGAATTAACATTTGCGATACGCTACTGAAACAGAATGAAATTGAGCCATTTCTAAAGAAAATGATAACTGGTGATGAAAAATGGATCGTATGACAATCGAACTCGCAAAAGATCGTGAATAAAGGAAGAAGAGAAGGCGCAAGCAATCGCAAAACCTAGACGAAGGTGATATTGTGTGGTAGGATTGGAAGGGAATCGTTCACTATGAGCTGTTATCGCTCGATCAAATAATTAATTCCTAACTCTATTGTGAAACAGTAGAGTGAACTGGAGAGATTACAACAAGCAATTGAGAGGAAGCGGCCAGAATTAATCAATAGGAGGGGTGTCGTCTTCCATCACGACAACGCTCGGCCACACATCTTTGATAACTCGGCAAAAATTGCGAGAGCTTGGCTGGGAAGTCTTAATGCATCCACCGTATAGTCCTGATATAGCAGGACCTCAGACTATCATTTGTTGAGGTCTCTGCAGAACTCTCTTAATGGTGTAAAGCTGGCTAAAAGAGGCCTGTGAAAATCATTTGAAGCAGTTTTTCGACCAGAAATTATAGAAGTTCTATCGCGATGGGATTATGGCTCTGCCCCAAAAATGGCAAAATATTGGGTCATCTAAAAAGTATCCGCGGTTTTTTGTCACTAGATATGTGTTGATGGTCATATATCTAGTGACAAAGTACCGCGGATACTTTTTAGATGACCCAATATTATTAAAATAATGAAGCATATTTGGTTTAAATAAATATTAATACTCTAAGAAAAATACTTGAATTTTATTAAAAAACCGCCTCGAACTTTTTCCCATACCCAATATTATATTGGGTATGGACCATCAACACACATCTAGTGACAAAAAACCGCGGATATTTTTTAGATGACCCAATATTATATTATATTATTTTATTTTTTTAATTTTTCTAATTTTATTTATTTTATTTATTTATTTTATTTAATTATTTTTTTTATTTTTCTTATTTTATTTTATTTATTTATTTATTTTAAAAATTAATTATTTACAAATTTTAATATGTCGTTCAACATTATTAAAATCGTTTCGAAGATGCGAATAAGTATCAAAAATTTGTTAAATTGTTAGTCAATTTAACTCGTGATATTACTGCGGTAGTTTGGAATTAGCGTATCAAGACCGAAAAATCATTTCGGCGGGCGTGTCTAAGAACTACATACGTAGTAATGCTTGTAAATCCTCACAAGAATCGTTTACAAGCATTTAAGATCCAGACGGCTAGACCGGTTTAAGGCTTTGATTTCTATAGTTTGTTATTTATTTTATTTTATTTTATTTTTTATTTTATTTTATTTTATTATTTTATTTTATTAATATTATATTATATTTTTATATTTATATCAAAAATTTATTAAATGCTTTTTTATACAAAATAAATCTGAAATAATTGTTTCGATACAGTACGTTTTTTCAATTACGTGCGTAATATGCCCCAATCGTACCACCTTCTGAGTAGAGAGCCTATATAATCAGAATGGCTCCATACGAGAGATGATGTTATGTTTTAGCGAAATTCTGCGAGAGAGAAAGAGATATACGGTCTCAATCTATTCAACAGACTGTCAGTTTTAGAGTTAGGTGTAACAGCATTGAACAACATAGATACGTAAAGGTACATTGATAAAAATAAAGTTATTGAAATTATTTTAGAAATATGGTTGGATGTACAATACCATTTTGTAACAATTCATTAAAAAAAGGATATGTTATGAAAATAATTCCGAAAGACACAGAACGCCAAATGAATTGGTTAAAGAGTATAAATGGCAAATATAAAAATTGGACCCCGTCAAAAAATTCATCTGTATGTGAGGTAAAGTAATTTATTCTTTATAAATAATGTATTTAAAATATTAAAATAAAAATGTAACATAAAATATACAGATTAATTATAATATCTGAAGACACGGTAGTGTCTTGGCATTAAGTATATGTACAGTCATCACATTGGTTACGAATATTTAATTCTTTCTCTTTTTGTCATAATCTTTTCAATTATATATCATTGCATTGTGAGTCTAAATCAAATAATATGATAATTACGATATTTAATATATAATATTTTATGAAATGGTATATACATATATAATATTTTTCTGAATTTTTGATTTCTTTTATATTATTACAGATGCATTTTGCTTCTAAAATGTGGGAACAGTAAATGGATAACTAGCGCATTTAATAGCATAAATAATGTGCAATAAATAACGTTTTGTATAAAGTAATAGCATAAATAATGTGCAATATTACAAAATGTACAATATTGCAATAGTACAAAATAAATGAAATTTTATAATAAATAATATATGTAAAAGTTTTATTATTTTATATACAATATTATATTGGGTCATTTAAAAAGTATCCGCGATTTTTTCATTCAAAAATTGAACAAAAAACCGCGGATATTTTTTAAATGATCTAATATATATTATTATTTTATATATAATACAATATTTATTTATTATCATTTTTTAATTTGTCACAATTTTTGAGCATTTTTTAGCATGAATTCAAAATTTAGAAAATAATGCGTTTAAAAAACTGGAGGAAATGGCTAAAACATGGCGGACCAATCACAAGTGATACCCGTGGCATCACTCTGATTGTAGGCTCTCTACTTCTGAGGTGAAGCAAATGAAGCGTACTCTTAATTAATCCATGGAGTATACTCTAATGCGACGTGAACATCTAGTCGCCATATTGGTTCCGATGACGCGAACGTATTGGAGCGTATTGGGCATGTTGGAATGTGCGACGCGAACGAACCTTCTATCTTTCATCTTGGCTCATTTAAATAAATAGTTTAAATTCTATTGTCGCGTATAACAGCAAGCAGTCATTTGAATTGCGCAACAAACACGGCGATACATTTCCGATTTTGGCTGTTAATGGCGGACGGACATGCGCGCGAATACAATGTCCAGACTCTGTTATAGGGACTCTAAGCACAGGTAACAAGAAATAACGAATCTTCTAATCAGAGCTCTGGGATGTAATATTGAACTTATGCCTTCTGCACACTGGATCACGATAAGAACGACGAGCGATATCCAATAAGAGCTTTGCTTTGTGTCGTTACGTGAGAAAAAGCACAGCTTTTATATCGCTCGTCGTTCATCGCTCATCGATCACGTTCAGTATGCCGTAGGCATTATATATCAGAGCTCTGATTGGATGTTATTCCCTATTGTCTGTGCCTATTATTGTATTTATATTGTATTGGGTCATCTAAAAAGTATCCGCGGTACTTTGTCACTAGATATATGACCATCAACACACATCTAGTGACAAAAAACCGCGGATACTTTTTAGATGACCCAATATTTATTGTAGTAGTCTTAGGATAAAATCACACGATGCGGAAAACGACTGCGGAATAGAAAATGCATCATAGAAGCAATCAAGCGTTCTTCTGCACTATTCCGCATTTTTCCATCACGTAAATTTTATGTGCTATGTTCACATGATGCGTCAAAGATGTATCCAGCATGAATATAATTTAAAAACTATTAACTTCATGTTAATAATTTGCTTATTAAAATGAAATATAATTTTTCAAATTGTAAAAACAATTTTCACTGGTGTATTTAATGTTTTACAATTAATATTTACAATTTCATAACAATTTTTTGAATTGTTTAACGCATTTACTACCACTTTTCCGCATCGTGAACATAACACATAAAACTGGCGTAACGGAAAAGGGGACTGAAATCGTACGTAATGCATCATTGTTTTTTTGGTATCTATATTTATGCTCAGATTTTGTCATTTTGCTTCATTCATCTCGACATTACGCAATTCCATCATGTCATTCAGCATCAAATAATTTTAGTCTCTCAAAATATGACGGTTTATTACAAGAACAATGACACACTCGCTATTCCGCAACATTAAATGAAATAGCGCTGATTGATTGCTTCAATGACACATTCTGTATTACGCAACCCTATTACGAACCGCATGATTTCACCCTTAATGTTCCAAGGCTATGTTCAAATTCCCACCCGAGTTCAGGGTCCTTATTCCTGAAAAGTATCGCATACGAAAAACCAGGGAAATGTTACAATATGTGTAACACAAACAATATTTCCCTAGTTTTTCCTATGCGGTACTTTTCAAGAATAGGACTCCAGATTATGTATCATCCAGATGTCTTTTTATTCTTGTTGCTCACTGAATGTGAAACAAAGATAACATAATGTCTGGAACGCATTCAGGTGAGAACCTGAACGCGCCTCAATATTATATTGCTAGATTCACACTGGATCCAATGTGAGTCTGATACGACGTTCTGCAAAGAAAACAGAATTTTGCTTCATATCATCGATACAAAATAAAATTCTGCTTTCTGGTTGCAAAACATTGTACGACGCACATCGGATCTAGTGTGAATCCAGTATATATCAATGCTTAGGGTCTGAGCACAAAAATTGTTGTAATACTTACTTGGGTGCAATCACATGGTGCGGAAAAGGATTGCGGAATAGAGAATGCGTCATTGAAACAACCAATTAGCGCTTCCGAATAACGTAGAATAATGTTGATTGGTTGTTTTAATGACGCATTCTCTATTCCGCAATCATTTCCCGCACCGTATGATTTAACCTTTAGACTTAAATTGTAGACATAAGTAATTCCAGATCTACAATAGATTTTAAGAAATAAATCATAAGAAATGGACAAATCACAATCACTTATTCTTCTCGCATTCGATTGCAGTTGATCAATTTTTTATGGCTTAAAACTTAAAAGACCTATTGTAGATCCGAACTAACGCACAAGCTTTCACGTATGACGTACAACTTATTGCATGTCTCCAAGAGACGACAATAAATCGTACGTCATACGCTAAAGCTTGTGCGTTACCTACGGGTCTGAGCACAAGAATTGTCGTGACACTTGCTTAGAGACTTAAATTGTAGACGTAAGTATACGCTTACGTCTACAATTTAAGTCTAAGTAAGTAAGTGTTACGACAATTCTTGTACTCAGATTCTTACAACGCTTCCGACGCTACGACCAATATAGAATAGCCTTAAAGATAAATTTGCATGAACTGCTTTAACCGGCAGTTTCAGTGACAAAAAGGATCACGTGGATATTTGTCAATTTTGATCACTTGATCCTTTTTGTCGCTAAATAGCCGGTTTGAGCAGCTCATGAAAATTTACCTATACGGTGACCTAGTTTCCATCGAGAGTTTAAACCGGATCAAAATGTAAGAACCAATCAACTACAATAGAGTATCATGGGAATTATTCCCATACGAATGTTTATGCGCATGCGTATCGCCGATACAATGCGAAAGTAGCCAATACAAAACTGTGACGGCAGTTTGCGCATGCGCACGAACATTCCCGTGTGAGAATAATTCCCATGACAGCGCATCATTGGAGCATTCCCCTGTTACAGTCGAATAACAAGAGAATGCTCGACTGTAGTTGGTTGGTTCTTACATTCTGATCCGAATTAAACCCTCGGTGGAAACTAGGCCACTGTTGCGGAATTTTGTGTGCGGCAGCCCTTATAGCAATGTTGGCCTCTCGGTTCAGCAACCTCCCTTCTCCTCACCCGGCACTCGTGTCCTCTTGTCCGTTAGCCATCGTAAAGCCGGCCGGAACCATCTTGCGCGACGTCTGATTTTCCCGCGTGCTAACGAAGCGCTCGCAGGAAGCCGTCCCGCGAAGATAGCAACGAATGCAAATGGCTGTCATAGTAATGTATCCGTACTTGTCTGTCGTTCCCGCGTGTCTGACGCTCGAGTGTACCGCGAAATTGTCGTGCGCGATCGATATGTGATGACCGGCGTCGGTCGTCGGATATCAAGTTGGTGTTGCTTGCGCGCGGTGGTGTGAACGTGTCTTCTTACATTGGACATTAATTTGTTACGTACGCGTGCACGCGGGAAATTGCTCGTGACGGGTGAGAAAACGAGAGAGAGAGAGAGAGAGAGAAAGAAATACGCGCGCGCGCGCTCGTGGTGTGCACATGTGTGTGTGCATTACCTCCGACATCGGCGAGCAATTCCTCTCCGGTAGTCGTGTCGAGACCGAGTTAGAGCTCGAACTCACGACACCGCACGATATTGCGTATGGTAAGCCGATAGCCGCGCGATTCCGTGTGCAAGAAACCAAAGTCCGAAGGAGCTCCACGCCAGATGGTCGTCGTGCTCATTTTGGAAATATACCGCCTAGGGATCGCTCTACATCTACAAGCAGGTAAACAATCGTCAAAGGTATTACTTCCCGCAAATCCGCGTGTCTTGCCGTTCGAACCTCAATCGACCAGTTACACGAGTAAGCTCAATCTAGTATCTTAGAACATCTACTTCGCTACTTGGTAAGCGAAATATATCTCGATATTAACTCTCTCACTCAATCCTCCCATGAAATTTTTAAATTTTTATTCGCACGATGCAATTGCATGTTGCTTCTTATTTCATGTGTGTGTGTGTGTGTGTGTGGTGCGCGCGCGTGTGTGTGTGCGCGCGCGTGTATGCAATATACACACACGCACACATACAATATTCTTTTCATATCTATCTCATCAAATCTTTTGTCAATAAAAACTAGTACGCGAGTACCAATTTTGAATTAAAGACAAGAAATTTTTATTTTTATGTGAATTTTATTAGAATGCTTTAAATTTCTATCCTTTGAACAACGAAGAATTGTTTTGCAAACTTTAATTTTCATTTTTACATTTTTAATAAAAGTCTTGTGAAACAATAATGAAAAGAAATGAAAGATTATACAGGGTCCGACAAAATGATCTCCCACATTTTAATCAGTGGCAGTGCAAAATGTGGGAGATCATTTTGCCAGACCCTGTACATTGACAAAAGGGTTAAGGAGCAATCAACATGGTACACAAGATGATAAAAATGTTATCTGAAATATTATCTCATATTCTATGTTTTATTATAGGTATACTGCTTCACAAAGACTAACGGAAGGAATTTTGAACTGTGAGAAAGATGCCTGCAGTCAGCGTCTGCGATCCTATTGTAGCTAGGCTTCACTGCGCTCTGAATAACAGTCCGTCTAAGAGCACAGATGATCTGTCAATCGAGCTAGTGAGCAATGCCTCACGGATCATACAAACAGAAATTCGTTATGAGGAATTGAAGAATTTCCAAGTGACAAGTCAGGTGCAAGCTAATTGTAACATCTTCCTCAACTTGTCTCCTGAAAATTTAGAGGGAAGCAAAGGGAAAGATGGCGCAATCTATAAGAAGAATGATACGAACAAAGGGCCGATTCTACCAGAACCAAGTGTCACTCTGTATTCTCCCAAAAAAATTCATCTTGGATGGAAAGGCACGTGTCCAGTCGGAGCTGGCATGTACAACGTTGGAAATACTTGTTATCTGAACAGCACTCTTCAGGCATTGTTTCATGTTCCAGCTCTCGTCAATTGGTTGCTGTCTGATCCACATCATAATTCCAAGTGTGAGCAAAACAGTAAGTTCTTATGCTATTCTGTTGTATGCATCGTGTACGCGTTTCTAAGTATAATACAAAATATAATATAAAGTTATAATAGCATGGTTTTGTATGGCATTTTGATAATAGGATAGTTTTAGATGGCGGTGGAGAATGCCTTACATGTGCAGTAGCCAAGACTCTGCAGTTCAGTCATCAAAAGTCTGGTGGTGCAATCAAACCGTTTTATGTGTATAATAAACTAAAGCGTACGTACTTGCCTCTAATAATAAATATATCACGCATACATAGACAAATACTGTAATAAGCATTATTTCTGCAGTCATTTGCCGAACTATGGTGCCTGGACAACAAGAAGATGCTCATGAATTTTTACGCTATTTATTGGAAGGAATGGAACGCGCGTATTTGACTAAGCATAAAGCAACTAAGTTGGATAACTATTCTAAGGAAACGACACCTATTAATCAAATATTTGGTGGATATATACGTACTGAAGTAAAGTGCCTGCAATGTCAACATGTTTCTACCACGTTTCAACACTTTCAAGTATAATAAAGTTATCGCTGTATAACTGTAAAGTAAATGATTTTCATGTACATTTCTATTTATAAATATTTATGAATTTTTAACAGGATTTGCTTGTGGATATACGCAAGGCGAATACACTGGACGAAGCATTAAATAGTTACTTCAGTAGAGAACAATTGGATAACAATGACTATAAATGTGAAGCCTGCAAGAGAAGAGTTCCTGCTACCAAACAATTTACTCTGGAACGTCCGCCAAAAGTGTTGTGTGTACAGTTAAAACGATTTAGCTATTTAGGAGGAAAAATATCTAGACACATCGGTTTTAAACAGACTATAGATATGGGCCAATATTTGTGGAGGGAACCGGGCGAATCTCCCAAACAGTTAACTTATAAACTTATGTCAATGGTAACGCACATGGGCCCCTCTGTAAACTGTGGCCACTATACGGCGATTGCACAAGTATCGAGCGGTCAATATTATTCCTTCGACGATTCTTGCGTTCGTCCAATAAGCCTTAATAATGTATTAAGTACAAATGCGTATATTATGATTTTCGAAATGGAAAATGATAGTCAAACTCAACAAACCGCGAAAATGAATGGCACAACATCGGCAAAGAATATGCCGACTTCGCTTTCCAATTCTACAAATAAGTCTTCTGTATCCAAAGCCTTGATATCCGCTGGATGTTTTGCAAACGGATCATCAAGCGGATTACCAAATGACTTCGGTAATACAAGTAAACCAACGTTAATCGGTCCGCAACTCCCACCACAAAGAAATATAGAATTAAATCTTCCTGTACAAAAATCCAATGAATCTGTTAGTACACAATTGCCACAGAAAACGCAGGATAAATCGCAACCAAGGTTAGTTGTGCACATTAAAAACGGAAAGGTTCTGAATGGAAACAGTTTAGTGCCCTATGATGGTTCCAGTGAGGAAGAAGATTGTTCCTCTGGGACAGGGACTTCAAAAAGTCAAATATCAAATACTGCATCTCGAATTAATATCATGAACGGTGTGCCAAAATGCCTTGCGAAAGATGTAAAAACAGTCTCCAATTCTAAAGAGTTGCAAAAAACTAATTCCAAGAGCAATACTGTCGGCGTATCAACAATGGCGACGACGCAAGTTACAATTGTAGATTGTACAAAAATGCAAAATGGATCCAACAATAACGGCCGGATAAATATGCTGAAACATCAAAATGGAAAAATTGAAACAAATGGTCAGTCTGAGCAGCGCGATAAAGATAAATGCCGCCAGACTATCAGAAAAAATGGACAAGAAGAAATCATATCTACGAAGGCTACAACTAGCAACGTTAAAAACTGGCAAGTCAAGGATACAACTCGTATTCTCAGTGGGTCTACTAATGGATGGTCATATACTGACAATAGGTAAATTTTTTAACGAAATATAACTCTGTGTAATAATGATAAAGCGACAGGAAAAATATCTATATTTGTTCTAGAGAGGATACTAAATCAAATCAAAGTAATACGACACCGAGTGCCGCGGCTGTGCGAAATTTTAACGGTACCAATGATTCGGACACTGTTTCACATTTATTAAAAATGTCACATCGCGGATATGGCAGTTCCTCAGGTAATCTGTATATCTGATTTTATCATAAATTTAATTACGAAGTAGAACTTCCTTAACTTTAGTACTCTGTAACTTCTTCTTTTCCTCTTCCATATATGTACGTGACGTACCTGTATATAAACATTTTCAGTGTTAAAATAAATTATGTTGTGTTGTATCTGTGCAAATGTTCTCACTATATGTAATACATGTTATTTCTTTTTAATACTCCGCTCCTAATGTAAGAATGGAGAGAATCTTTCTAATTTCTTACATCTTTCTAATCTCTCCCTGCATAGTAAAAGTTATGGAAGTTCCACTGTATAAGTTATTTATAGTAAAGTTATTTGTAGAAAAATCAAGAAGTATATTATATTTTCTTCAATTTTCAGTAATGAATTGGAACGGCAATAGAACACAGATCGTCCGCGATGTTGATAATGACAGACGAGAAGAACGTAAACGTCATTTTAACACTGACGATGAGGAAATAGATAAAGGCCGGACAAAGAAGATTAAGGACCACACGAATCGTCGGTCATACGAAGAGAGATCCAGTACAAGCTACAAGTCATTCCATAAATGGAATCGACCAGTTAATGGTTATCATCATCATAATCATCATCATCATCATCATCATCATCATCATCATCATCGAAGATATCCTTATAATACTTCTTACGCGCGGCCACGGCACGGAAACAATTATAGACCGCCACATTATAGACATCACTCTTATAGATATCTATAGATATCAGTAATGCTCACTCTCGCTGCCATTAGCAATGTGAATGACCGGCAGAGATGTGTAAACGGAGAACGATTTTTAGGAGCTATATCGACAATTCAGAAATCGACCTGTTTTAACAGACTGTGTGATTATACACTGATTGATTTTCAT
Organism: Acromyrmex echinatior; assembly: GCF_024713525.1. NCBI lineage: Eukaryota > Metazoa > Arthropoda > Insecta > Hymenoptera > Formicidae > Acromyrmex > Acromyrmex echinatior. The sequence goes on along the minus strand of NC_141858.1, from coordinate 4,946,478 downwards.
TTGTAAAATAGTTATCGTTTTTCAATGCAAGTGAATTTGGAAGTAAACTGTTGGATGCTGACAGTTGATGCGTTCATTCAAATCTCATGATGACTCATTTATGGTGATTCATTTAAAAAAACAATGCATGTTCCTGACAAACTCGTCGTGGCATTTTTTGCCTCTTGTATAAGTTTGGTATACATGTATATCGAATGAATCGATTCATGGGGGACGAGTATCATCAACTATACATACCATTTTGTGTTCAATATAAATTATTATAGAAAATTATAATTTTCTTCAAAAGTAATAACTTTCAAAAGTAATAAATGAGCAAAATAAGATGTTAGATTAACAGTAAATTAATATATATTTGAGATTCAGCCTCAATAAAATTGCACACACAAAATATATTAAAACATTTCGACTCACAATCTTCTTTAGTTACAATAAGAAATTATCCTAGCATTCTAATCGTAAATAAAAGTCGATGGAAACTTAATGTCATAATTGTACCGCAACACACCGAAGTATTGGTATACCATGTCCATAAAAAGTCAAGATATCAAAAATTATAACCCTTGTTTAACAGCGAAAATCACATTAAATCCATCAGAATGAAATCAATGATATAAAATAATCTAGATCGAGATATATTAAAAATTGTGTAAAAAAAAAGAATTTATACAGAGTGTCCCATTTTAATATCCCACCTCAAATAACTTTATTTTTTATTTTAGAAAAAAAAATGTTTCAAACGAAAGTCCGTCGGTCGGACACCTTGCCAGTGGTGCTGTTACTTGCAAGCCTTATAACTCGAAAAGTTAAATGAACTTAATTACAGTGTTTGGAAAGCTCTCGAGATGAGATTCTACAAGAATGTGCAATAAAAAGTAGGGGGTTCCATTTAAGAAATTAAAGATAGCCACGTGACCTTCAAGGTCAAATTAATGATACCATCTTATATCCCCCTCAAAGTTATATAATTTTTGTCTGAAATATTTTTTTTCTAAAATCAAAAATAAAGTTATTTGAAGAAGGGCATTAAAATGGGACATCCTATATCATCCTATATCAGTAGTCATGTAACTTATAGTCACTTACAGGTGTGAAACATTTGACACATAACTGTCTGGCAATGATATTGGTGTTATCGCTCTTATCGAAATCCTGAGATGACCTGAGGTCAACGAGCAATAACATTATATATGACGTGAGTAAAAACAATATTATATATCTACAATCAACTAATTATCGTCTTTAGAATTTACTTTTAAAATAAGCTAAATAGTATCATAATTATTCATTGTTTTTGCTTACATCATATTTAATGTGTTATTGCTCGTCAGTTCATCTCAGGATTTCGATAAGAGCAATAGCATCAATATTATCACTGCCAGACAGTTATGTGTCAAATGTTTTATACCATGACTGTAAGTTACATGGCTACTATATACATACATTCTTTTTCTTTTTTACACAATTTTTAATATAATTATTTCGATCTAAATTATTTTATACCATTGACTTCATTCTGATGGACTTAACGTGATTTTCGCTATTAAACGAGGGTTTAGTTATAATTTTTTATGTCTTGACGGACATAGTGTGCCAATACTTGGGTGTGTTGCGGTACAATTACGACATAAGTTTCCATCGATTTTTATTGTTTGCTATTAGGATAATGCTAGAATAATTTCTTATTGTAACTGAAGAAGACTGTGAGTCGAAACGTTTTAATGTATTTTGTACATGCAATTTTATTGGAGGCTGAATTTCAAATATATATTAATTTATTGTTATTCTAATATTTTGCTCGTTTATTAATCATTGCTTTTGATTTTTTTGCTGTGTTAAACAATCGAGCGGTTATACATATAATTGTTATAATTTTTGTTTCTAATCATTGATATACAAATAACTAACAATAATTTTAAAACGTATGTCACCATTAAAATTTCATGAGATTTTCGCAAAATAAGCTTATATACACCGATAAATATAAATTAAATTGATTATACAATTATTATTTAATGCAGCTTGCTAGAATGTGGATATTACAGTTAATTTGTGGATATACAGTTAATTTTTAGGAAAAAAATTAATATAAAATTATATATATTGGGTCATCTAAAAAGTATCCGCGGTTTTTTGTCACTAGATAGTATTGATGATCAACACCATCTAGTGACAAAAAATCGCGGATACTTTTTAGATGACCCAATTATATATATATATATATAAAACCTAAATTATAATTAAATCTAAATTAATTAGAAATTCGAAATTACACATTTAGTAAATACAAAAATTAATTTGTTATTAAATTATTCCTTATCTAAAGTATCATATAAACTTCTCCACTTATTGTATTTTATTCCTCTTGTAATCAGTGATAAAATAGTAAGAGAAATTTTATTGGCAATATATGGTGATAAATAATCTTGCAATATAAAAAAGAAAGAAAAAAATTAGACAAATGCTTTTATATTAAACTTCTACATGAAATTTAAGTAATATAGAAGTAACTTATTCTATATCTTTTAAAAAAAGTAAAGTATTTATAATAAATTAAATTGCATATATGTAATATATATATAATAATCCGTCCTCTTTTTTTTGTGTGTAGAGGTACTCTTCCCCCCTGTGAGAAGCAATGTTAAGGGAGATAGTCATTCTACGAAAACGACTAGAGTTATAATAATGTTTGTTGGGGCGTTTCGAAATAAAAGGCGCAGATTAGCAATTAGTACGTTTGATGGCAGTGTCGCGCTACTTTTTGTTACTATAAATTACAATAGCACATACTCCTCTATCAGTAAACGCGAATTTAAATATGAATTTAAATATGTTTCTACTGCAATTATTAAAATAATTGTGTATAACTAAATAACATAGTTATATATAATAATAATAATAATAATAATAATAATACCGAATATGTAACATGTACATTACTTATAATATAGTCCAGGAGCACTTATAACGTTAAGAAATCGCTATTAGCGATTAAAATTACAAAGCTATAAGTTAATTTTTTAAGCGATCCGTGAAGAAGTCAATTCTCAATTATCTCATCTCATATCTCATTACATCATTATCGAATGAAAAAACAGGAATGTTAACGGAACGTAAAGATGTCATATCAATGAAATTAATACACGATGTTATAAAGTGACTGCTATGCTATGCAAGCAAATCACCATCAAATTTATGTATGTACGTACTACATGTATGTACACGCGAGAATACAAATGCTTTCTCATCCGAAGTTGTATCCCCATGTGTACGAAAGAAAAACAACAATGTCGTTTATATAAGCCAACAATCAATAAAAAGAAACAAACTGAATATATCTATCTTCTGAAAAAAGGACTATCGCGTTTCGGATGATGTCGAGTTGGCCATGGAAATAAGTTTAACAGTTTAACAAGGTATACCTGAAATAATTTCTATAAACAATCATCATGACGACCGACGACATATCGACTCATGACATTGTACAAATTCTCGAAAAGAATGTGAGTTTATATATAAACATCGGAACACACGAATACGTTTCATTTTTAAATGTTTCAAAATTATATGCAGTCAAACGAATTTTACACATACGATGGATACATTTTTTTATATAGGTGAACATTCTCAAGTCGGAAGGTCACGGTCCAGACGTAACTCTTGAATTTTATGACAAATTCGAGTTGTTTCGTAAACTGTTGTGCAATCTGACAGATAAACTCCAGTCGTTATTATATTTATCTGAGAACTACACCTCCACGAGCGACTTTAAGCAATTTATAAACAGGATTGTTGGTTCATGGAACTCTATTAATAAGCAGGTAAAGCTTCTATATTTTATATTTATGGATTTTTTGTATAAATATTTACAGGATTAACGCATGAATTATACAGGTCTGTGAAAAATGTTCCAAGATACAAGTGGGTAGTCGTACGCTATCGGGAATACCATTGTCATTGCTCCTTGAAAAAATAAAAAGGGAGAAATCTTTAACAAGGGAGTTGTTGCACACCCATAAGACCAAATACAGTCGTGAATATCTTGCGAAGTGTTATGTTTTGTTAAATGAAACTGAAGATTTATTATGTAATCTCGAAAAATCTGATGATAAGGCACGTATTTACTACTTTTAACATTTAATACATCATTACATATTATAAGAAAAATGTGCAAAATGTGTACAGGCTTATAGAATCTTCTATAAGCAAATTATATTAGTGATCCTTTTTGATTTGCAGTTACGACAATATATAGCTATACTGAAGTTGAATCCATTCCTTGTTAAACTAGAATCTGATGTAGACACATATGTCTCAAATATTAATATATCACCAATCGATAAATCTAAATGTCCAAAATTGGACGTTTTTCCAATTGTTGCAAAACTTCTCACCGGTGAGTTACTTGACGACGAACCTATAGATCCGTGTTGCGTTTTAGCAGATAATGTACCTAGGAAACCAGTTTTCATTATTAAAATAAAACACAAAATGGATCCATCAATGATAGTCGAGGAAACAATATAAATGTACGAAGTTACACGTTATAATGGAAGAGAATAATATAATGTTATATAAACAATATATATAATAAATGTATTTCAATAATTTATATTTGGCAACGTCATAAACATTAATGCGCATCAAATCTCAAGGAAAGAACTTAATCTCTTGCTCTGATACTAAACAATATGTGGATTATCCATAATATATGCATAGTACATTGTACACATTCATTTTGGTATCTTAAAAATACTACATACTTTCCACAAACGCGATTATCATTCTTGATAGTTGAAGACTAGATTTAAAAGATACCCTCAAGATCAGGAATAGAACAAGATGGGGCCAGTCTTAATACAAGATCTTTGTGATGTAAAAATTCTGGCGGAAGAAGTTGTTTCTTTCTCTATAAAATAGAAGTAAACAAAATAGTATTCCTGTATATAAAATGAAAAATAACGAGAAGATACATTGCTGTTACAACTAACCAGTGGCGGCTGCGCAACAGTGTGCGCAACGTTGGTAGCGATGGGCGCCCATCCTTTTGTATTCAAGCATTTGTAACACGACTTAGGCTCGCCCAGACATGTTAAATGATATCCATGACCACAGCCAAATACCACCACGTGATCAGAACAATGCGACAATGGCTGTCTGCACACAGGGCAAGTTATAGAAACGTTGCTGCATGCTCTACCAGCATCCCTGAATGATAAAAAAAATCGCTGCATATAATTGATTGATATATATATATATATAAATAACATTCCAGCAAGTCTGTTTCACGATAAACCTCTTTGATTTTACATGCTTTTCATCACTTAATTTAGAAATCTTTCCTTGTGCTTTATTATTACCAAGAAAATCTTGCATCTTAAACTATTCGATGAAGTTCATCGTGAAGCTTTGCGGACTTCCGCACTTTATTAAAGCTCCGATTCACTCATCACTACTACTCAGATTATGTCGGAAGCAAGAAAATATATACAATCAAAACTTTTGCACACTATATTAATATGAAAATATGTTTCAACATTTAAAACGATAGAAACAACTTGTAAAACACCGAAAACTTTCTTTTTGTTTCATTAATTAAATAGCCATATATCTAAAAATTAATTATGCATATACAGGAAAATAATGATAAATCTTTTACATAGAGACAAAATAGACTAAACTGAAAAGAAAAGTCCTCTATCATTTTGCAATTTTCGCAATAGATATTAATATTAGGTGTAGTAAAAAGAAATCCATTATTTTTCCAATAGATGGTTTTTGTAATCTGTATCTCGCGAACGCAGTAGAGCTCTAAGAATTTTTTCAGAATTTTTTAATACCATATTTTTTCATGTTGGTAAAAATGAGAAATTGCAGTACTAAAAAGTTGATTAAAAATTCTAAACAAATTCATAGAGTTCTATGAGAAGAAAATAAACAATTTTCGTCTCTTATAGTTTTTCTGTAAAGTATTTGAGTAAAAAATTATTGAAGACCAATTTTCGGTAATTCTTAGTAATTAATATCCTGTTAACTATTGCGAAAATTGTAAAATGGTAGAAGACTTTTCTTCTCAGTTTAGTCCATTCTGCCTCTATGTGAAAGATGTATCATTATTTTCCAAACACCCTATATAATCAAAAATTAAATAAGCTATGTTCCGCAGTTATGATAAATTATCTCAAATTAATAATATATAAAAATAAGTATGATTTTTAATTTTTCGAAACAAGAAGATAGTTTCTAATAAATTATTCCATTGATTACAAATGTTTTTATTCAAATTTGCAAAAATTTTTATCCTGTATTTTCTCGCTTTTGACAATCTAATAAGATAATAATGATAAGTAAACACAAGCCTTAAGAATGAATATATCTCGTATATCATCAGAATTTTCAAGATACCTCAAGGATGTTTCTAGAGCCTTATGAAGCTCCAAACTCACTAATCGAGCAGTAGTTTCGACCAAAGTTTGCTCATATCGCGATTGAGTAAGGACTCCGGACAGCAGTTGCCGTATATCACCCATCGTTCCGCTCGTTGCTGACGGATTTCTCAGGATTTGTTCCAATATGTTCGACAATATCGATGTACCGCTCAGAGATTCCAGAATTAATCTCAACAATTTGCCGTTCAATATATCCACTTTCTGCCTGTTATTCTCTGAATGCGATCGAAACATAACTTCCACTAGGGGCATCCAATCAAGATTCCCTGCAGATCTCCGACATATTCCTGCGAGTTGAATGGCAGCGTGCACCGTTTCGCTTTCCGAAGTTTTATCTTGCCGGTACATCTCCAGCCGATTCTCAAACTCTTTCAACAAAAGATCAAACGCTTCCTGGTAATTACCAAGCTTCTCTAGCATAACCGCCTCTGCATCTTTACAATTCCATTTTTGGACAATCTTTAACGCCTCATCCAACCTGCACCCGTGTGCTCTGTGCAAGTGAACAACTACGCGTGCCGGCTCCAATTCACACATTAATGCTAAATATCTCTCCAAGTGTTCAGTTGTTAATTCCAAAGAAATATCCTCCTCCTTGTATTGCGCGATTTGATACAACGCTCCAAACAGCTTATATTCTAAGCTTAAATTATCGGTAAGACTCTGTAGTATTGCATCAATCTTGTTTTGCAATCGTGTTGCAACAATCGTAGCAAACTGATTCGCATTGATCATCAAAAGAGTTGAAGTGTGAACCGATATAACTTGATCTAACGAAGCAGCCGGCAGATGCTCGAGCCAAGGCCACACATCGTGATGTCTTAATGGCTCCAAGATCATGCACTCGCATACTGCTACCCAATCTTCTCGTGCACTGTACAGTAATTCCACGACTCTTAAACTACAACACAAATACGATAATGTATTATACACGCGCGCGTGCGTGTGTGTGTGTAAGAGTGTTCCAAACCTAACATACTACCTGCTGATCGTAGATTCTTGATAATTTTGAAATGAAAAGTCTAATACTAAAATGTCGAGGCTATAATAGTTTTAAATTAATTACGATTAAAGTTCACTAATCACAAAGCTGACATTTCGCACGCTCAGGCATGACAAGTAATGAAGATATATCACGAAGGCCCTCTCGGCAACTTCGAGATTATCATACAAATATGCATTGATATTTTTATTAAAAAATAAATATATTCTTGCTTCTATACGAAATTTGTTTGTATATTATATAAGCACTACACAATTAATAAAAAAAAAAGTGTATAACAAAGTATCAATTTGATAACTAGATATTATATGTATCAAAATAAATTCATAACCATGTTCGTATGCTTTGTATGCATGGTATTATTATATTATCCACAAAAATATTTTTGTAATAAGTAAAACTATTTTTAACATAAAAAGAATCAAATATTTTGATAAAGCAATACTTAAAGATATTATATATAAAATACCAATTTAACTAACATTAATACTTAAATCAAATTACTATATATACGTATTTCTGAATAATTATCCTAGTTAAGATGTTGAAAAAAGTTAAAAATATAAAAAATAATATAAATTACATCAAAACATGTATGTGTGTCGTTAAATTTCATAGACAGTATAAATCAAGATGTACACAATTCTTATTTATAATTAAAATATACATGAATTTATAAACGATCATGAAATATTTTGTACTCTTTATAAAATTTTGTTTACAACGTTTTTAATACGTCACACACAATACATACAACAAACTAAATTCTAAATCAAGATGCATCCTATACGGTCATGCTAAATTTCTATGCCTAATATTTTCTAATAATAAAATGTACTATTCTTGCATATTTAATTCTTTTTATGTTAAAAATAGTTCATCTACTTCTTACAAAAATATTTACGTGCATACAAGCACACGGACATGATAATGAATTTCTTTTGATATATGTCATAATATTACTATTAAATTGACATTTTGTTATATGCTTCGATATTAATTATGCGTACATAATGTACAAACTTCTGTATAGAAGCAAGAACAATTTCTTAATAAAAATATTATTGAGTAAAAAATAATTTATATGATAATCTTTGAGGTTATTGAGAGAGTCATCATGAGATACCATCACTTGTTATATCATCCGAACGTGCGAAATTGCAACTCCATGATTGATGAACTTTAATTGCTATTAATTTAAAAACTATTAATCTCGACGTTTTGGTATTAGACCTTTCGTTTCAAAATTATTTTAAGAATCTACAATTAGCAGGTAGTGCATTAGGTGTGAAACACTATACATATAATCAATAAAAAAGCACACACACACACACACACAACAAATACAACACACACACACACAGATTAATAAATTAATTAAAAATACTTACAAACTTGCTCTATTTGCTAAATTTAATAAAGTATTATCAGAAATATTGCACAGCTTTTTAGAATGCAACAATCCCAACACAGCGTTTTCTCTCTCAGTTTTAAAGTCCTTCGACAATTCCATGTGTACATCAATACATAATATATCTATCATTTTATTCAACGTATTATACTCTAACGTAACAGTGCTTTCACACACTTCGTTTGCCACGAATATAAGAACCATAAATTGTTGCTCCAGCGTGATGTAATCAATATTTTTCGGAGTAAGCGGAGTATTCAACATAACAATGCTTAACAAGATGTCTATGAGTCTTTGCCTGTGTCGGAGACCCATTTCGGAGGTAAATTCTGGTTCCTGAAAGGCGATGGCAATAACATCGAGAAAGCCTTTCGCATCGAATTGCAGTAACGTTCTCAAATATGGATATTGCCTCTCCATATCATTTGCCAAACTGGAATGCTGAGATAACAGGGCTCTCAATATGTCTGCTTTCGCTTTCTGTGGCATGCCTTCAGGGAGCTCATCCTTGGGAAATCCACGACCAGCGAGACAGCAGCTAGTATAAACTAGAATGGCGTTACCGAGTTTTATACAGTCTCGGGAAAGGGCGGCTAATGGATCCCGTAATAAATTCTGAAGTGCTGGTACTAATTGATGAATGGGTGCTGTAAAATCGCCCAACGCTGTTGTCTGAAGATAAATCAGCGCTTCCCAAAGTCCTCGTTGACGACAAATTGTCGTTACCTATGGACAAAAATACATTCTAAAATCATAAAATGATGTTGCAAACGTAATTGTCTATTTTTCATCGCTTGCTAATATTGAGATTTACTTGATGAATATCTAGACAATCCACATTGAGCAAAACCACAATCGATTCCAGCGAATCTACTTTATTTTCTTGATCATAAAGAGTGACCAATTGCTGCGCAATCAATGGCGGCAATCTCGATTGAAGACTTCCGTCTAGCAGAGGAGCTTCGAGAGCGTGCAAATAACTAGTTTTCAGCCCTTCCGACTCAAAGACTATATCCCACAACTTTCCGAACAGCAGATCTAGGTTTTCCAGCTGAATACAGTAATCAACGCAAGTGTGCACTATTGTGTCGTAACCTGTATTTTCATCTATCAAACATTGGTTTAATTCATCCATATACTGCACCAATACTTCACAAACTTTATCGCGTGCTATTTGCTTGCGACGCTGCTTAGAACCTCGCAGACCGATAACCGCTTTGCCTTTGTCTTGATAAAAAGAAAGACCCAATGCTAACGCTTCGGGAAAACGTTTCTGAAATGCAAAACATTTTTTAATGTAAATATTCAATTAAACCTCAGCGAATTTAAACTTGTGTCAATAAAAGACAATAAACTAGGCACTAAATTATAGTACAATATATATATATATAAGTTTATACAGTATATATAAGTTTAAATTTTAATTCGCTGAGGCTTAATGTTTTGCATTTATATACATATACAGCCTAAATTATATGCTTAATAAATTATAATGTATTTTGGAAGATAATTAAACCGACTCCAAATGACATGGCTTATGTACACTAATTTTGCAAATATTCACTAAATATCTATATTCATATTATAGAAAAATAAAGACAACTGTATATGGCCATTTAAAATATACATAAACAATCGAAATAATTATGATAGACCAAGAGACCATTGTAGTGATTTTGTTACCTATAGCGACAAGTATGGGAAGTAGGTAAAAACTTTTATTTCACATAAAACACAAAAACAATACATACATTTTTGAGCCCGGTCGTGGTCGCTTGAAGGGGAGGTGGGCTTTTCAAAATGTTACCGATTTTAATTTTTTTACTGAAAGTAAAAGTTGAATGTTGTTGCAACCGACAGTTAATATCCTTATTCCAAGACAGGACTCCTCCTCAGAAGGATACAAAGAATCACTATACTGGATCAAAATGATAAATTTAAAAAAAAAAATCAATAACGATACAGTTGAATTTTTGTCTACTACTTAATTTTAATATTTATTGTATCGAGAAATATGATTGCCATGTCTTTTGGATGGATACGAAAGCAACCATGCTTACCCAAAAACGGTTACAATTTTACATGAAGTAAGAAAATTATATGTGTTCGGATAGGTATGGCTGTCTTTGTGACCATCTAAAAGATGTGGGAATCATATTTCTCAACATCGTTGGTGTAGCACACTGACTACTAGATTTGTAAATAAAGGTTCTCGAATTTAAATCTCGATAGAATCCGATAATTTTTCTGCCGGTCTCTACAATATGAATAATTATGCAGATGCGTGCGTGCGTAGAAAGAAGGATAAAGGAGGAAAGGGAGGGAGGGAGGGAGAGGGGGAGAGAGAGAGAGCGTGTGTGCATGCGTATACGCGCGCGTGTGTAATATTTACTGTGACGTACATTAGCCACGTCTGGAGTCACCCTTATATTAATATAATATTCAAATATTTTGGATCTATGAAGTTAGCACGACATTCTATTAATATGGCATTCTATTATAAAAAAAATAATGACAAACAAATAATGAAAAATAGTTCCAGCACTTTTCGTAATTTTACAGTTCTACGTAAAAAAGTTTCACATTTTTTATATTAAAAAAATCAAATATAATATGGCATGTTAACTTTGCGAAACTAACCCAATACTTTTCCTCTAAAATACAAGAAAATGATAAATATTATCATAGTTCCTGTTAGTTCTACTAAAGATTTACTAATATATGCACTTCGAAAACAAAATTCCAATAATTACCTTATTTTTATACATTTTCAATATAGAAGACAACATGACACTTGGAGAAAGTGTCGTACCGATTGCTTATAGCAGTTTTAGTAAGAATTTTTGTTAAATCTAGCAGAGTTCTACACCTTACAATCATTTTTAAACCGAGTTCCAGCCATAAAAAAATGTTTAATTAATTTTTTAATATAGATCCAGCACGATACTTATTAAAAATATATAGCGGTCGTAGTCAGAACTCTGTTTAAAAATGATTGTAGAGCATAGAACTCTAGATCTAACAACTTTCGCTAAACTGTAATAATTGATCAACGCAGTAGTATAGTTATCACTCACAGTTACAATAATTGAACTTAGAATGCTTCCCCTTGACAATCGGAATTCCGAAAAACGGAATCTCAAAAAAGAAATATGACTAAGCAGAATCATTCGTTTGTACTAATGTACTAAACTTAAATGATTCTGCTTGATCGTATGACTTTTCAATCATTGCTGTTCAATCGTTAATCTCTTTGTTTCCATGTTTCAAATAACTCCAAGTTGCTTTTGTACTAAATGACTAATATAATATAATATGGCATATTGTAATATCATTCTCCTTTTTTTTAATCTTTAAACAAATCTAAATTCTTGACTACACATCTCTTGCGTTTTTTATTAAACTGGCATATGTAAATATGAAATACATTATAATTTATTAAGCATTACACTTCGTGTTTGACTTTTTTTAACACAAGTTTATAACATCTTAAATAAATAAAATAAAACAAAATAAAATTGAGCTCTCGAGATAACAAATAAATATAAATTATTGACAGGCGATTGAGAGCAAAAATTTGAAAAAATTTTTTTTTTCGCAGTTATTAAAGCGTTATAATTAATAATTGTATTTCCTAGATCTTACATATAGACGAAATCGTTTCGGCTCAGTTCGAGCCATTCTCAGCGATGTCCAAATAAATTACACATTAGCAATTGTTCGCAATAATTAAATCCAAGAGTGCAGCCAAGAGAGTCTCTTGCAAACAATTAACTGCATCAAATTTTTGCTCTCAATTGCTTGTTAATTTATATCTATTTATAACATCTTCTCATAATCAGATCCTTTTTATCGTTTTAAACTGACCTGTACGATCAAATGTTGCAATCTTTCAGTCCACGTTCTCATACATATCACATGTAAACTTTTTATACCTAATAACAATAGCTGTGTACCAAAAACTATAACGGTGTTGTAGCATGCCCGTTCACCGGCTAACGCCATCGCCTACGTAAAATATATTACAAATGTAGTATTAAATACACTTCTTTGTGTCCTTGACATACCAATCTTTATACCTTAGAAACATTTCCGCCAGTAGATAATCCCTTAAAATGACTAGAAGCATAAGAAATACCAACGCGACTCATGTCTAATGTTTCCAAATTATCCTGCGCTCTTACGTCTAACAAATGCAACTTCTCTTGAGTATCCAATACCACAAGAGATCTCGGATTCAACCATCTCAAATTGCTTATCATGTACGGTAGTGTCATCCTTCGAAGAGGAGATAATTTTACCCGCGTACCAATTTCGGTGTACACCTTGTCAACAGATAATATATATAATTTTTAATATCCTCAAAAGAAAATAATCAGATAAAATATAATACGATTAAATACATGGAGGAGAAGTTCTTTATAACCCTACGTGCAACAAATAAAAATTATATATATAATGCAATTAAATAAAAATACTTGATAAAAATACACCACGTTGTCCCTCGCGAGCGCCAATACTGGATCGATCACGCGGGAACCATCAGCCGTTTGTATGACAACTAGTTGCCAAGATAGTTGTGGTGGTGCTATCGCGGCACCGGTCAACGGGTGACTCAATACAACACGCATTCGTGGTCTTATGCAGACTATAATTACCTATGCGGAATAAAATCAACATTAATAAATTATACATATCTAACTGATGTTTTTTAATCTATTATAAAGCACAACCTTCGATAATGTTGCCATTGCTACTAATGTATAATTTTTTAGTGGATGCGATGGCAAATGATTCAACAGCAGGGGTTCTAGAGTGCATACTTCTCCCTTGGAACCACTAAACAAACATCTACTGTCGCATCCTCGTATACCTATCACTCTAGTGAAATTCAGCTCGAATACGGAGCCTCCACTGTCGCTGCATAAAGCTATTTTTGGCGAATCTGTAAACTAAAGTGACTAGTTTAAAACTATCGATTGAACAAATAGATTCACGATACAATGATAAATTGGGCAAAACTCTTGTTTAGAAGGACCCTTTCTAATCACCTTGATATGTTATCAAGGTCAATACCTTGAATAACATCAAAAAGTTTTAACTGGTGCTCATTGTTTGTTAAAGTCATTGACAATCAAAGTTAATTTTCTCTGATATTTTGAACAATAATATAATTTTTGCGTGAAAAATTAGAAATCCATATGGAATCTCACTTTGCATAGAAAACGTATATGTAGATGTAATGAGTTCTGTTTTCTACGAGGAGAGGAATTCGGTTATCAAAAAAAACTAAATACATAGATTTGGATTAAATTTTGCTTCATATGGAAAATTATAAACCCAAATAGAACCTTGTTTCACATGGTTAAAATTTTTCACGTAAAAGAAGATTTAACTCAAACCTATTTTTTTTTATAGTGAATCTCATTGAGGCGAAACTCATTGCACCATGCACTTCTACGCGAATCGAGATTTCAGGATGGATTTAGAATTTTCCATTGAGAACGTGGAAAGCAAATTAAACACATCTTTATATTGTCAAATTCTTTTGTCAACATCAAAAGTCAAGATCAAAGGCGATAAGTCTCCAGAGATGGGTTCCCTAAACAGAAGGCATTAACTTTAATAATGAATATCAGATGTTTAGAATCCAGTAAAAATTTTTGTAATAATTTGTAATAAAGTAAAATAATCAAATCAGTAAATAATTTTCATAAAATATAAGTTTGTCCAATGATAAAATCGATAGTCATTGTTCAGATAAGTTATCAGTTATTCCATAAAAATTTTAATTAGATATTCAAAATGTTATATAGATGTATCAAGGAATTGCGATGTAAAAGAATGATTTTTGTAAACTTTTATATTAAAGAGGAAAAATAGAAAATATTTAAAATATTCATTTGCATATTAATTAGATGTAAATTTATGTATACATGCAACTAATGTCGACTCGTTAATATCGACACTATTATAATTTAAGGACACTATGATTAATTTCTTTAGAACTTAAACCCCTTCATATTATAATAATACGTTTATGTATATTAATTTCACGTGTATGTAAGAGAATTGAAATTGTACCTTAACATGCAACACAGCGGTGTCTAGTGGGTGTACATCAGTAAGAATCCTTAAAACTTTCCCATTACTGCTATCCAACATCAAAATATGTCCTCTAACGAAACCAGCTAACACTCTGCTACCATCATGGTTGAAGCAAAGAGCAGAAACGGAACCTTGATGTCTCGTTTCCTGATCGCACCATCGTAATGTTTGCGAAGAATCAAAGCCCAATATTAAACCATGACTGGTACCGATTACTAGCATATTCCCTCCAGCCGCGACTGCACTAGCCAAACCAGCATTGACTCTTTCCTGTGTAAACCATATTTAATAATGATGACTATTTCAGGCTTGGACTATACATATGGCATGTAACAATTATTAAAAAATTTGTAACTTGAAGAAACATGACTCCTTATATCTCCTGTATAATGTATGGAATAATTGCTCACATTAGCTGACATAATTTGTGATGTTATTCCTTTGAGTATGACATGTCTTAAGATAACACCCGAATATGGTTTATGAGCAGTCTTAGAGGATTTATTTAATGAATTTAGCGACAAGTGACTGCCAATGCTAGTAGTCTCGCTGCTGCCAAGTTTTTCTCCTAATGATAAACCAATGTCGTCCTCTGTTTCCGACAGTGACTCATAATCAGGCTCCATCAAAATACTTTCTAAGGTGGGTAATTCTTCCACAATTGGTATGGCATATTCCGTGTTATCTAACTAGAAGGAATATGGCATGTGAGAGAATATCGTTATTAAAATACAATGCCGGTAAATTATAATTAAATTAAACAATATAAGAGCACGACAGACGAAAAAGATGAATTAGAAAAACAAGCGGCAAATAGCATAGCACGATTTGCTCGACAACGATCGTATTATATACACACGTTAGATGTTTTACGTTAGAATTTTTAAGTTACTTTTACAATATCATTGCACAGACGCAATTAAAAATATAAATAGATACCTCCTCGATATCTAAATTAATAGCTTCAGCAACAAGACATTCGTCACTGTCCGGTACAAATTCATTCTCGGCCATCTTATGTTATATTATCGCGGTCCCGGTAAGAACGGCTGATCTATATATATATATATATATATATTTGACAATTATTTGACACATTTGTTTTCATTCTACGTGTGTGATATCGCGACCGTACGCATTTATAAGCACATAGCAGAGAGAAACCTGAGAGAGAACATGCCGGTTCAAAATCTGTATCACTAAAGCTCTAGATATCAAAGTAGCTCATTCCTTTCATTTAAGCCAAAATGCCGACAGCATTCCTATTGGTTATTCCACCGCCATTTCGATTTAGTTGTCCGTAGTCCAATAAGCACTTAGTATTAATAGTATAGGATATGGTTAATAGATCCAAAATGGAAAACCTATGCGCTACTTTGGTATCTAGAGCTTTATCTGTAACCGCAAAATATGCCCCCTGACAAAGTGGATGTACACAGAACTACATAGCTCTGACGGTAATATGTTCACTTCTCTGAGGGTGCACATGGTAACATGTTCACTTTTTCAACTCTAGATGATAAATCGATATATGGTTCATATAATCGTGTTACATTCACAAATTGTGCATCAGAAATATTCATCTCTGCAATCTTACATGCGCGTGACGTTTATTTCGCTTAAAAGTATTAATATTAAGATGATATTATATTTTTACAAATGTATTAATATTTATATTTTAAATAAGCTATACATATGAATTAAGTTATATTTTAAGCATTCTATTTTATTGAACTCATTTTTATTTGTTATTATTTTCTTATTATAATACTAAAATTCGAAAAGCATATAATGACAAAATTAATCTAAACTTTTTTTGTGTAAATACTTTAAGTATTTAAAATGCAATTATAAATTTTATTGTGATGTAAAAATTAGATGTTTAATAAAATAAGGAAACAATACATTTTGTTAATAATAACATAAATTAAAAGAAGAGCTGATAAGCCAAGTTGGTTAATTAGATGTATGCTTGTAATTATATAATAACTTTTATACACAAAAATTTAAACAGAGTTTCAATTCAAAATATTTTGTTTATTTACAGAACAATATAATGCAATTTCTATATTTAAAGCTAAAATGTTGCTCTATCGAATAATATAAATGCCAATTTAAAAAAAAAAGAATATATATGCATTTGAGCTAAGTATAATATTACTTTCCTTCTAGAACTATTGCATAACACTTTACATAATACATCTTGAATATTTAAAGAAAATTATACAAAAGTATTATACATAAAGTACATTCAAAGAACTTACACAAAAAAGTTAAGATCTTTGCAATTATATTATTTTATATATATATATACATATATATATATATATATAATATATATATATATATATATATATATATTAGGTGTTGGAATTAATTCGTAGCGTTTTTTAATGAAAGAATGTTATTTATTTCACATGAGCATTAAAAAATACATTAATGAAAGTACTTCCCATCACTTGTAAAACGCTACGAATTAATTCCAACACCTAATATATATATATACATCTCCATTAGAGCACAGATAAAAAAACTGTTTCTTAATAAAATTATTTTTTGTACACGTTCAGAACCATCGCTACATTTTTTAATTTTAGTATTTTATACATACATATATACACATATATATATATATATATATATATATATCAATGTGAGCTAAGCATAGGTTATAATTATATGTATTATATGTATATTTATGTTTACGCAATTTTTCTTTTGCTTAGCTAGCTGTCAAAGTCTAGATAGAGTATTAACATTTGATATTGATGTGCGTGCGTGCGTGTACATAGGTGTACAAGGTATCTCAGTATATATTAATTTATTCGGAAAGTTCGTTTCAAATTTTGTTAGCCCAAAATTATATGTACAACTTCGTTAAAAATAAATGAAATTTAAATTTAAAAAAAAAGTTTTGAAGTTTGAAATTTCTACTTTCAAAGCTTACTATATTTTTTGAGTTTAAGTGAGTTTTGTAATTTTAACAATTTTAATTTTATACAAAACTATGAGTTGAAAAAAAATGAAAAAATTTTTTCTCACTTTGTAGGTCTGTCACGTGCCCAAAATAAACTTGAGAAAATTTTTCACTATCTATCGTGAAAATTTGAAATTTTCATTACAAAACTGTTTTTTTTTTAATATTCCTACAATTTTTTTATTTTGAATTAAATAAAAAGAAGCAATCTGACTTTGATTGCTCATTACTCAAAAATCATCGTATAGCAATTAAAAAATCAGATCTACAGCTGAAATGTTGCTCTGTCGAGTGATATAAATACAATTAAAAAAAAATAGAATATATATGCATTTGAGCTAAAAATATAATATTACTTTCTTTCTATAACTATTGCGCAATGATTACAATGAAAGTATAGTCACATTTTTAACTTAAATTTATATATATATTCTCTTTTTTTAATAAAATTGGCAATTACATTCGATACAGCAAAGTTTTAACATTAGAAATCTGTATCTTTAATTGCGATACGATGATTTGTAACGTAGTTATGAGTCGAAATGTTCCTTTTTACTTAATCCGCGAGCCATATGCTGCCGCGCATTACTGTCCTCTGATAAAGTGGATGTAAACTATATAGCACTGAGGGTATTACGTCCACTTTTTTTAGGGTAACACGTCCACTTTTCAACTCCAGATGTAAATCTGGATATTTGGTTCATATAATCGTGTTACATTCACAAATTGTGCGTCACAAATATTCATATCTACAATCTTACATGCGCGTGACGTTTATTTCGCTTAAAAGTACTAACATTAAGGTGATATTTTTAAAATGTGTTAACATTTATATTTTAAATAAGTTATACAGGGTGCATCACCAAAATCCGGACAAATCGAACAATTTCTTTAAACAAAATGTTTTTAATGAAAAATTAAATATTACAAAAAATCCTTTTACATGACACTTGGGGGATCCCTGTAGAGCACAATTATTCGATATATCCTCCATTAGCTTTACGATTGATTAGAATGACGGTTTCTATTCTCTGAAGCGTTCGCACGCACATTGTAATGTAGCACTGTCCGTGCCGACGAATGCTGCCTCAATAGCGGTCCTTAATGACGTCACATTGAGATGCCGAGACTTGTTTGTGATCCTTTCAACTACGCTCCATATGCAGTAGTCCAAGGGATTTAAATCTGAGAGGTCAGAATTCCTTGGACCAAAACATATTGACGTTGTCTGAGAGCCAATTTTGAATCATATGAGCCGGTGCATCGGTCTGCTGAAAAACATATGGCCTTTCGGACGCCACAGTTTTCATCCACGGTTTCACTACATCCATCAAAACGCGCAAATACACTTCTTTTGTGACAATGTGATTGTATTAGGTGTTGGAATTAATTCGTAGCGTTTTACAAGTGATGGGAAGTACTTTCATTAATGTATTTTTTAATGCTCATGTGAAATAAATAACATTCTTTCATTAAAAAACGCTACGAATTAATTCCAACACCTAATATATATAAATTAAGTTGTATTTCAAGTATTTCTATTTATATTAAATACATTTTTATTTATTTTATTTGTTATTATTTTGTTTGAGATCGGTAATTCGAAAGGAAAGCAAGAATTCTTTCAGTCGATCGACGTTAATTGTCATTGAACGCATGCACAAATTGAGCTCGTGATTTCATCTCAAACATGATTTTAATCTTCGTTAAAATCATCAAATTCGTCGTTCTTTGTTCCTTTTAAAAAACAATTCGTTACACGCAAACAAGTTGTCGTTACCGGCAACGGACAATCGAAAGTTCTAGAACGATTCAATTCGCGCACGCGAGCGCCGCGCTCCGACGAATACGTCACGCGCTGTCACCAATCCCACGCACGGATTTTCTGTCGCGCATGACTGTTACGTTGAACGTCGCTAGAAAAGAATCCAAAGCGCCAATCAATTTTGTACACCTAATGCCACGTAATAATTACGATTGTGGCAAATTTTTATTGGATTTTTCCCAAAAGGGAAAGCTCAGGCCGAAAGCAATAAATGCTTCGATCTCGCCGTCCTCCTTCTTACTTCCAAAAAGTTCTTAGAGTTCTTAGAGTCATAGTCGCGCTTCGTAAAATCGCCGTGCTAACCGTTTAGTGAAATCGCTATAAACCGAATCTTTCGAGAAGCTTCGAGGAAACTCGCCGAGATTTTCCATCACCGCGATTCCAAGCTCAATTTGGAAAAGGTGACCGCATTTAATATTCTGTTAATCTGATCTTTAATTAATTATATCTTTTGACTTTGTAACTGAATACATTAAAGAAATTCTTTTGTTAAATTAAATGAAACGGAGTTCTCTTCACTGTCGTGCATCATATCAACCTTGTGCCGTTTTCTCACTCGAATCTGTCCGCGCGGTGCGCTCTCGCACATTTTCTGGTCCTTCGAGCCGGATTTAAACTAGCGAGAAAGACAGTAAGACAAACGCCGCATCACTTTAAAAATTTCACGATCAGCGCTCTCGCTCTGGTTCGCTCTCGCACAATTTTGTTATTACAATACTAAAATTTGAAAAGCATATAACGATAAAATTAATCTAAACTAATCTAAACTTTTTTTGTGTAAGTACTTTAAATATTTAATCTAAATTTTTTTTGTGTAATGTTTGAGATCGTTAATTTGTAAAAAAAGTAATAATTCTTTCGTTTAATTAACATTAATTGTTGTTGGACGTGTGTATGAAATGAGTTTGTAAATTCATCTCTAGCACGATCTTAATTTTCACTAAAGCTACCAATTTGTTTTTTCATTTCAAATTAATTCGTTATACACACACACAACGGCAACGGACCATCGAAGGTTTGAGAACAATTCAATCACGCGTGCGAGCGCAGCGCTCCGACGAACACGTCACGCGCGGCCACCAATCCCATGGGTGGATTTTTTATCGCGCATGACTGTTACGTCGAAAGCTGTTAGAAAAGAATCCGAGGCGCTAATCAATCTTATATAACAAATGCCACGCAAAAATTACAATTATGACAAAATTCTATTGGACATTATCAAGAGGAGACCCCAGGCCACGAAGGCAATATATGCGCTGATCGTCACCGCTCTCTCTCTCTCTCTCTCTCTCTCTCTCTCTCTCTCTCTCTCTCTCTTTCTCTTAGTGTTCTCGCTATTATATCGTGTAGAAAATCGCCGTGAAAAACTGCCAAATAAAACCGCTGTAAGGAAGATTCCTTCGAGAATCGCTGAGAAAATTGCCGCGATTTTCTATTACTACTGAGTAAGATAATTCAGAAAAGGTGATTATAACGAATATTTTGCGATAATCATTTATTTGTACTGAATTTGTGGTTATAAAAATTGAAGTCAATCTTTAGTCAAACTACAAAGAAAGAGTTATTTTCACTTTCGTGCGTTATATTGAGTCATTTAAAAAGTATCCGCGGTTTTTCAAAAATTGAATAAAAAACCGTGGATACTTTTTAAATGACCTAATATCAGCCGTGTGCCGTCCTCTCACTTTAATTTTTACGCGCGGTGCAGTCCCGTACATGTAAGTACTTTAAGTATTTAAAATGCAATTATAAATTTTATTGTGATGTAAAAATTAGGTGTTTATTAGGTGTACAACTTTGCTTCCGCCGTTTTCCTATAGATGGCTTCAGCGGTAAGTGGTGATCGAAATAAATATATGATAGACGTCATACAATAAACTTGGGCATCTGTCAACATAACCCCATAGAAACATTAGTCGATTTGTGTCTGCATCATAAAGTTATTCTCGATTGAAAATGTCAGTTTACGAGCCAAATTCTCGTCATTTGCGGGAGGTTAGGTTTTAATTTTCTGCTTTAATATGAAGAAATCTGCGGCTGAGGATCATCGAATGCTCTCAAATACTTATGGTGAGGCCGTTATTAGTGAAAGAATGTGTCGTGAATGGTTTCAACGCAAGAACGGTGATTTTGACGTCGAAGACCAGCATAGCGGTGGAAGAGAGAAGGTTTTCGAAGATGCAGAATTGGAGGCATTACTTGATCAAGACTCGTGTCAAAATCAAGAAGAATTGGCACGATCATTGGGAGTGACTCAACAAGCCATTTCAAAACGCCTCAAAGTCATGGGAATGATTCAGAAGCAAGGAAATTGAGTGCCGTAGGAGTTGAAGCCGAGAGATGTTGAACGGCGTTTGTTTGCTTATGAACAGCTGCTTGAAAGGCAAAGACGGAAGGGATTTCTGCATCGCATTGTAACTGGGGACGAAAAATGGGATTCATTACGATAAGCGCAGAAAATCATGGGGATCGATTTCCCGGCCATCCTTCCACGTCGACGGCCAAACAGAATATTCACGGCTCCAAGGTCATGCTCTGTATTTGGTGGGACCAGCTCGGCGTAGTGTATTATGAGCTGTTAAAACCGACTGAAACAATCACAGACGATCAGTATCGAACGCAATTGATGCGTTTGAGCTGAGCATTGAAAGACAAACGGCCGCAATACAACGATAAACACGATAAAGTGATTTTGCAGCATGACAATGCTCGACTCCATGTTGCGAAAGTGGTCAAGACATACTTGGAAACGTTGAAATGGGAAGTCCTACCCTACCCACCGTATTCTCCAGACGTTGCCCCCTCTGACTATTGTTTCGATCAATGGCACACGGCCTGGCTAACCAGCAATTCCGGTCTTATGAAGAAGTAAAAAATTGGATTGGATTGATTCGTGGATCGCCTCAAAAGATGATCAGTTTTTTCGACGCAGGATTCATACGCTGCCCGAAAGATGAGAGAAAGTAGTGGCCAGCGATGGACATATATATATATATATATATATTAGGTGTTGGAATTAATTCGTAGCGTTTTTTAATGAAAGAATGTTATTTATTTCACATGAGCATTAAAAAATACATTAATGAAAGTACTTCCCATCACTTGTAAAACGCTACGAATTAATTCCAATACCTAATATATATACATATATTTCCATACATCTCCATTAGAGCACAGATAAAAAAATACTGTTTCTTAATAAAATTATTTTTTGTACACGTTCAAAACCATCGCTACATTTTTTAATTTTAGTATTTTATACATACATACATATATATACAGGTCTCTTAAGATGGATCGGGGCCACATTGGGGGCGGAGAATGGAACAAAAAATTCTTATATCATTTTGAGATACTCTCTGTAGTTTTCGAATTAGAGAAAAATATGTTTCAATAATAATTTGACGGAAGATGCACTCCCAGTATATTTCTGATATAGGGACGTTCCTAAGCCAGAGCGTCACGTGAGCGCCCGGCGGTTTGGCTGTCGAGCCTCGAGTGATAGTGGGGATTGCTCGCCCGAATCGACCCGAAATATGCAAATTGTTGCGAGCACTGATTTAAAGATAGTAAGATGTTAATATTCACACGAAATAAACACATTCGATTTTTTCATACGTTTCCATATTTTGCGCAATGTAAAATCTATTGTTTTCTATTTCATTACAATTGTTTATAACTTTTAAATAGGGTTCGGTCTTATTTCAAATAAATTTAATTAAATATATTTTAAATAAAAAAATTAAACAGTTATTTAATATTTATTATTTAAAATAAATCCATGTTGATCTTCCACCTGATTCGTGAAGGGTTAATACTATTAAATATCAGTATTTTCTTATATCTCTAACTATGAAAAAAACTGAAACGTTAAATTCAGAAATGTATATTCATAAAGGGTGTTTTTTTAAGCCCGATAGAACTTGAAATTGTAAAAAATAAAACAAAAAATTAAATTAAACAGCCGCGGTGGCCATATGCCCGAAATCATTTTCAAATGTTAATGCCATGCATTGATCTTTCGACTAAAAAAAATTTTTTGATTATAATTTAATTTTTGTGTTAGTTTTTACAATTTTAAGTTCTATCGGGCTTAAAAAAACACCCTGTATATTCAAATAAACAAAATCATTAAAATATTTTTTATTTAAATACTATTTGAAACGTTTATTTAAAATACATATTTCTTACTTTATATTTTAAGTAAGTTTCCGAAATCTATTTTTTATTTAAAAAACGAAAACTTCGAAAACCTATTCAAAATAAAAAACAAGTTATTTTTATGTTTTAAATAAAAGTTATTCTATATTTTAAATAAATAAATGCATTTTTCGATCCTGTATCTTATTTATATTTTAAATAATTTTTTGTGACCTATTTCTTATTTAATATTTTTAATAAGTTTTTGGAATTTATTTTATATTTTTCATTTCAAATATGTCGTATCAGTTATTTTACCGAATCCTGCTTTTAAAGCATTTCTAACGAAATCTTATATAACATATATAATTTTTTTCTTTTTTCCATTGCACTTATATAATATGCTTCCGCAATTAGTTGTCTGTTAAATAATATTAAGCTGTTGTCTGTTAAATAATATTAAGCTGCAGAAAATTTATTTTAAATTTTGTTAATTTAAAATTATATGCAAAATATAACTAATCTGTGCTTCGCGGGTTTTCTCCATGTCTTGGTCCATTCTTGATGTGCCAACGTTTCGTGGGCCTTGCAGTCCACTTCATCAGGGCGAGGAGCAGCCTGATACTCAAGGAGTCCTTGAATATTAGGCTGCTCCTCGCCCTGATGAAGTGGACTGCAAGGCCCACGAAACGTTGGGGCACATCAAGAATGGACCAAGACATGGAGAAAACCCGCGAAGCACAGATTAGTTATATAGAAAGCACCCATGGAAGCATCAAGAAGATTATATGCAAAATATATTTATTGCAAAGTTTTCGACTATTTGACGTGAAAGTTCAAAGTTTTCCCTAAAAATTTGTTTTTAAAAAGTGTCTCTACGATTTTTTGTTCTGAATCCGTTGTGGCTGCTGTGCCCAATGCAACACTGAGCGAGTCTGGACGCCGGCGACGACTAATGGCGAAAGAAGATTAGCGGGAAATCACTAAGTTCATAAAGAAATGTTACTCATTGTTTCTAACTTACAAGCCATAAGACAGTTTAATATAAACTCAAATGAATATTTGGAACGTACAGATCGAAAGAGTAACAGACGTAATTGCATGTTACGACAGTTTAGATATCGCAATACTAGATTAGAAAAATAACGAGAAACTAAATTACGAGAAACTAAAAAATCTATAACATAAGCATTTATCTGACGCGATTAATTATCTAACGACATGAGCAGTATCGATGCCGATCTCGCAATGAGCATAAAGTCACAGTATAATCATACCCAGTAGCGACAATGAACTTTTTTGTGATCTGCAATTTTTAGTGTGTATCGGTTTGTACTTAGGAATATGGCGAACGTATTAGAAGCTTAATAGAAATTCAAATTTAAGAGTGTGTCCTATCATAACTCTACTGTGTACACTTCATGGCGGTGAATCATGTAATCTAAGAACACTTATCAAAGATGATATTCAGTGTCGCTACTTATTATACGAGAGCAAGTCAATAAATTCTTAGAAAATCTGTCAGAGGGCACTCGCAGTGTCATGTCACATTACTTTTTGACAAGTAGCATCTTTCAGCTGATTATTGTCAAATTTTGAGCGGAATTCATCGCGTTGTTTCATTTCTGTAAATGATTAAAGCGAACAACCTTTGTATATTTTGCAAAATGGAAAAAAACGAGTTTCGTGCAGTGATCAAACATCTATATATGAAAGATTTAACGCCGAAAGAAATCAAAGCCGAGTTGGATAACACATCTGCACATTAGCATTTGCGACTGTATACAATTGGGTAAATGAATTTAAACGTGGTCGTACATCCACATGTGATGTACCTCGTTCGTCCAATTGAGGCTGTTACGCCAGAAATCATCGATAAAGTCCATGATGATTGTTTTGACTGATCGACAAGTGAAAGTGCGCGAGTTTGTTGAAGCCATAGGCATATCACATGGCATAATGATTTTAATTTTGCACGAACAATTGGATATGAAAAAGCTATTGGCAAGATGGGTGCCGCGTTTGCTCACTGTGGACCATAAGCGCGACCGTGTGACGATTTCAAAACAATGTTTGGAGATATTTCAACGTAATCCAGAATTTCTGCATCGATTCATTACTGTGAAATATGGTTCCATTACTTCACACCTGAGACGAAGGAATAGTCAAAACAATGGACTTCACCGATTGAACCAACTCCGAAGAAGGCGAAGACCGTGAAGTCGGCCGGAAAGGTGATGGCCACAATTTTTTGGAATGCACACGGTATAATTCATATCGATTACCTTCTGTCGAAGCAAACGATCAATGGCGATTACTACGCAGCCTTATTGGACCGTTTCAACAACATTTTTAAAGAAAAAATGTCCCCATTTGGCGAAGAAGAAAATATTCTTCCATCAAGACAATACACGGGTTCATACATGCCCGGCCGATGGCCAAACGAATTCCGCTACAAATTGCTTCCCCATCCAACATTCGCAAGATTTAGCCCCCTGCGACTATTTCCTGTTTCCAAACCTAAAGAAATGGTTCGAAAGAAAGAGATTTATCACCAAAGAGCAGTTCATCGCCGAAACAGAGGCTTATTTTGAAAGGTTGGACAAATCATATTATTCGGACGGCTTGAAAAAGTTGGAGAATCATTGGATCAAGTATCGAGCTGAAAAGAGACTATGTTGAGAAATAAAAATGAATCGAATAAAAAAAAATGTGTTTTACTATTTTTTTCTAAAAACTTACTGACTTGCCCTCATACTGTGATAAAGTGATGATTAATCTTAGCACTAACTTAAAATCTATCGCTGAGGCTTATAAAAGGTCCGCACGCAGAACGCCATGAGAGAGAAAGAGAAAAAGAGAGAGAGAGAGAGAGAAGAGGAAAACTGGAAAAAGAATTGACTCGAGTGCCGCAACTAACGCTTGTAACGCCACAATACTCCTCTCTCAGTGTAAACGTTAAGAAAAGAAATGATTAAATTATCTAATACGAAAATAACAGAAAATTAAATTAAATGAAACAAAAACTTATGGTTATTGATCGCTTAATGTATTATTGCGCGAATTGATCCTTAAATTTAAGAGTCTTTCGCTTGGTTGCTGAACCAGGATCTTTGGTTCAGCATTGCACTGGAATATTAGATGAAGATGGAGACGCAGGGGACGGAGTAGTTTCTGAGTTGAATTATAAGCTAGTTTAAGTCTATTGACAGTGGCGTTGATACATCTGTCGTCAACTTCTATAACAAAGACTTTGTCCAAGATGCGCTCTAATATTTTATGCGGTTAGTCCAGGGGACGCCTATTACCTTCTACTTTGAGGAAGACGTGAAAATAGTTATACAAATCTTTATGGAAAAATAACTTAGGTCTAATGTGATGTGAGAGGTTAATCTAAGCCGTAACTTTTGCATAATTATGCAGAAATCTTCGACAAAAATTCGTGGATCGCTCAGCATTTCTTCAGAGGAGAAAAACTCACCCAGTACTTTGAGCGTAGTGCAGTAAACTAATTCCGCTATAAAAGTGCCTAGATCTTCTTTGAAACAAGTTCTTAGTCCTTAGAGTAATACTACTGGCAGTGTATCAGTCCATTAAGTTTCACCGAGGCACATTAATGCAGTTTTTAAAGAGCGATGCCATCGTTCGATGATGCCATTAGATTCTGGATGGTATGCAGTTGTCCGACAACGTTTAGAACCGAGTTTGGTTAATGCGTCGAACAGCTGCGCTTTGAATTGTGAGCCCTGATCAGTTGTGATTAGGCGTGGAGCTCCAAATCTGGCTATCCAGTGAGTGAAAAACATCTTCGCCACTGTGTCTACAATCCTGTAATGGAATAGCTTCCAGCCAAATAAATCGGACGAATAAATCGGTCAATCATTGTTAATAAATACCTGAAACCTTAGGTAGAGGTAGAGGATCGACGATATCGATATGTACGTGCTCGAAACGAGTATCTGGTATTGATATTTTGGTAGGCGAGGTATAGTTATGCCGATGAATTTTAGATTGCTGGCATGCTAGACAAATATGGACCCACTCTTTAATGTCTTTAGCCATGGAGGGCCACACAAATTTTTGCGCAATTTGTCGGTGAGTTGCTCTGCTGCTTGGATGAGACATTTGATACACCATGTCAAAAACTCATCTTCGTAATGATCCAGGAATGTATGGTCTGATCTCTTCTTCTGAAGTGTCACAATAAATGTTGGATGCTGTTTCCGATAAGGTAAACTTTTTAAGCTTCAAAGACGTTGATGTAGATTGCTTCAGTTGTTGCAATTCATCGTCCGAGGCTTAAGCTTCTGCAATCTCTTGTATATCGACTATGTTGGTATCACGTAGTGTCGACGCGAGATAATGCATCTGCTACAATGTCTTCAGCGCCCGAAATATGACGTACATCGGTTGTGAACTCCGAAATGAAGAGCAGTTTGTCTTGGCGACATTTGATCCGATTTCCTCTTGAATGCGTATACGAGAGGTTTATGATCCGTGATAATTGTGAAAATTTCGTCCTTCTAGCATATATCGGAAATGTTTGATGAAATGTTTGAGCCGCATAGCTAATAATTCCCTATCATATGCGCTATACTTTGTTTGCGTGAGCTTTCTTGAAAAGAAACTGAGCAGTTGTAAAAATCCGTTCCTGTGCTATTGCAATACTATATCGATTGCTTTGTCTGAAGTGTCTGTTTGTAACAAAAGTGTTGCCTTGCTGTCTGGATATGCATGCGAGGTAGTTTAAGCGAAATGTTCAACTTGTTGAAAGGATTGTTTGAACTCAAAAGTCCATTCTATTTTCGCTTTGTTGTTGTGTTTACGCCCCAAGATTGCATTTAGCAATAGCGCTTGCATGCTTGCGAAGTCTTTGAGAAACCGGTTATAGAAATGGAGCATTCCTAAGAAACGAAGTCTTTTGACTATAGCTGGTTCCTAAAATTCAGCGATAGCTTAGACTTTTTTGGGTAAAGGTTTGATGCCTTCAGCGCTGATTATACGTCCCAGGAATCTAGCACTTTTCTGTCCGAACACACATTTATTCGGATTGATTGCTATGCCATGCTGTTAAAGTCTGTCGAACAGTTTTAGATGCTCCTTATGCTGTGTTTCATCCTGCAAAGCAATTAAAATGTCACCAATATAAATAAAACGGAAGTCAAGTCTTGCGGTTACCCGATTCATAAATCTTTGAAAAGTTTTCGCTGTCTACGAAGTCCGAATGTCATATAAGAAAATTCGAAAAATCCAAACTACAGTGTAATAATTGCGGTTTTAGGAATATCCGATTCGCGGACTGGAATCTGTTGATATGCACGTACTAGATCTACCATAAAGAACACGATTTTGCCATGCAGGAAATATGCCATGCAGAAAATCGTCGGCCAACGCTGTCAATCGAGGAATAGCTTTCTTGACAAACTGAGCAGACTTTAAGAAACGTGCTATCGTCAATTAAACACTTGTACCGTATGTCAGGCAGCAAATGGAAATGTGCTAGAAAATCTGAGCCAATAATGAAGGTGTCCACGTCGGCGATTATGAAGAGCCATTGAAAAGTACGACGGAATTCTAAATCAAGCTGGAGTAATTTTTGTCCATATGTAGGGATGATTGTTCCGTTTTCAGTGTAGAGTACCCGATCGCTAATGTACGATCGCGTTTTGAGACGGGAATGGTTAAGACATCCGCTCTAGTGTCTACCAAAAATTTGATACCGATGACACGATCTCTGATTATGAGACGACGAGTTGCCACGGCCAAACTATCTGCCGCCGAAGATAGTTCGGCCTCTAATTTTCTTGTATCGCTAGTTTCCAACTGCAGGATTGCGTAAACTTGATAGCGGCTTTGCCGCCAAAGCATCGATTATAGCAGGATTTGCTCTTCGATTATTATCTTAACTTCTATTAAGTCGGCAGGATCAAATGAACAGAATCAATCCGAACCAATTTAATTTTTTAGTACTCATTTTGTACTAATTTGTAATAAAAATTTTTTATTCTGTGCCGTTTTGAAAAAAAAATGTGGCTGCTAGCTTAATATTAAGCCAGCAGGACCACATAAAAAAAAAGAAAAAAGAAGAAACAAAGGTACAAATAGAAAGAATTGAATTTGGATCAGCAAGAAAAAATTAATATATTGATCCATTACCCAAAAAACAATATCCCGATTAAACTTAACTCTATTATGATCAAAAGTACCTTTCGCCAGAATCAGTCGATATCCCTACGATCGAGAGAGTATAATTTGTACCACCAAAATGTATAGTTACAGATTTTGTACTCTCGTTCCTTCGGAAACTATCCCCAACTAGGAATGGGCGATGTTAAGCGATTAATCGATACATCGATATTTTCTTTAGCTGAAGCGAATATTTTTACTTGATATTTTTTCTGATTGATTAATCATCGATGTCCGTTTTACTCAACATCAGTTGCCAGTGATGCCATTTCTCTTTACTACGAACAATACGAACAGTAACTAATAAGCACTTAAACCAACTATTGTTTTTGAGTTTTCTTTCACAAAAAGAGTGAGGATAGTATAAGATGCTAGTTTAGCACGTATTTTTTATGTTTCTGTATTAAGTAGTAATTATCGCGATTAATATGTTACATACAAGTATGTTTCCTTTATGTAAAGTTTTATTTCATGTATTATTTTAAATGACTTACTTTGTATAAAATACTTTATATAGTTTACTCAGCAAACGAGAATGGATTAAAATAGATTAAAATTTTTTTAATGCGTACTTTAAATCCACGAAAATAGATTGAATGGATTAAAATGGATTTCATCCGAGCTGTCACTAGTTTAATATTTGAAAAAAAAGCATTCATATTTAAGGATTACAAATGTTATTCCTAAGAAATTTATAATAATTATACCTGAAATTAACTACTTCAAATTGGTATTAAAAAACGCACTTTAGTGGGATTTGGAACCTGGAATCTCTGGATTATGAATCTTCTACGTTACCCGCTACACTATTTCTTCAATTAGTAAATCTGTTATTCATTCTCTATTTCAATTACAGCCAATTAAACTAGTAACGAAATTATATAGATATAATCATCATTACAGATAATAAAATATAAACACACAATTTATAATATATTATTTGTATAACATATCAAACTAATCAAGACTCCTTATAAATCAAACAAAGGAAAGGATACGGGCAGTAGGTGTCAAGCGCAGAAGACGTCGCGCAAATAGTATATCTATGAAGTTTGAAACTTCTTTATTCACTAAAACGTGCTAGCATGATTAGCTTAATATTCGAGTTGTATTCGACTTGGTTTGCGAGTGTTTATATCGATCATTCATTTTACTTCTAATGAAAGAGAAACGAAAGAACATAGCTCAATTATTTTTACGTTACAACTTTTTTGAACTTAGTTGGATTATAACGAAAAATTTCCTATTTATAAGCTCTGATTTACAAATGCAAGATTAACTTCAATTTCGATTAGCTTAATGTTTATCTCTTTCTTAAATTGCAAACAAATAAAAAAAAATTGAACCGAGAAAATTAATCTTACATTTTTATTGGACCTAAATCCTAATTTATTATCCAAATAATCTTTTGTTCTATCATCAATGAGATTTTTTTTTAACCGCAGAAAGAATTTCTAAATGTCGGTCGAAAGTATTTATTTTGAATAAAATTAATATAAAATCATAATTCATAATAATAACAGTCATATATAGTTTATTTGTATCGTGTTTTATACTTTTCGATTTTAAATCGATGAATCGATTTTTTTTCCGAATAATCGATTTGAACATTGATGTTTTTTCTAAACATTACCATCCCTGTCCCCAACGCCTATTAGACTCAAGAATAAAGTACTCTTCGCGATGAGCAGAATCAGTCAATACCTCTACAATCGAGAGGGTATAATTTGTACCACCAAAAATAGTTTCAGATTTTGTTCCCTCGCCCTTTCTTCGAAAATTATCCCTATTGGGCTCAAGAGTAATATACTCTCCATGCAACCGAATCGCTCGATACTCTCACAATCGAATTTATATTCACTGATATTGAATATCGCAAATATTTCTAGTAAAGTTTGCGTACGTTTTTTATGTATTATACATACTGACTAATGTTTCTCATTGAATGGATAATTATCTTTAAAAAAATCTCTCTAATAAGTATACAATAAATATTTTCAATCAATAGATTTGTGAAATTTGCCACGAACCTTATTTTTAATAGATTCCGAAAAGTCTCCAGCCGCGAATCATTGCTTTGATAGAATAGATGCCGAAAAATCGCGAATTGCAAGCAATGGCTTTGATAGATGTCAAAGAATCATGATTGGTAGATCATATATTCAGGAATAGTTCTTCTTTAGTCTCTATTAAGTCTTCGAATCGCGTTCACGGTTTCGAGCGGTGTGTAAGGATAATAATTTTCATTATGAATCCAGTACGTAGCAGATCGGGAAAAGTTGATCGACAGAATTAAGAAAGCGATCTTGAAATATAAACATGTTATTGTTAATAATAATAATATTTTATCAAAGACGCATGATATTTGGAATGTCATCACAAAAGATCTGCAAAATAAAGTGTCGAATAATAATAATTTATATATGATCACAATGCGTTGCTATGGCATTAAAAATGACATTTTAAATAAATCATTATCCCTTAATGACGAAAGTGTTTCTGCGATTGAAAGCCTGTTAAGTAATAATTCAATGTGGGATAAAAAAATCTGCGAATGATAGTACTTGCAACGAAAAGCATTTTGTTATTTCCCTATTAAGAAAAGATAAATCTATTAATTGATAAATTATACAAGAGACGAGTGAAAGGAAAGGGAAAGACATATTATCGTTTGCGCAAGGTTCTACAACCTGGCAGGAGTTAATAACATAAATTTTGGGAAGCCACGCACATGAAATGTGCATTAAATTTTCAATTTAAAAACCATTACATATCTGCAAATGCAAACTCGGGTGTGTCAATGATGAGTTTATTTATAAATGGTAAGGTATTACATAGTATACAAGGTATTACAAGGTATTCATATAATTATTAAATCTAATAATTCTGAATATTTTGTGAATATCTATCATATTTTGTGAATATCTATCAAACATTTATATGGATCAATTCGGCTATGGTCGCATACCTGCTTCCAGTGCATCAATCGAAAGTGAGTGTTTAATAAATTAAAATCACTATTACTAAAAAATTGTTCATTACTGCGCATTGATTCTTTTGTTCAAAAGCATGTAAATTATTTATGCGTTAAAAATTGTTGATGCTCAAAGTAATGCTGTAACTAACAATGTAATTGTATCATCTGCAGATTTAGAGGATCTATCGTTAAAGAATATAATTCATCTGTAAAAGAATATAATTCCGATTTAGAATATAATTCTAATTTAGCTTTAGATTCAAATAATTCGTGTCCTGCATGCAAGAATAATGATAAATCGTAGATGCACATGCATGTAAATTATGCAGTAAATACGTACAAGCATTTAAGTGTTCAATAACGTTTGAAAATGCTGAAGAGGGTCATGGTCAATTTCGCATATATGTAATATGCAAAGATAATGTACAGAACATAAAAGATTTTAGCAAACCGTGAAATAGGAAATTGGCGTGGATAGATAAAATCAAATAAAAGCAATGCTTTATATCTAGGAAAAAATCCGCACAAAATAACAGATGCGCTTACATGCAAAAAGGCTGCAAAAATTCCAATTTTTAAAAATGGTAATAGTGTGTCATTAAAATCATTAAAAATACAAAATGATACTTACACTATTGTTAATACTTGCGCATTCGACAATATTTTCCAAATATATATTACTTGCCGTAGGACACGACTTACATCATATCATGTAATATATGAATAAAGTAACAGAAAAGAATTTATTTTTTAAATTAATTATCCACACGGTGAAAAACGGCATTAATCATATTTACAAACTCCATGCACAAATTTTGTCAGAAATATTTCCAATATCCGATGTTGGTGGATGTAAATATATTAGTTGTGAGACGAATGTAGGATATTTAGCAGGAATGCTATTCAAAGAAACTCCTACTTTAAAGAAATATCTCAATGCAATTGGCTGTTTGCCACGATATAAAAAATTACCAATCATTCAAATGAAGAAATAAAAATTTCGGTCGGTACAAATTTCAATGATATTGTCACAAAACGCACACTTACAAGGAGAACGTCCTTGTTGCATAGAAAATTGTTTTAGACAAAAGAAAACAACGCTATCAGAAACAGGCAAGAGCCTTTAAATTTAATAATTCACTTATTTGACATATACAGGATGATTTTAACATATTTCGTCATCCATCATGAGCAGGTAGAGTGAATCGAACTGAAAAGTCATCTACCATTTTGCAGTTTACGCAATAGTTAACGAGAAATTAATGTTTAAAGATAGGCGAATACGTGCGTCCGCCCGGCCTACTATTGCCGGAAGAACAGCCTACCGAGCGCGCCAGCCGGGCCGCGAAGAGCGGGGATGGCCTGGCAGGCGCGCCGTTCGAGTTTAGGTTCGCGGCCACTTTCCACTCCCCGCGCGCCAAGCTAACGCTGGCGGATATTCGGCGCTTTAGAAATAATATCTTGAAAATTAGGAAATGATCAAGAACTCTTCGAAAACTCAGTTTTGTTCGTTCTAAAGCGTGCATATGTACATACAGAAAAATGTTACATAAGTATTACTTGTTTCAAGTAAATAATAAGCATATTTTAAAATTATATTATCAAGAAAATATTCTTTGTAAAGATAATCGTTACTCGAACGAAGAAGAATAAAACTTGCGTCCCCTCTTAGCACTAGAATGATATTTTTCTATATATACATTACCGCTCATGGAAGTTCGGATACCCGCATAAATTTCAAATTTTCGAATGATCATGTAAAAAATTAAAACATTATAAAACAGCAATATGTATTATTATACACCTCGAGAAAAGTTTCTTCGATTTAAAGAAATATTGTTTTGCTATACGGTTAAAACAAAATTTCTTTAATTTGAACGTTTGAATGCTGATTGGTTCAACGTTTGTTCTAACGGAACGTGTGACAGACCGCCGAAAACCTTAAAATTTATATTTTCTAACATTACAATCCGAAGCGCCACTACGGTCTAAGTATTAAGATGTTGAACTAATATATATATTATTCAAACGAATGAATTAATTTCAGAAATAATAATTACGTGTCGATGGTTGTCGACATTAACGCAATTAATCTGAAATGTAATAATCCCTCCAAAATTCCCCAAATTAATCTTAAAAAACTGTAATAAACTTATTGCGAAAAAATATTGCCTCGGCCGGGAGTCGAACCCGGATCTCTTGCATTCCGTGCGAGCGTCCTGAGCCTTTAGACTACCGAGACCTTAGCAATAATTTTTCGCAATAACCGATATGTATCGAGAGTAACGCATTATTTCAGCGCGCGTTTATAAACAATAAGATAGGAAACAAGACCGTTTATATTTTCTAACATTACAATCCGAAGCGCCACTACGGTCTAAGTATTAAGATGTTGAACTAATATATATATTATTCAAACGAATGAATTAATTTCAGAAATAATAATTACGTGTCGATATGGTTGTCGACATTAACGCAATTAATCTGAAATGTAATAATCCCCCCAAAATTCCCCAAATTAATCTTAAAAAACTGTAATAAACTTATTGCGAAAAAATATTGCCTCGGCCGGGAGTCGAACCCGGATCTCTTGCATTCCGTGCGAGCGTCCTGAGCCTTTAGACTACCGAGACCTTAGCAATAATTTTTCGCAATAACCGATATGTATCGAGAGTAACGCATTATTTCAGCGCGCGTTTATAAACAATAAGATAGGAAACAAGACCGTTTATATT
Organism: Acromyrmex echinatior; assembly: GCF_024713525.1. Taxonomy (NCBI): domain Eukaryota; kingdom Metazoa; phylum Arthropoda; class Insecta; order Hymenoptera; family Formicidae; genus Acromyrmex; species Acromyrmex echinatior. Next base: position 4,910,667 of record NC_141858.1, on the reverse strand, counting down.
TTCTAACATTACAATCCGAAGCGCCACTACGGTCTAAGTATTAAGATGTTGAACTAATATATATATTATTCAAACGAATGAATTAATTTCAGAAATAATAATTACGTGTCGATATGGTTGTCGACATTAACGCAATTAATCTGAAATGTAATAATCCCCCCAAAATTCCCCAAATTAATCTTAAAAAACTGTAATAAACTTATTGCGAAAAAATATTGCCTCGGCCGGGAGTCGAACCCGGATCTCTTGCATTCCGTGCGAGCGTCCTGAGCCTTTAGACTACCGAGACCTTAGCAATAATTTTTCGCAATAACCGATATGTATCGAGAGTAACGCATTATTTCAGCGCGCGTTTATAAACAATAAGATTTATATTTTCTATTATTACCTCTGTAGAATTGTAAACAATATAATGAGTGAAAAAAAGAAATCTCAATGTAAACGTGCTTAAAATTTCTCTGAAGCAGAGAAAATAATGTTAATAAGTTTAATACAGCAATATAAAGACATTTTGAAAATAAGAAATCTGATACGGTAACCTCAAAAGATAAAGATAAACGTTGGAAAGTTATAGAACAATCATTTAATAGATCTTCTGGCAAATGTCGAAGTTCTGAAGTTTTGAGAAGTTGTTGGAAAAATTTGAAAAAGAAGACAAGAAAATTTTTTGCTGATGAAAGGATGCAGTTGTATAAAACAGCAAAATATTTTTAAATTAATAATTTACAAAAATATATTTTAAAATAATGTGTGTGCAATCCTATATTCTAATTTTTATGTGGAGGATCTTATGAATCAAAATCATGAAAAGGAAGGAAACGGAGAACTTCGATCGATACATTTCCTTATGCATTACGTGTTATGCAAGAGTCTGTGCTCCACTTTAACTCAAAACGCAAAATCGGTCTACCTTTATTTACGAAAGTGGAATCTTCTTAAGGTGCCTTTTCATGCGACGCTGAAATGCTCGTTTTCTAGCGTCAAGAAATATTGAACCTTTGTAATAATCTAATCTTTGTAATCTGTAGCGAGGAGACAATAGATTTCTGCCATGTATCACTGTGTGTTATTATTCTGTAATTTAAAATTTAACATGTTTAATTATAAATATCACGCATGGATAACAGAATGTGTAAATTTAATTCAAAAAGAAATTTCACATAATATTGTATATACTTGATAATTATTTAGAATACCCCACTCCACTTAAAATCTTAATAAAAATATACTAAAAAAATACATATACAAAAAATATACTCATTTTCATTCAAAACAAAAGAATCCGACAAAAAAAACGCAACGTCGTGAATTTAGTTAAAGTTGAAGATTTTAGAGGTTAAAATATCTGTCATCTCAACTCAATATAGCGCTATGTACAATCTGCTGCAATTATATAAATTCATTGCTTTAAAAACACAAATTCATTATTTAAAAAATACAAATTCACTGCTTTAAACATACAAATTCTTTGTATCAGCAGTGAATTTGTGTTTTTAAAGCAGTGAATTTTTGTTTTTAAAGCAGTGAATCTGTAATTGTAAAGCAAAGAATTTGAAACAGTGAATTTGTATTGTTTGCGAAGCAGAGCATTTGTATTTTTAAAACGGTGAGTTTGTGTCTTTAAAGCAATGAATTTTTGTTTTTAAAGCAATGAATTTGTGTTTGTGAAGCAGAGAAATTGTTTTTAAAACAATGAATTTGTGTAATTAATGCAGAACGTATACATATTCTACCGAAAACAGCTGATTAAAACTGATTAAAACAAAAGTAATTTGTATCGATCGGGATTTTTGCACCAAGAATAGGATATTGAAACCGATTGAAAATAAATAAATCGGATTTAATGCGCTTCATATGGATTATGAATCATATGAATCTGTTTCAATCAAAAATTTCATAAATGAAAACGAAATCGTATTTAATGCAATCGTAATCCTATTTTGTTGTGAACCAAAGTAATTCAATTTAATCGGAATTTCTCCGATTTTGCAGACGATAATGAAATCGGTTTTGTAATGAAAATCTGATTTTGCCGTGATCAGCAAAAAATATCCGATTCGGTCGGAATTTCTCCCACAGTTGAAAATTAAATCGGATTTATTGCAGCGTAATTTTGTCATGACTGACAAAAATAGTTCAATTCAATCAGAATTTCTCCGATTTTTTGGTAAAAATTAAATTGTCAATATACGTATTTTTATTTGTAAAATTTTATTTTCATCGTTACAAGTACTTCTAATAGAAACAAAAATTAAATTCTTATGTCTCTAATAAACAAAGAAACGCTATTAGTCTAAAATAATTCGACCAAAAGGATTATTTTCAACTTCAATAATTTCAAAATTATTTATATATATCCCATTCCTTACAAAGTACGTGATAAAAATACTTAATATTTAATTATGAACATAACATATGTTATTTGGTGGAAACGAGTATAAGTCGAATACTTTTATCGCGGATACAAAAAAAGTTAATCCTTGTTGCATTAAAATAGATTTCAATATCGCTCAAAATCGGAGAAGTTTTGATTAAATCTAATTACTTTTGCCGGTGAGAGGCAAATTTGATTACCTAGTTGTGTATTACAGATCTTTAGAGCTGAGTTTATTTTCATTCCCGAAATCGGAGAACTTCGAATTCAACCGGACTAATGTCATCTTTCCAAGCAAATAGAATTAAAACCAATTGAATCGGTGTTCCTGTAATTGAAATGGAGCCGTTACAAGAAAAATATACGATTCGAATTATTTTTACATATTCATCCGATTAGTTGAATCTGTTGAATTGATAACAATATAAATTAGAACGTGATGAATTCGGATCGGAGATAATCCGCGAAAGTGACATGAAAACCGATTACGATTCTTCCGGAATTGGAACTGATTATTTTTTAATCCGAATGCGGATTGAATCGATTAAAACTGATTACAACCGATTAAAACGGATTACATTTTAATCGGTTTTAATCGGCCATTTTCGGCAAGGTAGTGCTATATTGAATCGAGATAACAGATATCACCGATGAGATACTATTAAAGACCGTCAACTCTGAGCAAAGTTTCGGTGGTAAAAAGGGCCTCAAGGGTCTGGAGATAATTGAGAAACGATGATATTATCTACAATTGATATAAATTTGCTATTATTAACATAAATATTTGGCTCATACATTATTAAATTCATGATTTTTTATTACATAAATATTCCATAAATAAATATGCATAGTTGTAAAGCTATAACATCCTATATATTGCAGAAAAATTACAATTTTTTCTCTGCAGTTATCTCTGTTGATAATCAAACTTTGACAATAACATCGAATTTTAAAGAAAAATCGAATATTATTGAATTCTAAATACATAAATATGTCTATTAAACTACTAAATCATAAAATTAGTACAATATTGTCAGTTTTTAACTCTTAATCATTTCAATATTCACAAAGCAAATTCCTGTAAGTTCTTTAATAGTATCTCATCGATGCAGATATCTTAACCTTTAAAGTCTCCAATTTTAACGCTTAATAATTTAATTCACGAAACCGATCACAGCTTTTTTTCTGACAGATTCTTTCATTTTGAAAACGCATCGAATGAGTATATTTTTATTAACAGCGTATTCGACCCAAACGGATTTATATCAACCTAGGTTGGTTTAATAACGTTGTATGCTCTCCTATTGATGGAATATGTAACATCAATTAATAGTTGAATATATTATCTAATTCAAATGAAATCAAATCCACTCGGGTCGAAATATAATTATATTTGCTATAAGTGGGATAGAGTATTCTAAATAATTATCTATATTATATTAGAAAAATATTCAAAGTATTAAAAATTATGCGTTTCGCGGGTTTCCTCCGTGTCCAGATCCATTCTTGAAATGCCAACGTTTCGTAAACCTTGCAGTCCACTTCATCAGGGCGAGGAACAGCCTGATACTGAGCTATTCCTCCGGGTCGTTTCTTTTTTATATTACGCTACTTGTTGGAGTGATAAGGGGGAAAAAAGAAAATTGTGGGGAGGGGGAGGTGGGGGAATCGATGAGTCTTCAATAACCGGGAAAATGATTTTCCATATTTTATTTATGTTGTAGCCATTATCTCTATTTAGATTATTAGGGTGTTTTTGTATCTCTATGGCTTCTCTATATTTTCTTGGAAAGTATGATGTTATGTTGGCTATTGTGTTTGATCGTTTTGTCAAACAATTTTGATATCCTGTTTCGATGTTGTGTTCTGATAATGCTGATTGCGTGACGTGTTTTAATCTGACATCACATTGGTGTTCCTTTATCGGTAGGTTAACCATTCTCCCAGTATATTTTTCTCCCATGTATATTTGCTCGCAGGAACAAGGTATTTTGTATACTCCTGCGGAGCTAGGTAAAGGTCTATGATTTTTAGGATTTATCCTATCTTTTTGGATGATTGCCAATCCGATCTGTTGTTCCTTTGACATATGGGAGAATGGATAGGATCCTTTCGTCTGATTGTGTGAGATCTTGTCTTTGCATGTTATTGGTTGTTTTATGTCTTTTTTGTTGTGTCCGTTTTTCTGTAAGGCTAATTTTAAGTGATTGAGTTCTGTCTGTAGATGTTCTTTGTCAAAGATGATGAAAACTTTATGTACAAGTAAATTGCTTGCAGACTGTTTTTGTGCTGGTGGTGCGACTCGGCATGTAGATATCTATCTGTGTGTGTTGGTTTTCTATATACTTGATGGCTTAAGGTACCGCCAGCTTTCTTAGAGATAAGAATATCTAGGAAGAAGATTTTTCCGTCTTCCTCTATGTCTATAGTGAAATGGATATTTGGATTTGTTGATTGTTGAGGAAAATAAGGAATTTACAGAGTTCGACTCTGCGTATCTCCATATCACAAATGTGTCGTCTACATAACGGAATCAAACTTCTGGTTTTTTGAGTGTTTTCCTGACAGCCTCTTTCTCAAAATGCTTCATGAAGATGATTGGCAATTATAGAAGAAATAGGAGAGCCCATTGCCGCTCCTGAAGTTTGTTCATAAAATTGGTTGTTATAGGAGAAGTAAGTGATTGTTAAGCAATGCTCTATTAGCGGGATGAGGTCAGAGGGAATTTCATGTAAGGCCTTTATTATGTTTAATGTGTCTTTTATTGGAACTTGTGTGAAAAGGGATTCTATGAAACTTACAAACAGGTCTGTGGAACGTAGTCGGATTGTTTGGATCTTTTATATAAAGTCCGTTGAGTTAGTTATGTGTGATCTTCCAGTGAGGGGTTGTAGTGTTGTGCTAGGAAGCGGAATAAGTTGTACGTCGGGAAGTATATGGCGCTGACAATCAGTCTGAGGGGGATGTTTGGTTTGTGTAATTGTTTTGATAGTCTGTATAGTCTTAATGAGAGAGGATTTGTAGGTTTTAATGTTGATTTGATTTTGGGAATGTTGCTTTTTTGCACCAGGATCTTGATGTTTTGCGCGATTGTATTAGTTGGATCTTTGTCAAGTTTTTTATATTCTTTGTCCGAGAGAAGGTTCTTTATCTTTTTCTTATAGTCTGATGTGTTCATGACTACTGTCGTATTGCCTTTGTCGGCTGGAAGCACGATGATGTCTGTATCCCTGTTCAGATCTTGGAGGGCCAATCGCTCTTGTCTAGTGATGTTCGGTGGAGGGGGTTTGGCTTTGGAAAGGATATTGGTTACCTGTCTGCGGATATTATCTGCTTGTTCTGATGTCGATATATGGTTGACTCTATTTGGCTGATAATCTCTTCCTTTGGAATCTTTCTAGGTGTCACTGCGAAGTTAGGGCCTTTGGCACAGATATAGTGTCTTGAGACAGGTCTTTGTTGGATAGGTTCTTAACGTTAAGTAAAGAGGGTTGTGGATTTTTGTGAGGGACAAGGTTTATGTATTTCTGTTTCTGTCTTCCAAAGAATTGTGAGTGGGTCTTCGTAGCTTATTCGTATGTAATACGATCTAGGGTTTGTCAGATATCATGCCACAACGTGATGAATAGAAGCATGTGGAGTTTAAATGTTTTATGGGAAATCTGGGCTATTTGTAACTTAGTAAAGTGGATGCGTTCTTTGAATGAGGCTGGTTTTATGAAGGATGTTTTTGGATTTGTGAGTTCCTAGGTGATCCTTGAGTTGTAAGAACTTTGGGATGTTATTATCCTTGCAGCGTTTTAGAAATGTCAGGTTTGATAGTTTCTTGGCTAGAGAAGACCTGAGTTTGCTGAAAGTATTTACTTTAGCAAGAATACTCTCCCCGTAGAGGTATTTGATAGTATTTTTGAGACTTCCACGAGTGCTTTCTATATAAAGATTATGCGTTTCGCGGGTTTCCTCCGTGTCTAGATCTATCCTTTCAAAGTATTATTTCATGTTTATTATAATAATTTATTTCACTTTCTTCGCTTTGCATGTTGGAACTTTAATAAACAAAATTTTCCAATTAAAAATGCACAAAATAAATTTTATATTACAAGAATTGGCCCGCCAACGCTAAAAAGTTGGATAGAAACGAACTTTTTAGCGTCCAACCATAGATAAAATTACATATACTCGTATTCGTAGTCCTTCCTTATTTTAAGAGTGGAGGAAGCCTTCATGAAGGATTCCTCAATTCTTCAAGGTGTCCTTGTTGCACAAATGGATCTCAAGTCTTCCTTTCTAAAGGAAGGAATATTTTAGGGATTTTAGTAACATACTGAAGACAGCATGTCATAATGTTGTATATTGGGAGTACAAATAAGTTTCCGCCGTTTGACAAAAGACGGCGCCACTAGCAAGCTATGGTTAAAATTGTCTGATGTAAAACGTTATATCATAAGGTTGGACATCTGTCAACAACATAACTTTGAAATACTAGTGATTTTGTATCAACATCATATATTTTTTTTTTGTTTGAAAATGTCGAGTTTTGAGCTGAATAAGCGTCATTTGCGGGAACTTTTGATTTACTTCTTTAATTTGAAGAAATCTGCAGCTGAGGCTCATCGATTGCTTGTAGAAGCATATGGTGAGGCTGCCTTAAGTGAGAGAAGTTGTCGTGAGTGGTTTCAAAAGTTTAAGAACGATGAATTTGACGTCGAAGACGTAGCGGAAGGTCGAAAGTATGGAATTGGAAGCATTATTGGATGAAGATTCGTGCTAAACGCAAAAACTTGCACTTACATTAGAAGCGACTCAACAAGCAATTTCACATCGTTTGAAATCATTGGGAATGATTCAAAAGCAAGGGAATTGGGTTCCATATGAACTGAAGCCGAGAAACGTTGAACGCTGATTTTCCATATGTGAAATGCTGCTTGTAAGACATAAACGAAAGGGTTTTTTTTTGCATCGTATAATAACTAGTGATGAAAAATGGATCCACTACGATAACCCAAAGAAGAGGAAATCATGGGGATCACCTGGCCATGCTTCAACATCGACAGCCAAGCCGAATATTCATGGAAAAAAACTCATGTTGTGTATTTGGTAGGATCAGCTTGGTGTCGTGTATTATGAGTTGCTCAAACCGAACGAAACCGTTACTGGGGCTTTCCGAACACACAATTGATGAGATTGAGCCGAGCACTCAAGGAAAACGCGCCCACTACTACATCCAATTATTCTCTTACATGATAATGCTCGACCACATGTTGCGGCGCCGGTCAAAACCTACATGGAAACACTCAATTGGGAAATTCTACCTCACCCGCCGTATTCACCAGACATTGCCCCTTTCGATTACCATCTATTTCGATCGATGACGCATGGCCTGTCTGAGCAGCACTTCACATCATATGAAGATACCAAAAATTGGATCGATAATTGGATAGCCTTAAAAGATGAAGCGTTCTTCCAACGCGGTATCCGTATGCTAGCAGAAAGATGGGAAAAAATAGTGGCTAGCGATGGACAATACTTTCAATACAATAAAACATTATGTACCGTTATTTCACAATAAATGTTTAATTTTTTATTAACGGCGGAAACTTATTTATATTCCCAATATAATACAATATATGCAAACTTTTTAATATCATGAATTATGAATAAAAATTATAAAGGCATTATTAAATAATCATGCATTTTGCAACAATAATGAAAAAAGATCAAACTAATAGCGGATTCAATTGGACGCACTCAGTGCGCATTGGTGCACATTAAAGCTGTTGTACACAAAATAACGTTAAAATATGTTTATAAATAAAGATAGAAATTGATTAAATTATGTAATACTCAATACATTTACTATTAGATAAAATATGTATTTCATAATTCGAAGTATTTGCATTTTATTTTTATTTACAATTAAATCAGTGTACTATGGCTTTAATATGCATCAATGCTTCCAATCGAATTTGCCATTATGTTTATTATACGAAAAAGAAAAAATGCTTTTTGGCGCAGCTTATTTCCGAAGAAAAAGCTAAAAATAATTATCAATGCGATAAATCTAAATTAAAAGCTATCGAAAGTAAAAAGACGGTGTGACGAACTAAATTTGGAAGTTTGCTTGATTATGAAGGCTACATCTCCTTCTCAAAGAAACTCATAATGTCTCTTGACAAAAGAAAACTAATAAGACTCCTTGCTTAGTCAAGGAAGATTTATGAAACGTGAAATGAGGAACAAGTAATCCTTATTTTTCAAAAAAGGAGTATGAATACGACAAAAAATAGTGAGAAGAAGAATGGAAGACATTTTTTTTTATCATGACAATATAAGAAGGAATACAGGCGTTAGGAGCAAGCCTATCAAACAGGAACTATATAAGAAACTAATATCACTAGCACGTGCTTAAGGTACATTTCTATTGCTGAGGAGTAAGGTTCCTCCTCATAATCACAGCGCACAGATTGTGCGCTCATCAATATATTGGGTCATCTAAAAAGTATCCGCGGTACTTTGTCACTAGATATATGACCATCAACACACATTTAGTGACAAAAGATGACCCAATATTAGATTATCTAGCTTATAAAGATTATTAAAGATCATAAAATTGAATTTTTTACATTTCAACATCACAATAATATCGCGCAAAAATAATAAGCTAGATTGATAGCTACTATGGATCCATAAAAACTAACCTAAAACAGCAGACAGTTATGAAAAATACCTTTTCTTAATAACTAAATATGTAATAACATAACTGTAATAACCTAAATGAAGATAACAAAATAAAATTATTAGATAATAAGTGTTATATGCTGTCGCGTTGATTTAAATTTAATCAAATTAGCATAAATAAAAAAACGAAAATTAGAACACTAAATAAACTTATCAATAGAGCAGATAAATGTGTTTAAGATATAAATTGTATCCTCAATTGTAGCCATGAGGTATTCGACAGGGTGAGGGAGGAGGTCTCTCACCTTGACCAGGATATTTTGCAATACCCGTCTCTGTTCTGTAAAAGCACTACATTCCCAAAAAACATTTGAAGTTTCACATACGTCGCATCTAACACACAATGGGGAATTCACTATGCCGAAGCGGAAAAGACTTTCTTTCAAAGATGTGTGGCCCGACCTAATTTTATTAATAGAATATAAAATATAAATCACAACTGTCCATCTCTTTATTTTAAATTTCCTGAATCAAACATGTTGGTCCACCAAATAGTTGTTACAATATCTTATACCCAGTAAGCGACTCATTGCTAGTCCACCCAAACAATTCATTGTACATCTGTTAGTTCTATAGATCTGAGAATTCAGAAACTGGGATTCCCAATTGCGTATTTCTACCAGAGACAATAGCCTCCCTAGCCAGTATGTCCGCTTGTTCGTTGCTCGAAATCCCTATATGGCTAGGAATCTATATCAGCTTGACCTTAACTTCCCTATATCTAGTCAAACGAAGGATGCTATCCCTAATAAAAAGAATGAGATGTGATACATCCCGATGATCAAACTGTACATTCATTGCACTAAGGACCGATTTAGAGTTGCACTAGAGACCGAGAAAATAGCTTGAGCCATCCGTAGTTATATCCTAGTATCAGAGCTGTAAAAATCGCCATTGCTTCGACACAATATGAAGAGACAAAACTCGCACACCTATATCCTTCGATAGATAGATCCATCATAAGATACCACTGCAAAACCAGCATATTACGAGTTATCTACACATGATCCATCAGTGAAAAGGCATATGAACGAACTAATCCTTGTTGAATAGTCCTAAAAAAGTAACATTAGCACCATATTATATTTACGTCTACCAAAAAATTTACCATCTTCAAGGTTAACCTCTGAACGAAAAAGCAGAGCATCGAATGACTTTGAGGAGCACAAATGGACCATCATGGCTAAGAAAGTAGTGCTTTTTAGCATCTACGTCCTCCTGAGCTAACATAATCGGGGCTCGATTAACACAGTCGCGTTGCGTAGGAGCTTCTGCAATTCTCTAAACTTTTCCAAGGATTCAAGGAGGTGACTTCTAGAGTTTGTTGCTAGTCTAGACAGAAAATTTCTCCCTAAGTATCAAAATCTAACAAGTAGGGGAGGCTCCTTTATCTCACACAGAGTAACATTAATCGGAATACTCTATCTATAATTATGATCAATCTAAAAGCTCGATATTGAATTCTGTTAAGTTCAAGTAAAAGTTTATTCGAAAGATCCTGAAGCATGAAACCCCCATATTCTAGCCTAGATCTAATCAAGGCAATAAATTAATCTAAGTAGTCTTGAAAAGGCGCCCGATGCACTTTATAATTCGTAATGGACAAATACGATTGTTGACATAATTAACGTAAGTAGACTATTCCAAATTGGATTATAAATTCATTCTTAAAAACTTTATCTTATCAGAGTTTGCAATTACTTCTCCCTGAACCCAAATCGAAAAAGATCTTCTATTATAATTAACGTTATCACGCCTGACTTGAGTTTTAAGAGCTTTATTATTCTTGCTAAATATACATAATTTAGTTTTCTCCACTGACAAGGTAAGACCAAAGTTATCTAACACAGCAGAAATCTTGTCAGCTGCACTTTCGATTCTATTCAAAGATTCCTTGACCGAGTCCATAGCAGAAAATATGCACACATCGTCAGCGTACTGAATTATCTTGCACTCTTGGGAGTTAATCTCCTCTAATTCATAAATAGCGTATAACATAGGGCTCAGTACACTGCCCTGTGGCAGCCCTTTGAAAAGCTAAAAAACTTCTTCTATTTCCCTGTATCTACACTACACTTGACGCGCAGATACCAAATTATAAATAAAGCGGCAAAACATGGGAAGAATACCCAGATTCACCAATTTGTTAACTGATATATCAATTAAAACGTTATCATATGCTGCTTTGATATCAAGAAAAGCTGCCACCGAAGTATCCGAAAGCCTCTGAGAATTTCCATAGAGAGTTGCTAAATTATTCATGCATGAAAGCCCTCTACGAAAACCAAATTGCAACCTAAGACTTATTCTCACTCGCCACCAATTTAATCTATTACTTAGAATTCTTTCCATTACCTTGCATAGATAGGGTGCGAGAGCTATCGGCCGAAACTTCTGCTTTGAGTATAAACGTGAGTAGGTACTTCCTCCAACTTGATGGAAAAGATCCACTAGCAAAAATGAAATTGCAAATGTGAAGAAATATATATATCTACCCTTAGGAGACAGCTGCTTGATAATGACATAATCGATATCATCTATTCTCGGTGTTTGAGATCGTTAATTCGGGAAAAGTAAGAATTCTTTCAGTCGACCGACAGTAATTGTCATTGAACGCACGCATAAAGTAAGCTCGTGATTTCATCTCGAGCATGATCTTAATCCTCGTTAAAATCATCGATTTGGCATTCTTTGTTCTTTTAAATTCCAAAACCAATTCGGTACACGCAAACAAACTCCGGCAACGGACAATCGAAAGTTCTAGAACAATTCAATTCGCGCACGCAAGCGCCGCGCTCCGACGAATACGTCACGCGCTGTCACCAATCCCACGCACGGATTTTCTGTCGCGTTGACACGGATGACTGTTGCGTTGAACGTCGTTAGAAAAGAATCCAAAGCGCCAATCAATTTTGTACACCTAATGCCACGTAATAATTACGATTGTGGCAAAATTTTATTGGATTTCTCCCAAGAAGAAAGCCCAGGCCGAAAGCAATAAATGCTTCGATCTCGCCGTCCTCTGCTTAGAGTCCTTACTTCTTAGAGTTTTAGACTTCTTAGAGTTCTTAGAGTCATAGTCTCGCTACTATATCACTTCGTAAAACTGCCGTGCTAACCGCTTAGTGAAAACCGCTATAAAACGGATCGTTTCGAGAAGAGCCGAGAAAATCGCGAGATTTTCCATCACCGCGATTCCAAATACAATTTGGAAAAGGTGACCGCATTTAATATTCTGTTAATCTAATATTTAATTAATTATATTTTCTGAATTTGTAACTGTGCATATTAAAGAAAATTCTTTTGTTAAATTACAAAGAAACGGAGTTCTCTTTACTGTCGTGTATCATATCAACCGTATATGCCGTTCTCTCACTCGAATCTTTCCGCGCGGTGCATTCCCGCACACTCGGACTATACTTGACTTTGAGATTCCTAATTACGAACAGCAATTCTTCTTCCGTCAGAGGTGAATCTAGAAACTCATTGTAGTTCTCGCCTTCAAACAAGGGCGTCTTATTACAAACCCATCCTATCCTAAGCTCATCGATCAAGAATCCTCATCGTTTTGTCCGAAGAATATTCATTAGCTGTCTCCGATCGATTGTATCTGGATTGAAATCTTTTGACTATCTTCTAAACAAAGGACAGATCTGAATCTTTCCTCAGGCCTTCACAGAAATCTCTAAATTTATCTTGTTAAATTCTATGAAGTTCTCGTCTCGTAATCGCCACACTTTTTTTGTAGTTTATAAAGTCTTCCCTTATACCTGTCTGCTTAAACTTCTGCAAAGCTTCCTTACGAAGGAGCAACCTGTCACATTCATCTGTCCACCATAGACACGGAAGAGATATTTGACTCTGCTTTCCCTTACATTCTCGTCTCTCAGTATGTCTGGATGGAATAACTAATGAAATCGCCTCGTCAGTGAATGTCGTATACATGGTTTCCATTCCAGATTCCAGATCCGTAATAAGTTTTAATTTCTCATCCATCACGTCACGAAAAAGTTCCCAGTCTATGTCCCTAGCGTATAGACACAAAACTCTCCTATTCCCAATTCTGCTTGCCTTGGGCCTCAATGGTAATCACTGCCCCATGAGTCAGGACCAACATACCAATTCAACACTAACAGAAGCGAAACATTGGTCAAATCAATTACGGAATTGGTGATGATAAGACACAGCACAGTGAAAAATGGGGAAGCCATCAAATGGGGTTTAGCAATAATAAATCGCTCCCATCTATTGCCTCCCACAGACTACACCAAATTAAAACAGCGTATTATTGAAAATTTTTCAGCGTCAGCAGAGAGTCAACTGCGACAACTAATAAAAGGCCAAGTGCTGACGTCAGGGAAACCGTCGCAGATTCTCAGTCGACTCCTCAATTTGTACACTGACAAGCGCTGTGACGACGCTGTAATAAAAACTGTATTTTTTGAATACCTATCGTCGTACATTAGAGGCATTCTTGCGACTTCCGAAAGCACGGATTTGTACAAGCTAGCCAAAATGGCGGATAAAATAGTTGAAACCGCGAGTGACTTTGCGCAGTGTGCTGTCACATCGTTGTCAAAATCGAAGCTGTCCAACTTAGAAGCTAGGATGGACCGTCTGACCGCCGATATGGTCACTCTCGGTTCGAGCGGTCCAGCAGATCTCAGGTGAGAGACAAGACAAATAAAAATCGTAAGCGTTCCAAAAGTAGACGCTCTAGTGTCTGCTGGCCGCATCGAACCTTCGGGGACCAGATGCGAGTTGGTAAGGGAATTAACAAATCCTCGTGCTCTTGACCAAAGCTCAAGGCTCTAACGGACGGGAAGGCGGGGGAATAGAGGGGAATAGTGTCTGCCATCCAGGAGACAGGTATGGCGGACGTTGACTCTTCTGTCCGTCTCCACATCCGCGATCGAGTCATCGGAGAGCTATTCCTTGTTGAAGGAATAGCTACCCTACGGGGACGGAAATTTCGCTACTTCCCAGCAGATATGCGAAGAACAAAACTGCGAGCAATTTCAAGCTTTACGCGCACAATACGCGTATAGACACGTATGGAGAATCGTTCCGAACCCTACATTTAGGGATACGCCCGCTTACATGGAATTTCTGCGTCAGTTCCGTACCCGATTATTGGGACCGACCTGATTGACATTACGGTCTCCTTCCGGACCTGAAGGGTCGCAGACTCATCGATTCGCAAAACAATATGTACGTGTCGGACATTGTCAAATCGGTACCACAACTGGGATTCCATCAGCACGGAAAATCCATCATTGATTGTGCGAGAATGCACCGCGCGGAAAGGTTCGAGTGAGAGAACGGCACGGTTGATATGATACACGACAGTAAAGAGAACTCCGTTTCTTTGTAATTTAACAAAAGAATTTTCTTTAATATGATCAGTTACAAAGTCAGAAAATATAATTAATTAAATATTAGATTAACAGAATATCAAATGCGGTCACCTTTTCCAAATTGTAGTTGGAATCACGGTGATGGAAAATCTCGGCGATTTTCTCGGCACTTTTGAAAAGATTCGTTTTATAGCGGTTTTCACTAAGCGGTTAGCACGGCGGTTTTACAAAGCGATATAGTAGCGAGACTATGACTCTAAGAACTCTAAGAACTCTAAGCGGTGTAAACGGTCTAAGCGGTGTAAACTATCTAAGCAATCTGCCCCGGAGAAACGGAGATCGAAGCATTTATTGCTTTCGGTTTGGGCTTTCTTCTTGGGAGAAATCCAATTAAATTTTGCCACAATCGTAATTATCACGTGGCATTGGTTGTACAAAATTGATTGGCGCTTTCGATTCTTTTCTAACGACGTTCAACGTAACAGTCATGCGCGACAGAAAATCCGTACGCGGGATTGGTGACAGCGCGTGACGTATTCGTCGGAGCGCGGTGCTCGCGTGCGCGAATTGAATTGTTCTAGAACTTTCGATTGTCCATTGCCGGTGCCTGTTTGCGTGTACCGAATTGTTTTGAAAAGACTAAAGAACGATGAATCCCTGACTTTGACGAGGCTTAATGTCGAGATGAAATCACGAGCTCGCCTTGTGCGTGCGTTCAATAACAATCACTGTCGGTCGATCGAAGGAGTTCTTACCTTTTTTTTTGAATTACCGATCTCAAACATTGATAGATTTTCGCGTTGGCCAGTAGCAATACCTCTCAAGACATCGAAGCCATTACAGTGGCACGCGTGATTTGCGACAATTGGGTGGCAAACTTTGGAGCACCTAAAATGATAATTACTGATCAAGGTAGTCAGTTCGAAGTACAATTTTTCACTGCACTTCTTCAGCTGATCGGCTGTCAACGGATTCGTACCACGGCGTATCACCCCGCTTCGAACGGTATGATCGAGCGGTATCGAAGCTTGGTTGCAATCATGTCACGCTAATGAAGGTCAAGAGTACTTTCGACTGTACTATTATGTCTGCGTACTCATGTCCGCCTTGATACCGGCGCATCGCCGGCGGAATTCGTTTACGGAACGACGTTTGTCCCCGAAGAATTTGTACTGCCGGACGACTTTACTCTAAATCCTAAAATGTTCATCGAAGAATTTCGCGAGCACATGCGCAAAGTTAAGCCAATCTCGGTAGAGTATAAACATAAGAAACGCGCATTCGTATTCAAAGATTTATACTCATACTCCCATGTGTTTTTACGGATGAACGATATCAAGAGAGCGTTAGAGCGTCCCTACACCGGCCCTTACAAAATTGTAAACCGTGTGTCGGATCGCGTATTCTACATTGATGTTAACGTACAGCGTAGTATATCGGTCGAAAATTTAAAACCAGCATATTGCCTACGCGATGACTTATGTAACACAACTCCAGAGGCAGGGCAAACTACCAATTCGTTCAGCAACGAGCAACCAGTTTTAAAAACGTATACGCGTCCGAAAAAAAAGTTACCTTCGCTATATAACTATGATAAGTTCTCCCAGCGACAAATGTAATTAGCTTAAGACAGACACCAAAGACAACATGAAGATATATGTTTTATATGATACGTAGTAGACCTAAGTGCCGACATTATAAATGTACCTATCACTAAAGCAGTATTTTGTAAACCTAGTAAATAATCATAGTGTTTAGATTTGTTGTCACTCGGGGCGAGGGGGAGTATGTAGGGAACTCAATGCCTCACTAGCTCAGCGAGCGGAGGAACCTAGGGATTTTGTAGGTTTGCGAGTTGCCTACAAACAGCGTCAAGAAAAAATAAAAAGATAGATTAGAGTATGGCTGATCCTATACGGTCATATGCTTCTGCAATAAATTTATCGTTACTAATTCCAAGCAAAGTGGTCGATCTTTACATCTTCCATCTCGTCACACGACAAGCGTGGCTTATCTTGAGAATCAGACTCGTCAATAGAGTCGCATATTCCCATAGACCTGTGGCGTTGCGAGCGTTAGTTGCGGCGCTGCGAACGTTAGCTGCGGCACTGCGCGCGTCAGTGGCGGCGCTGCATGCGTCCGTCGCGACGCTGATACGGTCGTTCTTTCCATGACTCTTCCCATTCTCTCTCCGGCGTCATGGCGTGCCGCGTGCAGACCTCGTGTAGTCTCTGCGATAGTCAGTAAGTTAGAACTCGGACGTCTCAACCTAACTTTTTCCCGCCATACGTCCTTCGCCGTGGTTGGTAACCACCGGCGCCATATTGCGTAGCACGCGATCCAATAGCCACAGATCAGCGTAAATGCGCGCCATCTAATATTTCAAATGTTAACTGTTTGGTCAACCATGTTAGATATGAAACGTTAGGCGCAAAAGATACTTGAAAGTTGTTTCTTTGTGTGAGACGTAAAAATTGTTGACCATCCATCATGATCCATCGTTGTGTGCAATAAGCGTGTTATTTATATTAAAAATATAATTACAAAGTGTAAATATAAAAAAATGAGTCGCGATGCATATTGTGAAAACTTATTATAATAAATGTGATAATCCAAATTAGTCGTTTCTAAATTTACCAAAAGATCCTTCTATATAAGTTATAGATTAATTAATATTGATCTTTTTAAAATGTGTAATAACTAATATCTAATGTATATTTTCAATGTTTCAAAGAACAAAGAGATGGATGGAGTTTGGAGATCGAAAAGATTTACTGAAAGATGAGTTGAATAAAAGTAAAACGTACACAATGTGCAGTAACCATTTCATAAAAAAAGATTTTTAATCAATCTATTCACGAAGATTGTTGTGGCCAAACTCTGTTCCATCAATAAACGGTAAAATGTAAATGTATGAAAAGAACTAATTGAACTTATAAAAAATATGTCTGTTACATAAAAAGAACTAATTGAACTTATGAAAAATATGTCTGTTATTGAAACTCTTTATAGGCATGCCGTCTTTTCAATGTAAATCTAATGAATATACATTGATGTTAAGAAAGCACAGTCAAATATCTGTCAAGATTTCATCACTAAATCAACAAGTTGTAGCATTTCCGTACAACATACAACACATATTTTAATTTGTTGTTTACTTTCAGAAAATAGTGCTACAGACTTATATTCTAGGATTAAGAGGAAAGCCATATTTTAATTTGTCGTTTACCTTCAAAAAATAGTGCCACAGACTTACATCCTAGGATTAAGAAGAAAACCAGTGAGTACACTATTGAAAAAAAACATTCAACCAGTATCTGTCAAGATTTCGTCACTAATGCCCATTTCTACCAACGTAGATTAACTTTAATCTCGGTTCAACTTACTCTTCGTCTTTTTCTAATTCTAAAGATTAGAAAAAAACAAAGAGTAAGTTGAACCGAGATTAAAATTAATCTACGTCGGTGGAAATTGGCATTAATCAACAAGTTGTAGCGTTTCCAATGGTAAGTTTTATAGAGAAGATTCCGATAGCGCATATCGCTAATTGATTAATTTAAAATAAAATGTTCTCATTAATAAAGTAGGTAGTAGTATTGTAAAAATACTAATATTGGGTCATCTAAAAAGTATCCGCGGTACTTTGCCACTAGATATATGAATATCAACACACATCTAGTGACAAAAAACCGCGGATACTTTTTAGATGACCCAATAGTATTAGTAGTAGTAGTATTGTAAAAATTACTAGGCATCCCCCGATCGAATTGATGTGTGCTATTACGATATGCACCAACGAAACACTCCCAGTTTTATATACTATAATTCGCTAATGTGTGCTTTCCAACAAGCGACACAGATGACATAATGTGATACAGTGTATCATGACATCCTTATGGCCAATATTAAACAAGGATAAGATGATCACTGTATTGTACTGTGTCGTTTATTGAAAGGTACATAATATTTCAGCAATATTACTGCAATATTGTGATATTGCTGCAATGTTCCATGCTAATGAAAAGTTTTCTTGCCAATACTTATTACGTATCCACTGTAGGTGGAGATGTATTCGATTTATCTGCTATTCTTATTCTGTTGCTGAAATACATAAAGTTCTTGCATATTATGAATGTAAACTATTAATATGTTATTAATGTCTTTTCGTAAATTAAATATATATGATAATTAAATATATATGTATGAAATAGAAATAAAAACAAAAGATTATTACTTTTAAAAACAAAAGATCTTCTAGTATTAGAAATATATTTTGATAATAAGTCTAGTATTAAGCATTCCTAAAAATTGTGTACAATAAGTATTTAATAAAAGAATACATTAATGTGTAATAACATTACACTTTACATTAGTAATATATTGTATGCGGCAACATGAATAATACATTTACATTATTGTGTCATTTATCTGTACCTAAAATTCGTTTCTATTTTCCACCGAATTTTTTTTAGGAACTTGTGTTTTAAACCAATGTTCGACTCCAACAATGATATTAAAAAAAAAAGAATCTAAGAGCAGCGTAACACTAAGTCTAAAAAGCGGCTAAATCATTATAAAAAGATGAATAATATATGTTGAAATGTAAATTGTTCCGTGAAAAAAAAATTATGTATTTGTAGTTTTAGTAGTTGAACTGTTGTTTGGCTAGTTGAAAAATCAATGCGTCAATTGTATATCAAATGCAGAGTCAAAACAATTCTTGTCAAAAGAGATACCTTATTTTCTTTTCAATTGAAATTTACTTCTAAATCGAAACATAATAGTCGATATGATGATTGCATGAAACAGATTTGCTTAACTTCGTTACTATAATTCTCCGAAAAGCTACAATACGTTGCGAAAAATTTTTAATTTACCAACACCGCAAACTTTGACAATCTGCTATATAGATCGATACAGGAATTAACAGTATGGTTATATAGTCCATAACAAATTACTTTACAACAATTAAAAATAAGCATGAAAATTTATGTTCTATTATGTTTAAAATTAGTTTGAAGGAAAAATTGTTTTATCATGCTAACAAAGATAAAGTTATCGGAGTTATTGACAATGGAGAAAAACGCATCAACAAATTCTGCACTTGTATGTGTGAGGTATAACATCAAATTGGAACATGTAATTGGATTTTGGTTTCTTGGTAATTCTGAAACCAGCGTAAACATGTATAAAAATTATAATGCAATGTATAACAAGTTTATATGATGCAGATGCAATAGTAAAATTATTAGTTTGCGATCAAGGGCTTGGTAATAGAAGTTTAGCTAAAAAATTTGTGATTGATGAAAATAAAACTCATTTTGAGTTTCGGGGCAATAAAATCTATTTTGTTTATAATGTATCATCTTTAAAATCAACTCGAAATAATCTGATGAAATATGATTTCTTATATAAAAACAAAATTATAATTGTGCGAGAGCGAACCAGAGCGAGAGCGCTGATCGTGAAATTTTTAAAGTGATGCGGCGTTTGTCTTACTGTCTTTCTCGCTAGTTTAAATCCGGCTCGAAGGACCAGAAAATGTGCGAGAGCGCACCGCGCGGACAGATTCGAGTGAGAAAACGGCACAAGGTTGATATAATGCACGACAGTGAAGAGAACTCCGTTTCATTTAATTTAACAAAAGAATTTCTTTAATGTATTCAGTTACAAAGTCAAAAGATATAATTAATTAAAGATCAGATTAACAGAATATTAAATGCGGTCACCTTTTCCAAATTGAGCTTGGAATCGCGGTGATGGAAAATCTCGGCGATTTTCCTCGAAGCTTCTCGAAAGATTCGGTTATAGCGATTTCACTAAACGGTTAGCACGGCGATTTTACGAAGCGCGACTATGACTCTAAGAACTCTAAGAACTTTTTGGAAGTAAGTAGGAGGACGGCGAGATCGAAGCATTTATTGCTTTCGATCTGAGCTTTCCCTTTTGGGAAAAATCCAATAAAATTTTGCCACAATCGTGATTATTACGTGGCATTAGGTGTACAAAATTGATTGGCGCTTTGGATTCGTTTCTAGCGACGTTCAACGTAACAGTCATGCGCGGCAGAAAATCCGTGCGTGGGATTGGTGACAGCGCGTGACGTATTCGTCGGAGCGCGGCGCTCGCGTGCGCGAATTGAATTGTTCTAGAACCTTCGATTGTCCGTTGCCGGTAACGACAACTTGTTTGCGTGTAACGAATTGTTTTTAAAAGGAACAAAGAACGACGAATTTGATGATTTTAACGAAGATTAAAATCATGTTTGAGATGAAATCACGAGCTCAATTTGTGCATGCGTTCAATGACAATTAATGTCGATCGACTGAAAGAATTCTTGCTTTTCTTTCGAATTACCGATCTCGAACATCCCGCCCGCCTCGTCATCTCCGTGACGATATGTGTATAAGGTTACGTATAGAGATTACAAAAACTGTAAACGCGAAAACATAACAAGCGATACAATACAATGAATTCGTGGAAGAACTTGAACCGTAAACGAGAGTTGTATGACAGATAACATTGACAAAAAATGATTCACGAAAATACACGCGATCAATTCAAGCTCTTCTTTACATTTGATGCATTTGCGTGCGAGATAAACGCGTTAGCCTCGTCTGGCAATAAAACTAATTTGATCAAAGGACGAATTAATTCGGATGAGACGGTTTTGACTGTGACCACTCGCACTACGCTGTCGTCCCCAGGATGTAGTTGCGTGATCCGTGCCAGTGGCCACTTATTTGGCGGCGAGAGCTCGGAGCGAATGATGCATAGCGATCCAAGGCGTGGTGGCAAAGCATCCTTGTTCCATTTCGGTCTGGTAGCCAGAGTATTTAAGTACTCGCGTGACGAGGAGGCTCGGAGCATCTCACGAAGTTGCCGGTCGGCGCCCGAAAAATTGGTGCCGCACTCGGAGTAGATGTCCGTGCACAGTCCTCGGCGAGATGTAAATCGACGGAGAGCAGTCTGAAAGGCGTTGGTGGTGTCAGCTGAAACAGCCTCGAGAGGAACGGCCTTGGAGCTAAAACAGATAAAGACAGCGATGAACGCCCTGTGAGCGCTGTGCCCACGCCCTTTGCTCGTCCTAATGAAGATAGGCTCGACGTAGTCGCTGCCCACGTGAGGAAATGGTCGTGCGGGAGTCACTCTTCCTGGAGGAAGGTTTCCCATCTTTGGTTGCGGAGTGGCAGCCCTCCACCGTGTGCATGTCACGCACTGATGCAGCCATCGCTTGACCACTGCTTGGACTTGTGGAATCCAGCGGGAGACGTGACCTCGAATTCCGTGGAGCGTGACCTTGGATTCGGACCACAAGATCACTGGCGTTGCAACTAGTTTTAGCACAGAGCGCGTGTGCACGAGTACACTTGACAGTACGGTGGCGGCGCAGAGTTCAAGTCGCGGGAGAGAAACAGGTTTGATCGGCGCGACCTTGCTTTTGGCTGTCAACAATAGAGTCTTCGTTTGGTGGTTTGCGGTGATGCGGAGATACTTCATAGCGGCGTAACCTCTTTCGGATGCGTCTGCGAAGTCGTGCAATTCGAATTGAGAGCTCGTGTCGCCGGTGCCGAGCCAGCGGCCGACTCTGAGCTTCTCAAGCAATGGAAGTTCTTCCCAGAGCCGCTTCCACTTTCCAGCGATGGTTGACGGCAATGGTGTGTCCCACTCTAGCTGCTGCAGCCAGGCCGACTGCATGAGAATTTTTGCTTGAATGGTCACTGGAGCCAGCCATCCGAGCGGGTCGAAGAATCGAGCGGTCTCCGACAGCAGACTTCTTCTGGTGAACGCGACGACGGTGCGAGGAGGAACAGAGAAGGCGAGTTCGTCCCTGGTTGGATACCAGCGCAATCCCAGCGTTGAGTAGTTCTCTAGTTCCCACGACCTCGAGTCTCTGGTGAGACTGTACTCGGACGGAATGTCGCGAAGAAGCTCCTGGCAGTTGGCGGCCCACTTTCGGAGAGAGAACTCGCCCGCCGTGCAGAGGTTGCGGAGCTCTTCTTCGAGAGCGATAGCGTCCTTTTCATGCGCTCCGATTGCGACATCGTCGACGCAGCAGTCGTGTCGTAACGGATCTGCGCCTCGAGGGAAACGTGGTCCATCGTCATCGGCGAGTTGACCATCGGCGTGATCGGCGGTTGAGCGGTGTACAAGGTCGGCTGACTCATGATCTGAGATGCACTGAAGCGAGTGGCGCTGTGCTGAGTTGGTTACTTGGTCGCAACCTCCCGATAGGATCCAGCCGAGCTGTGTCTTTTGAGCGATAGGCGCTTGGGGGCCTCCCTTGCGGAGACCACCCTGGAGAATGATTGCGCATACCTCCGCTCCAAAAGGTAGCTCAATCGAGTCGTTCGCTGCGTAGTCCGGATCAGCCAATTGGAGCCCCTTTAGATGTGGCCCCTCCATTCTGATCCTGGCGTGAGAGCCGTGGTAAAGCGAAAGACGTGGCGGAATAAAGGCTCCGACTTTGAAGTCGGTCCCTGTGGTTAACGAGGTCACCTTGAGAGTCACCTTTCCCCTGCTGGGCCCGGAGCTTTTGCCGTTGATGCCGATGACTTCGATTGCGGATCGAGAGCGTGGCAAGCGTAGGCGCTGGACCAGAGCCTCGGATTTTAATGAGGTTTCCGAACCTTGGTCGATGAGCCCGCGTGTGGTATGCTGATTGCCGTGACGATCAGCGACGGAAACTCGCGCAGTTGCGAGCAAGGTAGCCTTGTGGTCGTCGTCGCGGCGCACCGCCGACAGTGAGCTGACCTCGTGAGGTTTCGATGAAACGTACGCGTCGTGTAACATTGAGTGGTGACGAGACTGGCACGTAGCACACGTCCTCGTCGACTGGCACTTCGCGAATTTATGAGAGCCGAGACAGTTGAAGCATAGCTTGTGAGTTTTGGCGACGGCCTTGCGGTCGGCCGCGGATTTTTTCTTGAATTCTTCACACATCATCACGTGGTGCTTACCCTTGCATAGGACGCATTGGAAAGACTCGGTGTGTTTCTTGACGTGATGCGACTTGGCGGATCGCGACGGGTTGTCGGAGACCTTGAGCAATTTTGGTTTGGCGGCTTTGAGAGTTAGCGTTCTCCTTGTGATAAAGTCCAGCAACGTGTCATGGTTTGGCAAGTCCGTGGAATTGCTCACAAACGATCGGAATTTTAAGCGCGGCAGCGCCGACTTGGTAGAACAATCGGTTCCCGGTTCACTTGGAGGAGCTGTACTCGAATTTTCAGCTTTGAGCTTTGCCAGGTACTCGCTCAGTAGGCCGCGCAGCTGCACGTACGTGTTTTCGGCGGAATCGACGAATTGAGACGTGTTGTACTCACTCTCATCGAAGGCGTCCTTGTAATGAACTTGAAGAAGATCGTGTTGCTTCTCAAATTTCGCCCACATCTGGTCGAGAAGCGCCAAGCGGGATTCGACCGTGTAGTGGGTGATGTTGGCCGTCCCCAATTTCTTCAAATTGGTTATTGACCTGGCCATGCGATCATGGATGCGGCGCTGGGAGCTCAGCAAGACGTTTATTTCGTCACTCATGATTTCACTTGCGAATTTTTCTCTCTCTGATTTTCTTGATGATGCGCGCACTGGACGCGATGCACTCGACACTGCGGATGCCGGCGAAAATCCGGCTCGAAGGACCAAAAAATGTGCGAGAGCGCACCGCGCGGACAGATTCGAGTGAGAAAACGGCACAAGGTTGATATGATGCACGACAGTGAAGAGAACTCCGTTTCATTTAATTTAACAAAAGAATTTCTTTAATGTATTCAGTTACAAAGTCAAAAGATATAATTAATTAAAGATCAGATTAACAGAATATTAAATGCGGTCACCTTTTCCAAATTGAGCTTGGAATCGCGGTGATGGAAAATCTCGGCGATTTTCCTCGAAGCTTCTCGAAAGATTCGGTTATAGCGATTTCACTAAACGGTTAGCACGGCGATTTTACGAAGCGCGACTATGACTCTAAGAACTCTAAGAACTTTTTGGAAGTAAGTAGGAGGACGGCGAGATCGAAGCATTTATTGCTTTCGATCTGAGCTTTCCCTTTTGGGAAAAATCCAATAAAATTTTGCCACAATCGTGATTATTACGTGGCATTAGGTGAAATAAAATTGATTGGCGCTTTGGATTCGTTTCTAGCGACGTTCAACGTAACAGTCATGCGCGGCAGAAAATCCGTGCGTGGGATTGGTGACAGCGCGTGACGTATTCGTCGGAGCGCGGCGCTCGCGTGCGCGAATTGAATTGTTCTAGAACCTTCGATTGTCCGTTGCCGGTAACGACAACTTGTTTGCGTGTAACGAATTGTTTTTAAAAGGAACAAAGAACGACGAATTTGATGATTTTAACGAAGATTAAAATCATGTTTGAGATGAAATCACGAGCTCAATTTGTGCATGCGTTCAATGACAATTAATGTCGATCGACTGAAAGAATTCTTGCTTTTCTTTCGAATTACCGATCTCGAACAATAATATAAATTGGAAGCATATTTCATCTGTTTTTTTAGTTCAAAATCCAATCACTATACGAATGTTACCGAAGATAACTTCGTAGCACATAAATGTTAACAACTTTAATGCTATGCTTAAATCTGCTGCTCAAGTTTTTAGTGATACTATAAGTGTGATACTTCTTGTCGCAAAATTTTAGAATTGGGCCTGAATCAGAATATACACCAAATTTTGAAGATATGGACAATTTATTTGATACTCTCAATAGCTGTCGTCTTAAAAAAGACAATTAAATTAAGATACGCTATGAGTAAAGACTCGCCTCACGAGAAAATTTTAACAGATATAAGATATAATTTACAAAATAATAAATTTATTGGAACTAATAAATCAGCATGTTTAAAAGATTGAGTTATAAGCTAACATTTTAACTTTGGCAAAAAACTTATGTGATAACTACGGTATTGAAAAACTATTGACAAGACATTTGAATCAGGATCTCCTCGAAAATTTTTTTGTCATTGTTCAACAACATGGAAATATAAAAAATCCAAATCCATATCAGTTTCAAAATGGATTGCGACACAAATATATCACTACAATTTCAAAACTGTCAGAGAATAGTAATTGTGAAGATGATAATACATTCACATTGACGAAATTGATGAAACTTCTTTATAAAAAAAAATTTATCGAGCCAGTTAATGAAGAACATGTAGACATTAATATACAGAATCAAATTGAGGAACTAAAAGACTTATCTGACATAACAGATGTTATATATTCGAAGACAAATATCGATAGAAAATGGAATTTATTATGTTGCAAAATACTTTTGTAACAAGTTTTAAAAAATTCATAAACACGCAGAATGTCAAAAAATTATTTCCGATGACGACAAATTACTTGTAGGCAAGATAAATCGAAAGTCAAGAATTAAAATTCGTAACAAATGCAGTGTTTGATGTTATTTAATCACTTGAAGCAATACATAATAGTTTATTTAATTATTATAGTTTTTAAAAAATAAGAATTTAACAAAAGATTTACTTTTCATTGTACAAAATAAATATAACGTATAAATCAAATTATGTTCAAAAGACAAATGTATTATTTTTGAAATTATTTTTAAAAATTAGGAATTTATAGGCTGTTCGTTCATTCAATAAAAATAAATCCAGCAAAATTAAAAATAAAAAATAAAAAAAATCAGAAGCTGAGAAACGTTATGCACGAATAACGATGAAATTTTTAATGAAAGTTTTGGTGAAAGAGCATGTTTTATAAGTTGCATTTGAGGATGGATTCGCACCTTAGATTTGTTTGCGTCACATGCTCCAAAATGGGGAAAAACCTTTTGAGAAGCAGAAAAACAGCAGTCAATTCTAAAGAACTCGCGCTAGAAGAAATACAGACAGCAGAAACTATAGACTATCAGCATATATTCTGATTGGCATTCCGTTTTTCTAGGAACATTTTGAGAATATTTCAACATTCTGAGAACATTCAAAAGGATATCTCATTTGGAATAAAGTGTGCTATGTGGATATAGTTTATGCTACGTATACTATAGCAAAAATGTTCACTAAGGCTGCGTTCCGTTATTCATTACGAGAATTGAAAATTTATAAAATAATTTAAGTTCACGTTATGTACACTATAAATTTTCAGTACTTGCATAACAGAACGCAGATCAGAGTTATCTCGACATAATTCCTAAACTCTTTGTCCAACAATATATTTTAATTTCAATTTTTCTTACTTCATTTATTATTTCAAGTGTCAGTTGACACTTAAATTCTATTGAAGTTTCGTTTTCTGCGTTATAATAAATTGTATTATATTTCTATTCGTTATGCGATTATTCGTTATACTATATTATTATAGTCTTATTCTCTTTATTTTCATATAACTATAACCAGAGAGAAACCTGAGAGAAGACATGACGGCCCAAAACCTGTAATCGAAAATGCTTGTGGCGTTGCAAGCGTTAGTTGCGGCGTTCGAGTTCTTTTTTCCGGTCCTCCCCTCTCCTCCTCCCTCTCCTTCCCACCCTCCCTCTCCTTCCCTCCCTCCCTCCCTCTCTCTCTCTCTCTCTCTCTCTCTCTCTCTCTCTCTCTCTCTCTCTCTGGTGTCATGGCGTTCTGCGTGCGGATCTTTTGTAAGCTTCAGCAATAGATTTTAAGTTAAGCTCGATAGAATTAATCCCTTTATGTTTGTTGCGAGATCGACATCAGTTACTGCTCATGTCTTTATGTTAATTATTCGCGTCGTCAGATAAATGCTTATATTGCAGATTTTCTTAGTTTCTCGTATTCTAATCTAGTAATGCGATACTAATATCCGAACTATCATACACACGCAATCACATCTCTACTTTTGTAATCTGTACGTTCTAAACGATCATTTGAGTTTGTATTAAACCGCCTTATGGCTTATGAATCAGAATCAATGAGTAACATTTATTTACAAACTTAATGATTTCCCGCCAATTATCCTTAGTCGTTAGTTGGTCATCGTCGGCGTCCAGACACTAGGGATGTTCGATTCAAGATCGATTTTTTAGAAAATCAATTCTTTTACCTTCAATTCTCGATTTTTTAGATCGATTCTTAAGCTCCGATTAAATTGACGAATCGATTCTTAAGACCCGAGATCGATCTTCCGTGTACGCCCAATTCAAAGGTCTATTCTTTATTCCTGAACTATTGCATTTGAACTGATTCATATAGTGCAGGAATAAAGAACCGATCTTATGGTTTACGTATAGACATAAGGTTATGGCACACATCTTCCGTAAAGCTCATGGCACATACAAAATGTAAGGCCGTAATATGTGATCAGTAAGCGAATTGGCCAATCACAGTAGAGACCGGTAATGCCGATAGTGAATTTAATCTGATGCGTGGTCTACAATGGCAGTAGCTTTCATTGACCAATCACAGTCGAATGAAAGGAGAATAATCGATTATGATTGGTCAATTCTTATAGTTAACAGATTACGGCCTATTATAAACCAACTCTAAGACGTACCGTATCAGACGTACGAATCAGACAATCAGAATTCAAGAGAATTCTTGATTGTGATTGGCTGATTTTTACGATACGTCTTATGATTACTGTTACGGAAAGTGTGTGCCTTTAACACTACTATTAGCCACAGCACAGATTCTTGCATAACGCATAATGCAAGAAATCAACGAAATTCTTCTTTTCATAGAATGGAAGGAAAGGAAAGATTCTGATTGATAAGCTTATGCACTATGTGTTATGGCGCGGTCCCATAATGCGGAACGTGTACGCAATGCGGAACGATGTCCGTCCAATCCAAACATTCCGTCAATTGCGTTTCGCCGATATGTCTTTTCTAAACAATCACGAGCGTTCCGTCAATTTCTCATTGCGCCAATTCCACATCATGGGATCGCACCATTATGTGTTATGCAAGTGTTATCATTATAGCGGGGAGTCTGTGCATAGTTTATATTGGGTCATCTAAAAAGTATCCGCAGTACTTTGTCACTAGATATATGACCATCAACACACATCTAGTGACAAAAAACCGCGGATACTTTTTAGATGACCCAATATAGTATAATGTAACAATAATACATAATATAATTTATACATATTGTAACAGAAGTTTTGTATACATTAATATATGTATATACAATAATATATACTAATAAAGGCTTGATACAAAGTCTTGATAAAGATTCGACTTTTTACGTAAGATATTTACCGTAAGATATAGTCTAATATTATATATTATTCATTGTATTCATCATATTAAACCTGTACAATAAAATAAAAAGAATGAAGAGCACATATATATTTCATTCTATATAAATGGCGCAAGAGATGCATGCACGTGTGCATTGAATTATTTTTTTATAAGTGTACAGTGTACAATTAGCTTCAATTTTTTAGATTTCCGCTAAATCGATTCTTTGGTGTTCGATTTTTTGGTAAATCGATACTTACAGTTGCGATTCGAGTTGATTAAAAAAATCGATTCTTTTACCGAGATCCCTACCAGACACACTCGGCGCTACATTGCTTACACAGCAGCCACAACGTAGCCATGCTTGTGGGAATATGCGACTCTGTTAACGTGTCTGATTCTTAAGACAAGCCCACACTTATCGTGATGGAAGGTGTAAAGATCGACCACTTTGCTTGTAATTAATAATGATGAATTTATTCCAGGAACACGTACGAATACGACCGTACAGGACGAGCGCCATACTCTAATCTATCTTCTTTTTTTTTTTTTGACGCTGCTTGTAGGCAACTCGCAATCTACAAAATCCCTAGGCTTCCTCCGCTCGTTGCGCTAGAGGTATTGAGACGTAGATCCCTACATGCTGCCATTCTTAAGATACATCGTCCATTTTTCAAGGCTGGAGAGGATAAATCGATATTTGATTCATATAATCGTGCTACATGTGCTACATTGTGCTATCAAATATGTATTCTCAAATATGTAAGAAAAATGGATGTTGCTATATAATTTACATCTACTTTATCAGAGGGCAATAGTGCGCGGCAGTATTTTGCGGTTACAGGTTTTGAGTCCTCTCTCAGATTTTTCTCTGCTATAACTATTTTATAATACTAAAAATTGTTATTGCATTACAGTTTTTATCAAAGTTTTATAAGTAATTATTTTATTGTGTTGCGATATTTATTATCATCTAATACAACATTGTTCTAAAACTAAACTATTTTTCAAATATATGTATATTTTTTATTTACTTCTTAATTTAACATTGTTAAAAATAATGTTATAATTAATTTTGATTGAAAATTATATTTAACGATTTTTAAATGTTTTCATCTGGAAAAGTAATGATACTGTTAATTTGACAGTATTATTTTTCCACGTGAAAACATTTAAAAATCATTAATGTATAATTTTCAATCCAAAAAAAATTAAATAACGTACATGTGTGCACGCGCGTATGTGTACGCAAGCATATTCAGTTATGTTAGATTAAGTATGAGGGGAAATGATCACAATTGTCTGGTTGATAATACTTTATTTTCAGCGTATATACAACTGCCGCAAGACCGCCAGAAGAAAGTAACCACAACTTCTTGTTCGATGTTAATTAGCCCTTGCCGCGGAGTAGCAGCAATTCCGACCAGGGTGAACCTAGTAGCTGAAACAAGTAACCAAGCGGGGGCGCCACCTGGGAGGAGAGGAGAGAAACAAAATTCTCCGCCCCTCCCTTAAAACAAAAACATGTTCATGGAAATCAGATATTGAGGTTTAAAGATTTGAGATATGCAGTAATTAAACGACACAAGGTAAAGGGGGATTGTTAATATACAATCAATATATATTTATCATACAATGAATATTAAAGGGATGAAATGGAAAGTGTTTTTTCAGATAATTACGAAGTTTAATCGATTTATGAATACAAAGTTTGCAATAAAAGAGAATATGATTAATGTCCTGATTTGGGTCACCACAGGAACATGCAGGCGAATTGACAATATTTTTACGATGCAGGCTGTATGCTAGATTATAATGATTAGATCTAATTCTGGAAATGGTGACAATCTCCTCTCTTTTAAGATTCTTATGATAGAACCAGGACTTAGCTGAGTTACTTCTATGAAAATTATCATATAGCTGCCTGTTTGAGATCGGTAATTCGAAAAGAAAAGCAAGAATTCTTTCAGTCGACCGACAGTAATTGTCATTGAACGCATGCATAAATTGAGCTCGTGATTTCATCTCGAGCATGATCTAAATCCTCGATAAAAATCAGCGATTTGGTGTTCTTTGTTCTTTTTAAAAACAAGTCATTACACGCAAACAAGTTGTCGTTACCGGCAACGGACAATCGAAAGTTCTAGAACGATTCAATTCGCGCACGCGAGCGCCGCGCTCCGACAAATACGTCACGCGCTATCACCAATCCCACGCACGGATTTTCTGTCCCGCATGACTGTTACGTTGAACGTCGTTAGAAAAGAATCCAAAGCGCCAATCAATTTTGTACACCTAATGCCACGTAATAATTACGATTGTGGCAAATTTTTATTGGATTTTTCCCAAAAAAAGAAAGTTCAGGCCGAAAGCAATAAATGCTTCGATCTCGCCGTCCTCCTTCTTACTTCAAAAAAAGTTCTTAGAGTTCTTAGAGTCATAGTCTTGCTACTATATCGCTTCGTAAAATCGCCGTGCTAACCGCTTAGTGAAATCGCGATAAAACGAATCTTTCGAGAAGTGCCGAGAAAATCACCGAGATTTTCCATTACCGTCATTCCAAAATATCATTTGGAAAAGGTGACCGCATTTAATATTCTGTTAATCTAATATTTAATTAATTATATTTTTTGACTTTGTAA
The DNA here is from genome assembly GCF_024713525.1 of Acromyrmex echinatior. Lineage (NCBI taxonomy): Eukaryota > Metazoa > Arthropoda > Insecta > Hymenoptera > Formicidae > Acromyrmex > Acromyrmex echinatior. Next base: position 4,879,375 of record NC_141858.1, on the reverse strand, counting down.
CTGAGCATATTAAAGAAAATTCTTTTGTTAAATTACAAAGAAACGGAGTTCTCTTTACTGTGCATCATATCAACCTTGTGCCGTTTTCTCACTCGAATCTTTCCGCGCGGTGCGCTCTCGCACATTTTCTGGTCCTTCGAACCGGATTCTCGCCGGCATCCGCAGTGTCGAGTGCATCGCGTCCAGTGCGCGCATTATCAAGAAAAGTAGAGAGAGAAGAATTCGCAAGTGAAATCATGAGTGAAATAACCGTCTTGCTGACCTCCCAGAGTAACATGCATAATCGCATAGCAAAGTCAATAGCCAATTGGGGACGGCCAACATCACCCACCACAATGTCGAAACCCGCTTGGCGCTTCTCGACCAGCTGTGGACGGAATTCGAAAAGCAACACAAGCTTATTCAAGTTCATTACAAGGGCACCTTCGATCAGAGTGAGTACAACACGTCTCAATTTGCCGATGCCGCCGAAAACACGTACGTGCAGGAGCGCGGCCTGCTGAGCGAGTACCTGGCAAAGCTCAAAGCTGAAAATTCTAGTACAGCTCCTCCAAGTGCGGGAACCGATTGTTTGACCAAGTCGGCGTTGCCGCGCTTAAAAATCCGATCGTTTTCGGGCGCGTTTGAAGACTGGCCATCGTTTCGGGATATATTCTTGTCTGTCGTTGGCAACAATCCGTCTATCTCAAACGTAGAGAAATTTCATCATTTAAAGCATTGCTTAGAAGGACCCGCGGAAGCGTTGATACGCCCGCTGGCCGTAACCGGAGACAACTATTCGCGCACGTGGGCGCTGCTCTGCAAGTATTATGAGAATAAACGGGAGCTGTCGCGCGCCAATTTTTGCACGTTCACCTCAGTGCCGAAAATGAAAAGCGATACCGCCGAGGAACTTAGCCGCATCCACAACGCCACGATCAGTGTCGTAAACGGCCAAGAAAGTATTGAGAGTCCAGTTGGCGCATATGGATTCGACCTTTTGAATCACCTAGTCATCGAGCTTTTCGACCCGAAAACGCGTCTCGAGTGGGAATCGTATCTGAACCATTCCACGGACTTGCCAAACCACGACACGTTGCTGGACTTCATGACAAGGAGAACGCTGACTCTCAAAGCCACCAAACCAAAATCGCTCAAGGTCTCCGACAACCCGTCGCGATCCGCCAAGTGGCATCACGTCAAGAAATACACCGAATCTTCACAATGCGTCCTATGCAAGGGTAAACACCACGTGATGGTGTGCGAAGAATTCAAGAAAAAATCCGCGGTCGACCGCAAGGCCGTCGCCGAAACTCACAAGCTGTGCTTCAACTGCCTCGGCCATCATACTTTCGCGAAGTGCCAGTCGACGAGGACGTGTGCTACGTGCAAGTCTCGTCACCACTCAATGTTACACGACGCGTAAGCTTCACCGAAACCTCAAGAAGTCAGCTCACTGTCGGCAGTGCGCCGCGACCACAAGGCTACTTTGCTCGCAACTGCGCGAGTTTCCGTCGCTGATCGTCACGGCAATCGGCATACCACACGCGTGCTCATCGACCAAGGTTCGGAAATTTCTTTGATTTCCGAGGCTCTGGTCCAGCGCCTACGCCTGCCACGCTCTCGATCCGCAATCGAAGTCATCGGCATCAGCGGCAAAAGCTCCGGGCTCAACAGGGGAAGGGTAACGCTCAAGGTGACCTCGTTAACAACAGGGACCGACTTCACAGTCGGAGCCTTTATTCTGCCACGTCTTTCGCTTTACCAAGGCCCTCAAGCAAGGACCAAAATGGAGTGGCCACACCTAAAGGGGCTCCAATTGGCTGATCCAGACTACGCAAACGACCCCATTGAGCTACTTTTTGGAGCGGAAGTATGCTCAATCATTCTCCAGGATGTCCGCAAGGGAGGCTCCCAAGCGCCTATCGCTCAAAAGACACTGCTCGGCTGGATCTTATCGGGAGGTTGCGACCAAGTAACCAACTCAGCACAGCGCCACTCGCTTCAGTGCACCGTAGATCATGAGCTAGCCGACCTTGTGCTTCTGGGAACAGGAACGAGAAGTGCCTGCTCCCGTCGCACTCACGCCAAAAGAGCAGCAATGCGAAGACATCTTCGCGCTGCAGCACCAACGCACTGCCGAAGGACGATACGTAGTGCGACTACCTTTCGCATCTCCGCCGACGACGCTGATTGATACGAGAAGATCTGCTGAACGGCTCTTAATCGCCATGGAGCGACGCTGTGAGAGAGACGCACGATTCGGCGATCTCTACCGCGTCTTCCTGAAGGAATACGAGGATCAAGATCACATGGAATTGGCGCAAGAACCACCGAATTCTGGCGAAGATCGGTGCTACCTTCCACATCACGGCGTCCTTCGAGAATCCAGCACCACGACGAAGCTCAGGATCGTCTTCAACGGATCGCAGCGTACAAGGTCCGGTGAGTCGCTCAATATTCATCTACTAGTTGGGGCTAATTTGCTGCCACCCCTCGCGAACGTACTTCTGCGGTGGCGATGGCATCGATACGCGCTAGTGGCCGACATTGAGAAAATGTATCGGCAGATTCTTGTGCATCCCGACGATCATAGGCATCAATGCATCCTGTGGCGACACAGCACTGATGAGCCTATACGCGAGTTCACGTTGAAAACAGTTACTTACGGTCTCGCTTGCGCGCCATTTCTCGCCATTCGCACGCTGCGTCAACTCGCCGATGACGACGGACCGCGTTTCCCTCGAGGCGCGAATGCTTTATGACACGACTGCTACGTCGACGATGTCGTAACCGGAGCGCATTATAAAGACGACGCTATCGCGCTCCAAGTCGAGCTCCGCAACCTCTGCATGGCGGGCGGGTTCTCTCTCCGAAAGTGGGCCGCCAACTGCCAGGAGCTGCTTCGCGACATTCCGTCTGAGTACTGTCTCACCAGAGACTCGCGATCGTGGGAACAAGAGAACCACTCAACGCTGGGATTGCGCTGGTATCCAATCAGGGACGAATTCGCCTTCTCTGTTCCTCCTCGCACCGTCGTCGCGTTCACCAAGAGAAGTCTGCTGTCGGAGACAACTCGACTCTTCGACCCGCTCGGATGGCTGGCTCCAGTGACCATTCAAGCTAAAATTCTTATACAGTCAGCCTGGCTGCAGCAACTAGAGTGGGACACACCATTGCCGTCAACCATCGCTGGAAAGTGGAAGCAGCTCTGGGAAGAACTTCCACTGCTTGAGAAGCTCAGAGTCGGCCGCTGGCTCGGCACCGGCGACACGAGCTCTCAACTCGAACTGCACGGCTTCGCAGACGCGTCCGAAAGAGGTTACGCCGCCGTGGTGTACCTCCGCATCACCGTAAAAAACCAAACAAAGACTCTATTGTTGACAGCCAAAAGCAAGGTTGCGCCGATCAAACTCGTTTCTCTCCCGCGACTCGAACTCTGCGCCGCCGCATTGCTTTCAAATGTACTCGCGCACATGCGCTCTGTGCTAAACCTAGCGACAACGCCAGTAATCCTGTGGTCAGACTCCAAGGTCACGCTCCACTGGATTCGAGGTCACGCGCTGGAAAACTTACGTGGCCAACAGAGTGTCACGAATCCAGCAGCAGCTTCCAGAGGCTCAATGGCGTCACGTCCCGGGCAAGGACAACCCTGCCGATTGTGCCTCCCGGGGACTAACACCACGCGATCTCCTCAGCCATTCCTTGTGATGGACGGGTCCCGCCTGGTTGTGCGGGAATCCGACGCAATAGCCAAGCGTCAACCTGGAGCCCATCAAGGACGTACCAGAGCGGCGGGCCACAGCACTCGCGACAGTCATCAGGAGCAGCCGCGAGCCGGAGGAGCTCCGCAGATTCTCGTCGCTTCACCGGTTGCTCAGAGTGACTTCCTGGTGCTTGCGTTGGCGTCACCGCGGTCGCTCGGTCGGTTCTGTGGACGCTCAGCACCACGAGTCGGCGCTTCTCCCAGCCGAACTCGACGCGGCGCTCCTTCAGTGGATACGCATAATGCAGTCACGGCATTATCAAGAGGAGAGGGCAGCTCTCGAAAACAAATGCGATCTTGCACGATCCAGCCATCTGCGAACCCTCAGCCCGTACATGGACGAACACGGAGTTCTGCGAGTTGGAGGGCGCTTCAAGCACGCAGCGCTGTCGTTCGACGAGCGACATCCGATCATCGTGCCTCCAAGGTCATGGCTCACTCGCCTGCTGGTGGAAGCCTACCATCGCCGTACTCTCCACGGAGGAGTCCAGATGACCCTGGGATTGCTTCGTCTCCGGTTCTGGATTCCACAAGGCCGAGCGGTGGTCAAGTGATGGCTGCATCAGTGCGTGACATGCACACGGTGGAGGGCTGCCACTCCGCAACCAAAGATGGGAAACCTTCCTCCAGGAAGAGTGACTCCCGCACGACCATTTCTTCACGTGGGCATCGACTACGCCGGGCCTATCTTCATCAGGACGAGCAAAGGGCGTGGGCACAGCGCTCACAAAGCGTTCATCGCCGTCTTTATTTGTTTTAGCTCCAAGGCCGTTCATCTCAAGGCTGTTTCAGCTTACACCACCGACGCTTTCCTGGCTGCTCTCCGTCGATTCACATCTCGCCGAGGACTGTGCACGGACATCTACTCTGATTGCGGCATCAATTTTTTGGGCGCCGACCGGCAACTTCGAGAGATGCTTCGAGCCTCCTCGGCAGAATGACTAAAGATCGCACACGTAGCTACATCGGAGGGGATCCATTGGCATTTCAATCCCCCTTCGGCACCTCATTTTGGTGGACTCTGGGAGGAGGCCGTGAAATCGGCTAAGTATCACCTGCGCCGAACCATCGGCGAAACCAGGCTCACCTTCGAGGAAATGAGCACTCTGCTCGCACAAGTGGAGGCATGCCTGAACTCCCGGCCCATGCATGCCCTCTCAGACGACTCCGACGACTTCACGGCTCTGACACCTGGTCACCTGCTCATCGGGGCACCACTATTGGCCATTCCTGAGCCTTCCTTGTCAGATAAGAAGGAAAATTTGCTTTCTAGGTGGCAGCTTATCCAGCGAATGCGAGACCATTTCTGGCAGAGATGGTCACGCGAGTATTTACACACTCTGGCTACCAGACCGAAATGGACCAAGGACGCTTTGCCACCACGCCTTGGATCGCTATGCATCATTCGCTCCAAGCTCTCACCACCAAATAAGTGGCCTCTGGCGCGGATCACGCAGCTACATCCTGGAGACGACGGCATAGTGCGAGTGATCACAGTCAAAACCGCCTCATCCGAATTAACTCGTCCTTTAGTCAAATTAGTTTTATTGCCAGAAGAGGCTAACGCGTTTATCTCGCACGCTAATGCATCAAATGTAAAGGAGAGCTTAAATTGATCGCGTGTACTTTCATAAATCATTGATTCAATGTTATTTGTCATATAATTCTCGTTTACAGTTCAAGCTCTTCCACGGAATCATTGCATTGTATCACTTGTCTTATGTTCGCGTTTACTGTTTTTTTTATTGTAATCTCAATGCGCTCGAGGTAACTTCTATACATATATCGTCACGGAGATGACGAGGCGGGCGGGAATGTTTGAGATCGGTAATTCGAAAAGAAGAGCAAGAATTCTTTCAGTCGACCGACAGTAATTGTCATTGAACGCATGCATAAATTGAGCTCGTAATTTCATCTCGAGCATGATCTAAATCCTCGATAAAAATCAGCGATTTGGTGTTCTTTGTTCTTTTTAAAAACAAGTCGTTACACGCAAACAAGTTGTCGTTACCGGCAACGGACAATAGAAAGTTCTAGAACGATTCAATTCGCGCACGCGAGCGCCGCGCTCCGACGAATACGTCACGCGCTGTCACCAATCCCACGCACGGATTTTCTGTCCCGCATGACTGTTACGTTGAACGTCGTTAGAAAAGAATCCAAAGCGCCAATCAATTTTGTACACCTAATGCCACGTAATAATTACGATTGTGGCAAATTTTTATTGGATTTTTCCCAAAAAAAGAAAGCTCAGGCCGAAAACAATAGATGCTTCGATCTCGCCGTCCTCCTTCTTACTTCAAAAAAAGTTCTTAGAGTTCTTAGAGTCATAGTCTTGCTACTATATCGCTTCGTAAAATCGCCGTGCTAACCGCTTAGTGAAATCGCGATAAAACGAATCTTTCGAGAAGTGCCGAGAAAATCACCGAGATTTTCCATTACCACGATTCCAAAATATCATTTAGAAAAGGTGACCGCATTTAATATTCTGTTAATCTAATATTTAATTAATTATATTTTTTGACTTTGTAACTGAGCATATTAAAGAAAATTCTTTTGTTAAATTACAAAGAAACGGAGTTCTCTTTATTGTCGTGCATCATATCAACCTTGTGCCGTTTTCTCACTCGAATCTTTCCGCGCGGTGCGCTCTCGCACACTGCCCTTTAAATGTTGAAATGATCTAAGTGTGCTTGAAATTTAGTATTAAGGGATTGCTTAGAGACCATAAAAAAGTCTTAAAATGGTATTTTAAATTTAGGCCGGTGTTCTAAAGGCGGCCTCATTGGCAAGGTGGTCTGCAGTCTCGTTACCGATTATACCTTTATGACCAGGAGTCCAAATAAAATTAATTTTGAAACCATGTTGTGTTAAAAAGGACAGACGATCTTTAATATCTAATGTATTGTAATATGGTTCGCATTTCTAGAGTTGTGAGACGATATAGCCTGAAGAGCATTTAAAGAGTCAGAACAGATGGAAGTCTCGTCACAACATCGATCTTCAATAAGATTAATCGCCTGAAGAATATCCCAAGACTCGGCTGAAAAAATTGAAGTTTCCGGGGGAAGCTTGAACTTGAGTGCAACGTTAAGATCTGGTGAATAGATTGCGGAGCCACGCGATCCTCGCTAACGGACTTAGAACCATCGTGTAAATAATGGGACCGCGATTGGCGTATGTGGTTATAGTTTCTAGGAATCGGGCTTGGTATATTCGGTTATTCGCTTTTGTTGGAAACGCGCCCTCAGTACCGTTGACATAGAGGGCGAGACGCGTGTTACCGGCCGAGGAGTGACTTTAAGGAAGATGCCGGAAGTAGCCGCGTGTGAACGGAAGAAGACGAGATCGGATCGCAGGCAGAGAGAGTGTCCGCCATTATATTTTTCCCGCCTTTTATAGCCGTTCGACTCTTTTACTGCCATTGTTACTACGTTTAATCCGAGCCGTGTGCTCTCAATGTTCTGTAATAAAGTAGCGTGTTCGTGTAAAATAAGAAGAAGTGTCTAATATTATTGAGAACGATCCCGAAACCGCAGCTGCAACAGCTTTCTTAGGAACATTGGTGAGGGAATTGTCAAATTGATGGACATAAGTATAGCTTTCATAACTGTGTTTATAAGCATAAGGCATGTTGGATCTGCAGATGATTTTAAGTGAGTATTTCTGCATTACATAGTACTTGAAGGCAGGTACAGTAGCTAGGGCACGCTGTCTTCTTGTAATTAATAACGATGAATTTATTCATATAGGAACACGTATGAATACGACCATACAGGATGAGCGCTATACTCTAATCTATCTTCTTATTTTTTTTTTGACGTTGCTTGTAGGCAATTCGCAACCTACAAAATCCCTAGGCTTCCTCCGCTCGAGTATGCAGCCTGTTCCAAGCTTTCAAAGCTGTGTAGCACTGGGGAATTCTTCCTGGAGAAAGCCTTATAGATGAACTTCGAGGTCATATAGCCAAATCTGATGTTAAGAGGAGTTTCCTTTGTTTCGGCCATAATGACGCTAATAGGTGTAGATAGTTGGTATCCGAGAGCAAGACGCAGATTTCTGTTGACTAACCTTTCCAGTTGTAAAAATTCAGTCTTATTGCCTTTGAGCTTGAACATTTGACATCCGTATTCGATAGCAGAGCGAAATACAGCTCTATAAAGGGTGAGAAGTAAGCTTGGATGAGATCCCCATTTAGTGCCTGCAAGAACTGCTAGTATATTAGTAAGATTATGTCCTTTATTGACTAAGGTCTTTAGGTGCTCTTTGCCACTCAACTTGGGGTCGAGAATGAAGTCCAGAAAGATGGCAAATTGTACTCTAGCATTTCTACGTTCTGAATGTGTAGTTTAATGTCCGGATGTGACTGTCTCTTCCTTGTAAAGAGCATCCATTGGGTTTTTGAGGGGAAAACTTCCAAGCCCCTGTTTCTCAAGTAAGCATATATTGTTTAGTGAAGATTGGACCGACGATCTAGCATCTTCAGCGTTTTGGTTTGATGAGAAGATAACGACATCGTCCGCATATTGTAAGAGAAGAGTGTCCTCATGTAGACATTTATTAATATCCGCATAGTAGAGGTTGAAGAGCAAAGGGCTAAGGATGGACCCTTGAGGGGTACCTTTCAAAGCGATGTATGGACCTTTAAGCGCGCCATCACAAATGAACGTGATTTGTCTGTTGGAAAGAAGGTTACTTATGAATTTAACGGTTTTGGGCGAGATCCGTTGTAATCTCAATTAAAATAGAAGGAATCACGTTGTCAAACGCTCCCTCAATATCCAAAAATGCACATATAGTAAGGGCTTTATTAATGAAGGCGCCCTGAATATAATTTGTCAGAACAACAAGATTGTCAGAGCAGGCACACTGGGGGCGGAAGCCTGTTTGATTAAGCGGCAGTATGGCATTGAATTCAGTAAACTACCTCAATCTCAGATAGATAATTTTTTCCATAATCTTTAAGAGGCATGAGAGAAGAGAAATCGGTCTGACACCTTTTCCATTTCATTTGATTTAGGAATAAGGACGACCATTGACTTATTCCATTCCGCAGGGAAAATTCCTTGACAAAAAAGATTGTTATAGATTTGTAATAGCACAGAAAGACTATCCGGTATTAAGTTCTTAATGATGTTATAGTCAATCTGGTCGGCCCTTGGAGCTGATCTAGTTTTGGCTGAATAGCTAAGAGTAACTTCTTCATAGTAAAAGGATTGTCCAAGAATTTAGCGCTTTCGCACTGCGTGGGGGTATTTTCAAGAAGGATACACTCTAAGACGATATCTCGAGGACTATAAGAGGGAGGACAGATTTTATTAATCGCATTTTCCTGCGCAGCCGACAGCGACTGGCCAGATGACATAACGGAAGCTCGGTTTTTAAAACCTTTGACCAACCTCCAAATTTTAGCAGACGGAGTATAAGCGTTAAAACTGTTGCATAGTTCCTTCTATTTCCTTCTTTTGGTTCTTCTGAGGACGCATCTACATGCCGAAGCAGTGCGCTTATAAGCGTCATAATTCTCTGAACTTGACTGGCGGTTCCAGAGCCTCTTTGCCTCGCGTCTGGCATCTACCGCGACCTGACATTCTTCGGTCCACCAAGGGGAGGGGGAGACGTTTCTCAACCATCGGTTTTGATTTCGGGGTACGTGATCCAGGAAGAAACAGAGAGTTCAAAGTGCTTTTTGATCTCTTTTACAAAGTTATCATATTGTGAGATAGCATCATCTGTTGTTACTAAAATAGAGGCAAAATCAATACAAGTTAACTTGTGAATAAAGACTTTCATTTGGAGAGAATTAAGTTTAATTTTATACTTAAATGTAGTTCTTAGGCAAGGGAGAATATTCAGGTTAATGACAACAGGGAAGTGATCACTAGAAAAGGTGTCGAGTTCTGTATAACAGTTACCAAGAGTCAGGACAGGAGGCGTTACAACAATAAGATCGATGACTGATATTTGCGAGCCGGGAGGGATCAAAAAGGTAGGTTATGAGCAGATAATAAAATAATAAGATCTTTACGATCTTCAAGGAAGTTTAAAAGACATCTGCCAAGGAAGTCAGTAATCGAGCAGTCCCAAGCTACGTTGTGCAAATTAAAGTCACCTAGGAGGACGGCGTGAAATTGATTCGCAACATAATCAAACAGGCGCTCAATAACTGTAGGAGGAGTTCGTGACGACAGATGTCTGTATATGTTAATAATGACAAAGAAGAGACCTTGACTAAAAAGCTTGATACCAATGAGCTCGATTGAATGGTGGCCTAGGTAAGTGATATCAAGAAGGTCATAGCGGAATGACTTTTTAATAGCAATGGCTACCCCGCGTTGACCGGGGCAGCGAATGTCACTTCTAATAAAGTTAAAAATGTTAGAGTGTAAGTAACTCTTCTCGATGACCATAGTCTCTTGGAGGCACCAAAGATCGTATGTATTATTATTATTATTAATTTGAAATTCCGGAAGCTTCCCCCGTAAACCCTTATAGTTCCAACTAGAAATAGAGATAGGTTTGTTAGAAGACATGAGTAGTATTAGTATTAAAATGAAAAGTGAGATAGAGTAAAGTAACAGAAAAATTAGTAATAGTTGTAAGCGCGATCGTCAGAAAAAGGGGGAGTGTCATCTTGATAATTATCATAATAAATGCATGAGTCGTTATATTCAGTCTGCTACCGGTAGAAGCGAGGAGGGAGCGGTTCAATGTATGAACTTACATGATTTAAAAACTGCTTAAGAGTCATGGAAAGCATGGGCATATCCATGTGTCTAGTAGGAAGTCTATCATGTTCATAAGGATAACTATCACGTGGATAATTAGTTCGATTATGATTAAGGAGAACACCGTCTCTCGATATGTTGGGAGATCTGCCATTCGGTAGAGATATTAGGCATTCCCTCCTAGCTTCTTCCAAAGAAGTAGAATTATTATTAGCATTGTTAGTATTGCGAGGGGAGGTGCCATAAGTATTGGAAAGGTCCTGCTTGTGTTTGTCGTTGTTCCGCGGTGAAGATGGGAGAGGGGATATTGGACGGGAAGCGCTAGTTCCCTGACGCGAGGATCGTAGATGTTCAGGAGAGGTACAAGGAGTAGAATTCTTAACAGAAACTTTGGTGTACGACAGTTTAGAGGTATCTGCATTTTCAAGGGGGGAGAATTTGTTATAACTGATGAACGAATGAGGGGAGATATCATTCTTTGGCGGAAGTAAAGGGAAATTATAGTAATCATCATCTGCAAAGTGAACGCTACGCGTACTACCTAAGTCAGCACTGGACCTAAAGTTAGATCGAGAGTCCGTAGACGATAACCTATTCCTAGCATCCGCAAGAGAGATATTTTCGGTGACTGCGATCGTCTGTACTTTTTTCTGTTTAAAGAGAGAGCAATTTGTTTTTCGACGTGGTGATATGATCTCCAGAGCAATTGATACATTTGGGGGGGGGGGAGTTTTGCCTCTCACACATCTCGTCTTCTTTATGAGCTTCTTTATGACCCGTCGGGATCCCCCGACCCGCTTCCCATGAGAGGCACACTCATAGTCTTTCAAAATACCGTTAAAAATATAGGAAGTATAGGTAAGGAGAATTAGGCGCAAATAGGAGATAAGTGAGAATGCGAGTCCATTAATGACTCAAAAGACACAGATCGCTCTGAAAAGAGCGGACGACGTAACACACGACGCGACACTAAACGCAGACACGTTCGTACCGGTCAAAGATACGCGCCAAAACTCAAGTAATCACAACGTCGCGCGGCGATGATCGGCTGACCATGAATGCAACGCTCTCAAGAGCGAGCACGCAACCGACGCCACAAGTGCATGTCGCGCGTGTCCTCTGACATTTCAAATGTTTAAAATGAGGGTCGTTTCTTAACATTGATTGTATATGGAGCTTTCCATTCTTCTTCTCATTATTCTTTAGAATACGGGTAATAGAGAACACGAACAAAACGAGCATCAAGTATTTTAGCATCACATGAAATGGCACCTTTAAGGGCTGCATACAATGAAAGGAATAAAGAACAGGGAACAGAAAATAAGAATTTCTACCTATCAGAAACTGTGTATTGTCACGTCAGCGGTACTTATAAAACTTGTCCAGGAATGTCCCTGGCCAAATTACAAATTTTTCCTTACTTCAATAACCGACGGGGCATTAGAACTGCAGGGATCGCCCCTGACATCTTCTCCCCACCTCACGCGCCCTACCAGCATGGAGGGGCACCTTTTTCCTGAAAGCGTTCGGGTTCTAAAAACGGGACTTGCTCTCTCTCGCGAGCAGCGAGTGTTTTAAGGAGTTAGTTCAAAACCTCCCGGGGTCAGGTCTGGTCGAAGAGAAACGGTCTCTTCCAGAGTATCGTGATTTCTAGTTTAATTCCTAAATTCTACTCGCGTGAGCAATCCAATCTAATTATAGGTACATCTTATTTAACCTTCCTAGTTAACCGCATCTAATTATTAGTTATAACATAAGTCTGGATATGTGTGTAGCAACTGCAGAAGTTATAAAATACACTAATTACTTTTGAGCAATTATAAGTACGTATATATATAATAATATTTGACGAAACCTCTCCTTTTACAATAAACGCCGCCGCGCGTATACGTTTATCGTTTAACTTGGAGATCGTGTGTGTGAACGAGCGGAATCAGCGCCGGCCAATCATCGAGCACCTACAAGGAGCCTGACCAACCGGAATCCAGACTGAGCCGCGTGTCCCGCACCACGGACCGAACCACCAGCAAGATTCATGAAGGGATTACCGTAGGTTTCTTCTTAACCGAAAGGTTTCTTCTTAACGCGCAACTCTCGATTTGTTACCCGCCATTGGTCCCCGGTTTGTCCAGGTATCAATTACCAACGGTTGGACCTTGGGACGTAACATATTTTGATGACAGCGGTGGGATGATATATAAAATCTCACCACGCGAATCGATTATTTAACTTCGCTGTACTTCCGCATCCCGTTATGGATACTCGCTCAACAAAGAGAGACGAAGGCGTAAAGCTCAGCGAAGAGGAGCTGGAGGCGCTACGGCAAGCACTCGCGAAACAGGAGGAACGCTTGCGGAAACAGGGCGCAGCCTTGGATAGGGAACGGGCGGAAATAGGAAAAGAGCGTGAGATCGAAAAAGCGCGATTACAAGCCGAACGCGACACGCTCACACGACAACTTGAAACCGAGAAAACACAACTCCGGGCTGAGCGTAGCGCCCTAGAACGAACCCGCGAAACGATAAATCAAGAGTCAAGCCGCGAACGAATCGCCGACCATGAAACCGAGCACGGACAGCACGGATACGTAGACAGATCGCGTAATTACGGAGACGGCAACGTCTGTGAACTGCTCATTTCGTTCAAGGACGAAATATTTCGAGAAATTAATAGCTTCCGTCGTGATATAGATAAGGTAAGACTCCACGATCCTCTACTTACGCCGTCCGACGGCCAACGTCCGTTCGAATCGCAACCCCATGCTTTCCTACAGGAGAACTGTATGGAATCTTCCCAGCCACCAAAGGTCTCGTTCCGGGAAATCACTGAATGCATTCCCTCTTTCGACGGATATAATATTCCGCTATCGCAATTTATTCGGGGTTGTCGTCCCGCTAGAGAAATCATCCCTCCCTCCTCGAAGAGGAACCTAACGAAAATACTGATAAACAAATTGAGAGGGCGTGCTCATTACGCAGTGGAAGACGAGCCATGCGATACGGTAACTCAACTAATAGATCTTTTAAACGGGGCCTTCGGATCGTCTAACACAATCGATCAATACCGTGGCGAGTTAAGTACGTCATACATAAAGAAAAACGAACATATGCTAGATTATATTAGTCGAGTAAAGGATTTGCGTACCGCGATTCTCGACGCCGAGCGTCGTACGGGAGGAACCCTGCATCCCCGAAGGATAGCCGAAGTAGACGCGCTCACTGCAAGATCATTTTGCAAAGGTCTTCCCCTCCAATATCGATTGCAACTCACATCGGAACACCGCGAGAACCCATTCGAGGCATTTTCCGCAGCCAAGTCCCTCGCAAAAAGGGAGGAGCTCAATAAACAAAGATACAACGTTCGAAACATGTACGAAAACGTACCTCAACGACTACCTCCCGCAAGCCTTACCGCCCTCTCGCTCAATCAACCCCCCGACGTGAGGAGCCTCCCTCTAGATACCGGCCCGAAGAAACGCGAGGAAATGTTGATGACCAGAGAAACTTAAATTACTCATATACTAGAGATATACGCCCTCCTGAACCGTATCGTAGCCGCGAGAATCGCGCCGGCAGCAATGTGCCCCCTGATCGCTACACCAATGCTCGTTCCGATAAATGGTGCCGATATTGCAAAAACGCGGGCCATGAGATCGAACAATGTCGGAAACGTGAATATAATAACTCCCGGGTCAACCAGGGAAACGCCGGGAGCCCCTCGGGAATAACGGACGAATCTCGAGCGGGGAGAATTCAGGAAAATCGTCCGGTGCGCGCGATCGAAACCCAATCAGACAATATCGCGAACGACGCATCGCAGTCTTAAATCCTCGCGATTTTTCCCACGCACCTACTGTCGTCATTTCTGCCGACGGATTACTACAATCAACAGAATTCATGATTGATACAGGTGCTGCGCCAAATTTAATAAAAATACGCAATCTACGTCCCGAGATATACGTTCAAACTCAGCAGTCGATTCTCCTTAGCGGAATAACCGACGGAAATATAAAAACTCTCGGGGCCGTCGAAATAAAATTTATGGGATACCCCATAATCTTGCAAGTTGTAACGAACGACTTTCCAATTTCTCAAGAGAGAATCCTAGGATCGGATTTCTTATGCAGCGCCACAAAAATCGACTTCGTACAAAAAATTCTAACGTGGCGGGACATCACAATACCTTTTACTCAACGAAATACTGTAATCGTCCCACCTAGATCTCGTTTCACTATTCCGGTGCGAATTGTCAATTCAGAATTATCGGAAGGGTATGTTCCACGAATTAATATATGCGAAAACGTGTACCTAGATAGCGCGTTAGTAGCTAATCGTGACGGTAGAGCCCTTATTAGTGTAATAAATGCGAGCGAAATCGACCAAGAAATAGAAATTCCTATAATTCAGCTCGAGGAAGTCGAAATTGTCTCCGACGGGCGAACAAGCGGCGCTTCGCTATTCGAAGGACGTGCTTCGGCCTTAGGGCACGGGGAACCGAATAGTGCAAAAAACGACCGCACATTCCAAGTTGCCTCTACCACAGGAAAAACCGTCCCTAGTGACGAGCGCAAAGAACAAATAAAAACTCTCCTACGACTCGACCACCTAAACGACGAGGAAACGGCGCACGTGAATAAGTTAATAAACAAATACAACGATCTTTTTCACATACCGTCCGACCCATTGGGATACACAAATGCCATGCGTCATAAGATAAACACCACTGATAACCATCCTGTCTACACTAAACAATACCGATATCCTCCCATCCATAAGGAGGAAATAAATAAACAAATAGAGGCTCTCCTAGATAATGGCACCATCTCTCCTTCCGACTCCCCCTACAACTCCCCCCTCTGGATAGTCCCCAAGAAACCCGACTCATTAGGTAATAAACGCTGGCGCATGGTAATCGATTACCGTACATTAAACGAAAAAAACGATCGGCGACGCGTACCCGCTGCCTAATATCACCGAGATCCTTGATCAATTGGGCAGTGCCAAGTATTTTAGCGTTTTCGATCTCGCGTCAGGTTTTCATCAGATACCGATGCACGAGCCGGACGCACAGAAAACAGCGTTCTCAACACCTCACGGTCACTATCAATTCAACCGAATGCCATTCGGTCTAAAAACGCTCCTGCGACATTTCAACGGCTTATGGATCAGGTTCTGTCCGGGCTGCAAGGAATCGAATTGTTCGTGTATTTAGACGATATCGTGTTATATGCAGGGTCATTGCGCGAACATGAGATTAAATTTAATAAATTAGCCGAAAGATTACGAAAAGCGAATCTAAAACTCCAGCCTGACAAGTGCGAGTTCCTGCGCAAAGAAGTCGCATACTTGGGCCACATCATCGGCAAAAACGGAGTTAGACCGGACCCACAAAAAATTTATGCGGTAGAAAACTTTCCAGTGCCGCACGACCCGAAAAGCGTTAAGCAGTTCTTGGGGCTCGCAGGATATTATCGGCGTTTTATTTCAGATTTCTCCAGAATAGCTCGTCCGCTAACCAACTTACTAAAGAAGGATGTAGAATTTGAATGGACTGACGTACAGGAACACGCGTTCGTCACCATTAAAACCTTACTATGTTCGGAACCTCTCTTACAGTACCCAGACTTTACGCGATCATTTCTAATTACAACCGACGCATCAAAGTACGCTGTCGGAGGAATTCTTAGTCAAGGTCCCATAGGTAAGGACCGCCCCGTCGCATATGCCTCCCGACTCCTAAATTCTGCCGAGCAAAATTACTCTACAATTGAAAAAGAACTTTTAGCAATAATATAATGTGAATCACTTTAGACCATATGTATACGGTCATAGGTTCGATCTCGTGACAGATCACAAGCCTTTAATCTGGCTGCATTCCGTGAAAGACCCACGTCTAGGCTCGCACGATGGAAACTCAAACTCGCCGAATATGAGTACAAAATTTGTTATAAAGCAGGAAAAATAAATTCGAACGCCGATGCGCTGTCAATCCGGTGGTCGAAGTAACTGCAGAGGAAACCATCAATAAAACTAAAAGTCATAAACCTTTGTTCCCCCTTGCATTGAACGAGAGTGTTGACTCAACATCCGCCCCGGCTCTGCCTGCAAAAACTACTCCGCCTAGACAAAGCCATGACATTCCAGAAGATGTAGTTTCTCTTACGCGTGACAAATTTATAGACGAAGACGATACAGAGTTAGACGACAGCAGCGAAGACAGTGACTTCCCATTACCTGACACTCCCGACACTCCTTGCCAACGTTTTAAAGTACGAGAAGTACGTGACAATTTCATTATGCGCAAGGATAATCTTATCATCTTTACCACACAGACGGGCGAACCCTGCGACAAGGGAGCGCGCATGCTCGCAGAACAAGAGCGACTCCCGCGGATCGAAAACGCCACTCTCGGGCACGCCAAATTAATTAGCGACAAAAATCGTTACATAATCGCTCTGATAATCAAAGAACGCGTATCCGAGACAATAGGGCGACAAGTAATAACCGAAGCGATTGCAGCATTATTAAGCGTAATCAACGAACTCGGCTTAACGACGGCCTCACTATGTAAAGGTGATATAGATAGGGTATCGTGGGGAAAAATTAGAGACATCTTGGACGACACGTTTAATAACCACAGCGCTAAGATAACAATATGCACCAATAAAATTTCAACCCCCCCAGTCGACGATCGACTGCGGATACTTAAAGAATATCACGACTCCGCGACAGGTGGCCACAAAGGCATAACGAAAACTTATTGGCGCATAAAAAACCGTTATCAATGGCCTAATATGAAATCGGATATACAGATACACATTCAAAATTGTAGAAATTGCCAGTTAAAAAAACTTGTGCGCTTGAAGACGCCAGCCGATGGTCGTAACGGATACCCCAGCCGCTGCGTTCGAAAAAATATCGATGGATATTATGGGGCCGTTACCCGAGACTCGAGCCGGCAGTGCGTATATCTTAACCATACAGGATCTCTTAACTAAATATTCTCTCGCGATACCGCTTAAACAAGCGACCGCCATCGATGTAGCCACCGCGTTCGTAAATGAGTTTATCTGTATCTACGGCGCCCCTAAAGCGCTTCTCACCGACCAAGGCTCAAACTTCTTGAGCGCCCTTATGCGCGCCGTCGCCCGAAAATTCCGCATATCGCAATGTAAGACAACCGCTTATCATCCGCAATCGAATGGCTCGATCGAAAGAAGCCATCACGTACTTTAGGAATACCTTAAACAGTACGTCGACAAAGAGCGAGAGTGGGAACAATTAAGGTTAGCAACGTTCTCTTACAATACAAGCATGCATGAAAGCACGAAATTCACACCACATGAGTTGGTTTTCGGCAAAACAGCTAGAATTCCGACGAATGATCCTATTTTGCCGAGCGACATGAGTGAAACATACGTAAATTATATAACTTCATTGTTCGACCGACTCAGAGACTCACAGGAAATAGCCAGAGAGAATCTCTGCCGAGCGAAACAAAGATCGAAGGTTTATTACGACAAGAAATGTAATCCCCGAACCTTCCGACGCGGTGACCAGGTATATTTACTAAAGGAACCCGTAAAAGGGAAACTCACCGACCAATATACCGGACCACACGAAATATTAGAGATTTTAAGGAACAATAATGTTAAGATAGCGATAAATAGCAATAGGACTCGCATAGTACATAGCAATAAACTAAAGAAATTGCGTTATATCGGAGAACGCGGAGCACATCTACCCGAGGATGACGACCCCCACCCCGGGCCTAGCAGAAGAAACTAACGCAGAGACACTCACTGACGCATTAGTCTGACAACAAACGCACCCAAGAATGGACACACGGGGAATCATTTTCGGCATCATCACCGCGCTTCTCACCCTGCCAGCGGAAGGGCTTACGACTGCGGAGGCCACGGCCTTAATATTACATCTTTATCTCTATTAGATATAGGGGATTGTAATCTGGAAGACATCGAGCCTATCACCGAGAACACTCACGTCCAATTGCTCCAACTCTCGGACTTCGACAAGACCAGAGTAATCCAGTGTAAAATTGAGATCGACCGCATAATATATTATTGCGGGATGCACTCTCATGTATCGATCATGCATGGCGGAAGGAGAGTATATTTGCAAGAAACAACGGCCAGCAACTGCCGAAGAATTCATGAAACCGGTGCAATTGATTTGGGAGGAAGAGATGGCTACATCACTGGCCTGAAACCAAATAGTTCTTCTAGGAGCATCACCCTCGCCGGACATACGTCTGTGGATGGACGTTGCAGCGGCGCCCAGTATAGCGACCCGTATGGAACGTGGGACAGCGTCGTAGTACAAGCAACGATTAGGGTCACACTGCGGGACTTCGAGGCGCCCATTCGCCGTAACTCACATGAGATTATCTTACCTTCCGGCTTACACTGTAAGGTCACGGCCGGAGAGTGTCTCGACACCGATGGAGACGAGACCTTTTGGTCGATGATACCGCCCGATAGCTGCCACTTCAGCCATTACGACGTCCTGTACGAAGGACAAGCAAGCAAATTAACTCCCAAGGCCAAGCAGACGGCAACTACCATTTACACGGTCACTACGAGAGAGACCACGTTCGCGCTCACGCAAGCAGGCAAAAGCAACCTTTGCGGGTATACACTGGTGCAAACGGAACACCCAAAACTCTTTATTCTGGAAACACAGCAAGACCGAGCTTTTAGGGTGCGATCAAGAATCTGTGAACAACTTGGATATTTTCGCCTATGTAAATTCTAAGTTCGTGTACGTAGAGAAACACATCAGGACGCAACTAACGCGCTTATATCGAGACATAACGGAGCAAAAATGCGCTTTGGAAAAACAAATACTCCAGAACGCCCTCACATTGTCCAGCATTGCACCGGATGAAATGGCGCACCGCATCATGAAATCCCCTGGGTATACGGCCGTGGTGGCCAGAGAAGCCATACATCTCATTAAATGTGTCCCAGTGGAGTGCAAAATTCGACATACAGAAGAGTGCTTCGCTGAACTGCCTGTGACCTATGGAAATAAATCAGCTTTCCTTCTACCCGGATCAAGGATACTAACGCGAACAGGAACACATAAGGATTGTAGCGAACTCCTGCCAAATATGTATAAAATACACGAGACGTGGTTTCGCTTCATGCCGCGCCCGGTAGAATCTCTACCCCCACCCATCATCCAACCATTAACTCGACCAACGTGGAAATACGTCACGCCCGCAGCGCTCACTACCAGCGGGATATACTCGGACGAAGATCTGAACAGACTCCGCAACCATATAATGTTTCCGGTGGAGAAAACCGCAAATGTTGAATACCTTGGCGCGAGGAGCAATGAGTCACAACATACCCTCAGGAAGCATCTCGATGACGAACCTGTTTGACGAGAGATCCCTGGAAAGAATTGCCGAAAGCGCGGGGACACGTCTTTGGCAGGGATTCATTATATTCAGGTCAGCGAGCGCAGGAGTTATGGCAATATTTCTTATCATCAAGCTAATAAAACTGATCGTGGACACAATAATCCATGGCTACGCGCTTCACTCGGTATACGGCTGGAGTCTGCATCTACTTGGGGCCATTTGGGGCTCCGTCACACAACTGCTGCTTCATTTAGCGGGGCCCAACGAGAAGGATACACCTGGAAGACAAAAAGACTGGGGGGCCCACCTCCCTGTTTCCAATCCCCATTCCACGACAGAAATTCAAACCCTTAACCCCACTGCACCAACATCAAGTGAAAACGTGAGTGAGAGACCCGTGCAGTACAAGGAACTCCGCGCAATGCTGCAAAATAAAGAAAACGAATAAATGATAATCGCTAGGATAAACAATGGGTCCTTAAGCAAATAAACATGTAACCCTGCGGTAAGTTAGATGATTGCGCTAATATCATAGATAAAAAAAAATCAAATAATTGTTAAAACGTCGGACACAGTCCAACATTTTATTTTTAGGGGGGGAGGTGTCACGTCAGCGGTACTTATAAAACTTGTCCAGGAATGTCCCTGGCCAAATTACAAATTTTTCCTTACTTCAATAACCGACGGGGCATTAGAACTGCAGGGATCACCCCTGACATCTTCTCCCCACCTCACGCGCCCTACCAGCATGGAGGGGCACCTTTTTCCTGAAAGCGTTCGGGTTCTAAAAACGGGACTTGCTCTCTCTCGCGAGCAGCGAGTGTTTTAAGGAGTTAGTTCAAAACCTCCCGGGGTCAGGTCTGGTCGAAGAGAAACGGTCTCTTCCAGAGTATCGTGATTTCTAGTTTAATTCCTAAATTCTACTCGCGTGAGCAATCCAATCTAATTATAGGTACATCTTATTTAACCTTCCTAGTTAACCGCATCTAATTATTAGTTATAACATAAGTCTGGATATGTGTGTAGCAACTGCAGAAGTTATAAAATACACTAATTACTTTTGAGCAATTATAAGTACGTATATATATAATAATATTTGACGAAACCTCTCCTTTTACAATAAACGCCGCCGCGCGTATACGTTTATCGTTTAACTTGGAGATCGTGTGTGTGAACGAGCGGAATCAGCGCCGGGCAGTCATCGAGCACCTACAAGGAGCCTGACCAACCGGAGTCCAGACTGAGCCGCGTGTCCCGCACCACGGACCGAACCACCAGCAAGATTCATGAAGGGATTACCGTAGGTTTCTTCTTAACCGAAAGGACGCGCAACTCTCGATTTGTTACTCGCCATTGGTTCCCGGTTTGTCCAGGTATCAATTACCAACGGTTGGACCTTGGGACATAACAGTATTCCACAATACATGATTTCTGATAGGTTGAAATTCTTATTCCCTGGTCTCTATTCCTTTCATTGTGCCTCTTAAGGTCATATCAGACTATCAACTCTGCAGGCCGACTCGACTATCGATTCTGAGTGCTGATTCTCAGCGAACTAACCATGTCGAGGTACTGACTGATTGGATTGATCGGCCAACTTACGTTTAGATTCGAGTCTATTTTTCGAGTTAGGTCATCAGCGACTCAGAATTATAAGCCTTTAAACACAATAGGCACAGGCAACAGGGAATAATGAGCCATCTAATCAGAGCTCTGGGATATAATATCGATCTTACACACCAGAGCTCTGATTGGACGGCTCGTTATTCCCTGTTGCCTGTGCCTATTGTGTTTAAGCCTTAACTAATAGAAATACAAGATTAATTACGTGATAATTTGGCGATTATCTTGTGTATAAGAAAAAGTAATTTGTAAAACAGCTTAGTGCAGAAACAAAAACCAGATCAAAATGATATGATACAGTTATATGAATAAATATACCATTATTTGTTATATTTACGTTTCATTAACGTAAACAACACCCTAACAACATATTTGCATTGCACGTTAAAAAGTTTTGTAAATCTACCAGCCCTTAAAATTCAGTTACGTCTCGATTTTCAAATATCGTATTATATCCGACACAATTTTGAGATTTTCTCGTGTTTTAGTAAATTTTACTCTTTTATACAATTCACATATATGAATCTATAGTCTATACAGACATATTGAGTGAGTCAGTAGCAAATCGAAATATCAAGTGTGATCAATCCATAGACTATAAGGATGCCGTCCCATAGAACAAAAATTGGCAACGGAACGGAACTCGCGGAATCAACATGACGAATCACAGCCATTCCGTTTTTCTTTCTTATGACTCCCATACACAGAACGCGACAATATTTGCCGCGCGGCGGAAGTTGACTCGATAGCCAATCAACGTCTCACTTGCTCGGAAGTAATAGATATGTAATTTCTATCGCGCGACAAAAATTGAACTCAATCCAACTTTCGCTGCGCGGCAGAAATAGTATTACATCATTTTTAAAAGTTTTGCAAGGTGAAGTGAAAAACAGAATTATTGATTAATGCGACAAGCGTTGCCGCGTTCTGTATGCAGGAGCCATAAGTCGTCCTTACTATGCAAAACTTCTAGAAATGACTAATATACGAGACATTGATTAGCTATCACGCTAATTTCCGTCGCGCAGCAAGTGTTGCCGCGTTCTATATGCAGAACTGCTGGAGCCAAGACGGTGGTACCAGGGGATCGATTCTGTATCTTGAAATGAGGTGAAAATTATAAAAGTGAGCGACTTTACTAGAATACTGATTATTTCATTGATCAACACCTAGTAAATTTGCTCGCTTTTGTAATTTTCATCTTGTTTGAAGATACAGAATAGACCCTCAGACGTTTAGAACTCCTGTCACAATTTAACCATATACATTTAGTAAAATCGGAATCTTTGATGTTCGTGCTACTCAGTCATGTGACTCTCCGCCATGTTTTGAATACTATAAAGGCGTGTAATTCAAAGATGTGTAATAAAAAAACTGGTTTAAATATTTCTAGCTTATATCATACATAATTGTAATTAATGAAATAGATGATATATATAGGAGCTACAGAAAAAAGTTAAATTATTAAATAAGGTTAGATAATAAATACATACATTATGAATTTTATCGTATTTTGTATGAATAAAACACATATTTAGAGTTATTAACACATTTAGTGTTATTTTAAACTTTCAATAATTAATTGACAATTGTGCGTACAAAGTATAAAAAAATATACAATTATTATTATGAAATATTAATAATGTAATTTACAAAAAAATTAAAACAAAATATATGTAGATGTTCGAGATCGGTAATTCGAAAGAAAAGCAAGAATTCTTTCAGTCGATCGACATTAATTGTCATTGAACGCATGCACAAATTGAGCTCGTGATTTCATCTCAAACATGATTTTAATCCTCGTTGAAATCATCAAATTCGTCGTTCTTTGTTCTTTTTAAAAATAATTCGTTACACGCAAACAAGTTGTCGTTACCGGCAACGGACAATCGAAAGTTCTAGAACGATTCAATTCGCGCACGCGAGCGCCGCGCTCCGACGAATACGTCACGCGCTGTCACCAATCCCACGCACGGATTTTCTGTCGCGCATGACTGTTACGTTGAACGTCGCTAGAAAAGAATCCAAAGCGCCAATCAATTTTGTACACCTAATGCCACGTAATAATTACGATTGTGGCAAATTTTTATTGGATTTTTCCCAAAAGGGAAAGCTCAGATCGAAAGCAATAAATGCCTCGATCTCGCCGTCCTCCTCCTTACTTCCAAAAAGTTCTTAGAGTTCTTAGAGTCATAGTCGCGCTTCGTAAAATCGCCGTGCTAACCGTTTAGTGAAATCGCTATAACCGAATCTTTCGAGAAGCTTCGAGGAAAATCGCCGAGATTTTCCATCACCGCGATTCCAAGCTCAATTTGGAAAAGGTGACCGCATTTAATATTCTGTTAATCTGATCTTTAATTAATTATATCTTTTGACTTTGTAACTGAATACATTAAAGAAATTCTTTTGTTAAATTAAATGAAACGGAGTTCTCTTCACTGTCGTGCATCATATCAACCTTGTGCCGTTTTCTCACTCGAATCTGTCCGCGCGGTGCGCTCTCGCACATTTTCTGGTCCTTCGAGCCGGATGTTCGCCGGCATCCGCAGTGTCGAGTGCATCGCGTCCAATGCGCGCATCATCAAGAAAATCAGAGAGAGAAAAATTCGCAAGTGAAAGCATGAGTGACGAAATAGCCGCCTTGCTGAGCGCCCAGAGTGACATCCATGGTCGTATGGCCAGGTCAATAACCAATTTGAAGAAATTGGGGACGGCCAACATCATCCTCCACAATGTCGAAACCCGCTTGGCGCTTCTCGACCAGATGTGGACGGAATTCGAACAGCAACACAAGCTTATTCGAGCACATTACAAGGAAGCCTTCGATCAAAGTGAGTACAACACGTCTCAATTTGCCGATTCCGCCGAAAACACGTACGTGCAGCAGCGCGGCCTGCTGAACGAGTATCGGACGAAACTCATTGCGAAAGAACCGAGCTCAGCTTCCAAAACAGAAGGTAATGTGTCTTCCGGAAAACCGTCGCTGCCTCGCCTCAAGATTAGTTCGTTCTCTGGCGCATTCGAAGACTGGCCTACATTCCGAGATCTCTTCCAATCCATTGTCGGAAACAATTCATCAATCTCAGCAATCGAGAAATTTCATTACCTGAAAACTTGTCTGGAGGGTCCTGCCAAGGAACTGATTCAACCATTAGCGATGACCGAAGACAACTATCCACGCGCATGGGAGCTGCTAAGCGAGCGGTACGAAAATAAGAGAGAGTTATCTCGCTCCAATTTCTCCAAGTTTACCGCCGTGGCTAAGATGAAGAGCGAAAGTGCGGAGGAGCTCAACCGCGTCTTCAACGCCTTGACCAGGGTAGTCAACGGCCAGGAGAACATTGATAGGCCTATCAACTCTCATGGCTTCGATCTACTAACTCATCTTGCCGTCGAGCTCTTCGATCCAAGAACTCGCCTGGAGTGGGAGTCACTCTCACGCGCCTCGAGCGACATGCCCACTCTCAAAGAGCTAATGAACTTCATAAACCAAAGAGCACTTACTCTTACAGCCGCCAAACCACAATCGCTCAAGGTCTCCGACAACCCGTCGCGATCTGCCAAATCGCATCACGTCAAAAAATACACCGAATCTTCACAATGCGTCCTATGCAAGGGAAAACACAACTTGATGGTATGTGAAGAATTCAAGAAAAAATCCGCGGTCGACCGCAAGGCCGTCGCCGAAACTCACAAGCTGTGCTTTAACTGTCTCGGCTCTCATGCTTTCGCGAAGTGCCATTCGACGAAGACGTGTGCTACGTGCAAGTCTCGTCACCACTCCATGTTACACGACGCGTACGCTTCACCGAAACCTCAAGAAGTCAGCTCACTGTCGGCGGTGCGACGCGACAACAACCACAAGGCCATTTTGCTCGCAACGGCGCGAGTTTCCATCGCTGATCGTCACGGCAATCAGCACACCACACGCGTGCTCATCGATCAAGGTTCGGAAATTTCTCTAATTTCCGAGGCTCTGGTCCAACGCCTACGCTTGCCACGCTCTCGATCCTCAATCGAGGTCATCGGCATCAGCGGCAAAAGCTCCGGGCCCAGCAGGGGAAAGGTGACACTCAAGGTGACCTCGTTAACAACAGGGACCGACTTCACCGTCGGAGCCTTTGTTCTGCCACGTCTGTCGCTTTATCAAGGCTCTCACGCAAGGATCAGAACGGAGTGGCCACATCTAAAGGGGCTCCAACTGGCTGATCCCGACTACACAGCAAACGACGCTATTGAGTTGCTTTTTGGAGCGGAAGTAAGCTCAATCATTCTCCAGGATGGTCTCCGCAAGGGAGGCCCCCAAGCGCCTATCGCTCAAAAGACGCTGCTCGGCTGGATCTTATCGGGAGGTTGCGACCAAGTAACCAACTCAGCACAACGCCACTCGCTTCAGTGCACCGTAGATCACGAGCTTGCCGACCTTGTGCACCGCTTCTGGGAGCAGGAACGAGAAGCGCCCGCTCCGGTCGCACTCACGCCAAGGGAGCAGCAATGCGAAGACATCTTCGCGCTGCAGCATCAACGCACTGCCGAAGGACGATACATCGTGCGACTACCTTTCGCATCTCCGCTGACTACGATGATTGATACGAGAAGATCTGCCGAACGGCTCTTAGACGCCATGGAGCGACGATGTGAGAGAGACGCACGATTCGGCGATCTCTACCGAGCCTTCCTGAAGGACTACGAGGACCAAGGACACATGGAATTGGCGCCAGAACCTCCGAATTCCAGCGAAGATCGGTGCTACCTTCCGCATCACGGTGTCCTTCGAGAATCCAGCACCACGACCAAGCTCAGAGTCGTCTTCAACGGATCGCAGCGCACAAGGTCTGGTGAGTCGCTCAATACGCATCTATTAGTTGGGGCTAACTTGCTGCCACCCCTCGCGAACGTACTTCTGCGGTGGCGGTGGCATCGGTACGCGCTAGTGGCTGACATCGAAAAGATGTATCGGCAGATTCTCGTTCATCCCGAAGATCAAAGGCATCAATGCATACTTTGGCGCCACAGCATCGACGAACCTATACGCGAGTTTACGTTGAAGACCGTTACTTACGGTCTCGCTTGCGCGCCATTTCTCGCCATTCGCACGTTGCGCCAACTCGCCGACGACGACGGACCGCGTTTCCCTCGAGGCGCGAGTGCGTTACGACACGACTGCTACGTTGACGATGTCGTGACCGGAGCGCACGATAAAGACGACGCTATCGCGCTCCAAGTCGAGCTCCGCAACCTCTGCATGGCGGGCGGGTTTTCTCTCCGAAAGTGGGCCGCCAACTGTCAGGAACTTCTTCGCGACATTCCGACTGAGTTCTGCCTCACCAGAGACTCGCGGTCGTGGGAACAAGAGAATCACTCAACGCTGGGATTGCGCTGGTATCCAACTAGAGACGAATTCGCCTTCTCCGTCCCTCCTCGCACCGTCGTCGCGTTCACCAAGAGAGGTCTGCTGTCGGAAACCGCTCGACTCTTCGACCCGCTCGGATGGCTGGCTCCAGTAACCATTCGAGCTAAAATGCTGATTCAGTCGGCCTGGCTGCAGCAGCTAGAGTGGGACACACCATTGCCGTCAACCATCGCTGGAAAGTGGAAGCGGCTCTGGGAAGAACTTCCACTGCTTGAGAAGATCAGAGTCGGCCGCTGGCTCGGCACCGGCGACACGAGCTCTCAACTCGAACTGCACGGCTTCGCGGACGCGTCCGAAAGAGGTTACGCCGCCGTGGTATACCTCCGTATCACCGCAAACAACCAAACGAAAACTCTGTTGTTGACCGCCAAAAGCAAGGTCGCGCCGATCAAGCTCGTTTCTCTCCCGCGACTCGAACTCTGCGCCGCCGCCTTGCTGACAAGCGTGCTCGTGCACACGCGCTCTGTGCTAAACCTGGCGACAACGCCAGTGATCCTGTGGTCCGACTCCAAAGTCACGCTCCACTGGATTCGAGGTCACGCCTCGCGCTGGAAAACGTACGTGGCCAACAGGGTGACACGAATTCAGCAGCAGCTTCCAGAGGCTCAATGGCGTCACGTCCCGGGCAAGGACAACCCTGCCGACTGCGCCTCCCGGGGTCTGACACCAAGTGAGCTCCTCAGCCATTCCTTATGGTGGACAGGCCCCGCCTGGTTGAGCGGGAATTCGTCGCTATGGCCAAGCGTCAACCTCGAGCCCATCAAGGACGTACCGGAGCGACGGGCCACCACACTCGCGGCGGTCATCAAAAGCAACCAAGAGCCGGAAGAACTCCTCAGGTTCTCGGCACTGCACCAATTACTGAAAGTGACTTCCTGGTGCTTGCGTTGGCGTCGCCGCAGTCTATCAGTCGGATCCGGAGATAATGAGCTCCAAGGGTCAGCGCTTCTCCCAGCCGAACTCGACGCCGCACTCCTACAATGGATTCGCATCGTGCAGTCACGTCACTATCAGGAGGAGATGACTGCGCTCGAAAACAAACGCAATCTTGCAAGATCCAGTCATCTTCAGACCCTCAGCCCGTACATGGACGAACACGGAGTCCTACGAGTCGGAGGACGCCTCAAGCACGCAGCGCTGTCTTTCGACGAGCGACATCCTGTCATCGTGCCTCCAAGGTCATGGCTCACTCGCCTGCTGGTGGAAGCCTACCATCGCCGTACTCTCCACGGAGGAGTTCAGCTGACCCTGGGGTTGCTTCGCCTCCGGTTCTGGATTCCGCAAGGCCGAGCGGTGGTCAAGCGATGGCTGCATCAGTGCGTGACATGCACACGGTGGAGGGCTGCCACTCCGCAACCAAAGATGGGAAACCTTCCTCCAGGAAGAGTGACGCCAGCGCGACCATTTCTTCACGTGGGCATCGACTACGCCGGGCCTATTTTCATCAGGACGAGCAAAGGGCGTGGGCACGGCGCTCACAAAGCGTTCATCGCCGTATTTATTTGTTTTAGCTCCAAGGCCGTTCATCTCGAGGCTGTTTCAGCGTACACCACCGACGCCTTCCTGGCTGCTCTCCGTCGATTCACATCTCGCCGAGGACTGTGCTCAGACATTTATTCGGATTGCGGCACCAATTTTTTGGGCGCCGATCGGCAACTTCGGGAAATGCTTCGAGCCTCCTCGGCAGAAGGACAAAAGATCGCACACGTAGCGACATCGGAGGGGATCCAGTGGCATTTCAATCCTCCTTCGGCACCTCATTTTGGTGGTCTCTGGGAGGCAGCCGTGAAATCGGCTAAGTATCACCTGCGCCGAACCATCGGCGAAACCAGGCTCACCTTCGAGGAAATGAGCACCCTGCTCGCACAAGTGGAAGCATGCCTGAACTCAAGGCCCATGTATGCACTTTCGGACGACTCCGACGACCTCACGGCTCTGACACCGGGTCACCTGCTCATTGGGGCACCACTGCTGGCCATTCCTGAGCCGTCCTTGTCGGACAAAAAGGAAAATTTTCTTTCCAGGTGGCAACTTATTCAGCGAATGCGAGACCACTTCTGGCAGAGATGGTCACGCGAGTACTTACACACTCTGGCTACCAGACCGAAATGGACCAAGGACGCTTTGCCACCACGCCTTGGATCGCTATGCATCATTCGCTCCGAGCTCTCACCACCAAATAAGTGGCCTCTGGCGCGAATCACGCAGCTACATCCTGGAGACGACGGCGTAGTGCGGGTGGTCACAGTCAAAACCGCCTCATCTGAATTAACTCGTCCTTTAATCAAATTAGTTTTATTGCCAGACGAGGCTAACGCGTTTATCTCGCACGCAAATGCATCAAATGTAAAGAAGAGCTTGAATTGATCGCGTGTATTTTCGTGAATCATTTTTTGTCAATGTTATCTGTCATACAACTCTCGTTTACGGTTCAAGTTCTTCCACGAATTCATTGTATTGTATCGCTTGTTATGTTTTCGCGTTTACAGTTTTTGTAATCTCTATACGTAACCTTATACACATATCGTCACGGAGATGACGAGGCGGGCGGGATGTTCGAGATCGGTAATTCGAAAGAAAAGCAAGAATTCTTTCAGTCGATCGACATTAATTGTCATTGAACGCATGCACAAATTGAGCTCGTGATTTCATCTCAAACATGATTTTAATCCTCGTTGAAATCATCAAATTCGTCGTTCTTTGTTCTTTTTAAAAACAATTCGTTACACGCAAACAAGTTGTCGTTACCGGCAACGGACAATCGAAAGTTCTAGAACGATTCAATTCGCGCACGCGAGCGCCGCGCTCCGACGAATACGTCACGCGCTGTCACCAATCCCACGCACGGATTTTCTGTCGCGCATGACTGTTACGTTGAACGTCGCTAGAAAAGAATCCAAAGCGCCAATCAATTTTGTACACCTAATGCCACGTAATAATTACGATTGTGGCAAATTTTTATTGGATTTTTCCCAAAAGGGAAAGCTCAGATCGAAAGCAATAAATGCCTCGATCTCGCCGTCCTCCTCCTTACTTCCAAAAAGTTCTTAGAGTTCTTAGAGTCATAGTCGCGCTTCGTAAAATCGCCGTGCTAACCGTTTAGTGAAATCGCTATAACCGAATCTTTCGAGAAGCTTCGAGGAAAATCGCCGAGATTTTCCATCACCGCGATTCCAAGCTCAATTTGGAAAAGGTGACCGCATTTAATATTCTGTTAATCTGATCTTTAATTAATTATATCTTTTGACTTTGTAACTGAATACATTAAAGAAATTCTTTTGTTAAATTAAATGAAACGGAGTTCTCTTCACTGTCGTGCATCATATCAACCTTGTGCCGTTTTCTCACTCGAATCTGTCCGCGCGGTGCGCTCTCGCACAGTAGGAATATTCTAATAAAAATTGAATATTATATCGCACGGAATGCAAGAGATCCGGGTTCGACTCCCGGCCGAGGCAATATTTTTTCGCAATAAGTTTATTACAGTTTTTTAAGATTAATTTGGGAATTTTGGGGGGATTATTACATTTCAGATTAATTGCGTTAATGTCGACAACCATATCGACACGTAATTATTATTTCTGAAATTAATTCATTCGTTTGAATAATATATATATTAGTTCAACATCTTAATTCTTAGACTGTAGTGGCGCTTCGGATTGTAATGTTATTGAATATTATATATTCTCCTTGACAAAATTACCCAGATCTGAAGTTGTTGGCTGCGGCCGAGAGACGCTATTAATACTATTTATGTTGTCCTATCTTTGTTTTATGTTTATTGAACGATAAAAAAAAACATTGAATAATATGAATAGCACTAATAGCTGATCCCCGAACTCATTCGTTAAATGTTTGATTATTTTCATCTGGTTCTTGATGGCACTGGTGAATCAATTATCATGTTTTTTCTGCTGCAAGGAAAGAGAAAAAATAAAATCAAATATACTAAGATTCATATTTACAGCCGAATCTAACATCAAAAATTGTTCTAAATTAATCTGTCATGGTATTTACATTATTCAGTAAGAAATTATAACATAGATGTAATGTAACTATAAATGCTCTTGTGTTGACGATGTCTCATTAACTACCATCTTAGAATAAATTTTTACATCAGACCACAGATTGTAAATAGTAGCTTTATAATTAATTTCATGTATTTCATTCATATTTTCATATTTATGCATTTATTTCAGTCTTATAATTTGAAATATCGTATCTTAGCACGCACATTTTAATTATTGTTTTATGGAATAACATTGATATATTTTATATAAAAAAATCACTTAGTGTTCATTAAGAATGATATTTAGTAATTTATTAATAAGACATTTTTGATAATCATTATCTATTTTTAATTATTGTCTATATCTATGCTAATTTAAACTTACATGAATTATTGCTTTCATCTAGGCCTGTTTATTTATGTAACGATTCGTTTGCTTTTATTTTTAATTCCTCCTGATAAGATTTCTGTCTAAATTCTATATTCTCTGTGATAAAAATATTTATTAGTATCTCTTAAGCTATAATAATTTTTCATATGCAGCATAAACGTCATCTGATTCATATTTTTAAGAACTTATTGAATATGCATCAGCTCACAAAAAACTTTTAAAACTAATGATAGAATTTTACTGTTGCAGCATATGCTGCATATGAAAAGTCAGTTTCAGTTGAGTAAAATATAAAGCAGAATATTATCTCTTGAAATAACGTAAATGTCATTGGGTTTGTCATAAAATTTGACGTGATTTGTATTGCATTTGATATAGCTGTAGGAAGAAGTCTAGTTTTCAAGTTATTAAGATACATGTTTTCATTAAAATGAGCAAATTTGATGATTTTTATAAAGTTCTTCAGTTATTCTATCAATCATACGATTACAAGATTTTAAGCCATAATTTAGACCTGCATATGCAAAAATATAATTGTATAATTTCAATATCATTATATTGGGTCATCTAAAAAGTATCCGCGGTTTTTTGTCACTAGATGTGTGTTGATGGTCATATATCTAGTGACAAAGTACCGCGGATACTTTTTAGATGACCCAATATAAATTTTGTACTATATATTGGGTCATCTAAAAAGTATCCGCGGTTTTTTGTCATTAGATGTGTGTTGATGGTCATATATTGGGTCATCTAAAAGTATCCGCGGTACTTTGTCACTAGATATATGATCATCAACACACATCTAGTGACAAAAAACCGCGGATACTTTTTAGGTGACCCAATATATTAATATGCATATTTATAAAGAAAATTTTTACTTACATTTTTGGATCTTTTGAAAAACAAAAAACTTTATTCCTGCATTTTGTCCAGATATGTTTTTACACATCACACAGGAAAATCCTTTACCCATTATTATAACTTCGAAATAGGGTATTAAAAAAGAAACGCACTAAGAATAATAATCTTCATTAACAATATTTTATTTATATAATATGTAACATCACAGAATTAATCATACAAAAATATAATCTCCAAACACACATTATTATTATCCTGATACCGCCATGTTTTCGATAGTATAGTTGACGCATGCGTCTTGAAACATTATACGAAAAATTTCGGGAACTGTTGTAATTGTACAATATATGGTTAAACTGTACCCCTGTACTGGCCGACGTCGCCGACGGCTGTATTGCCTCCGTATACTCTATGGGCGGACAGGGCCATTAATTAAAATGATTTTTTTCTGCCATATTTATTCATTTCGTGCAAAAACGTGTTGAATGAGTCTAATTTCATGAAATCCGGAACTGGTTGTGCTACTGAATAATTTTTTATGTGCATGTAAAAGTTTAAACTTTATCATCGATTACATTACATCAAAATGCCACTAATAATGATAACTGGCATACCATGCAGTGGCAAAACCACGAGGAGCCTCGAGCTCAAGAGTTACTTCGAGGAGAAGTTGAAGAATAGTGGGCAAAACGTGGAGATAATCAGCGAGAGCAACGCAATAATCCAAACGGGTTACAATAAAAATGTATATTTTGCGGGTAATTTGAAGAGTGAAATGAAGGATATTTGCATACAGGTTTTCATAGATGTAATTTTGATTGTTTCGATTTATACTGCTAATACCAGAGAAGTTAATATTAAAAATCTATCTAATAATATTATATATAATGTGAACTATAGATTTTCAGTATTAGCAACATATATGAACTATGAAAAAGAACTACAAAATGTGGACAATTACTCTGATGTTTGGTGTTGTTATGAAAAAGACTGGAATATCCATTCTCCAGTCTTTCTGATATTGGCATACGACCTTTATGTACATGGATATTTTGATAAATGTTCAGTATAGCACTTCTCCAATTTTCTCATAATTTTGTAAATCTGTGTGTTTTTATGCATAAAATATATTCTAATAAGGAAAATCGTCGTTCAAGTTTCGTTTTCTTATTTAATTTCAAAGTATTTTGATGTCAGTAAGTTTGAAAATGATAATTTAATGATAATTTACAACTGTACATGCTCATTAATGTTATTATTTATAAATTAAAAATGAATTAAAATATCTTTTTACTCTAATGTCATCATTTATGAATTAATAATGTCAGTTTAGTTATAAATTAAGTGTAAAATGTGATATTCCAACAACTTAATAATAAAAAGCAATTTAATTATATAAGGAAATTATAATTTAAATTTAAATCTAAGTTGTAATTTTATTATATAATTCTCTGCTATAATTTTACCATATAATTCAAAATGTAGCAAAGAATAGTTCGTGATTCAAAATATATATCTGCATACTCTCTGTTTTAATCAAATACGAATTTTCTTATATAATAAAGTTGTTATTTTCTCATGTAATTAAACTGTAATTTTCTTATATAATTAATATGTTGTTTTCTTATTATTATTAAATTGTTCGACTGAATATTCAGTTCGATTTAATATATCATTTTATACTTAATTTATAAATGATATTTTTTAATTCATAGACAACATTAATAAGCATGGGTAGTCAAGTATTATTAAGTTATCATTTTTTCAACTTACTAACATAAAAAAAATACTTCGAAATCTAATAATAAGAAAACAAGATTTGAGCAACAATTTGCTTTCTTGGAATATACATATTCTATGCACAATATACAAATTTACAAAATTACAGGAAAATCAAAGGAGTAGGAGGAAGAAGGGAAGAAGGAATATGCTATACTTAACATTTACCGATATTTTACAATTTCAATGTGTGACAAATATTCAAATGTTACATCGTATCAATCTGTCTTGCATTTTCAGATTCGAAAAAGGAGAAAGCTATTAGGAGTTCAATCAAATCAGACATTCAACGTAAACTAGATTCAAATGACTTATTGATATTTGATGGCAGCAATTATATCAAGGGATATCGATATGAAATCTATTGCACGACCAAATTGTATGAAACCCCTCAGTGCACACTGTATTGTAACTTGCCAATCGAACAAGCTTTGCTATGGAACAATAAAAGACTTGATTCAGATCAATACGACAGGGAAATTTTTGATTCACTTATAACCAGGTGATGATGTAATGATAATTATAATAACAAGAAACTAGTTTAAATTTCTAATATCCAAACATTGAATACAACAGATACGAAATACCAGAGACTACAAACCGATGGGATTGTCCACTTTTCACAATCATGCCCGGAGACATTCTAATGTGTGACGAGATTTATTGCTATCTCTACAAAGGAAAATTACCAAAACCAAATTTGAGTACCCAAATTGTTGGAATCTTTTTCTCATCTTCCTTTTTTATAATATTTCAATACTCACCAATACTCACAGATATTTACTCTTTCAGTCACCATTAGCCTCCACAAATTACCTATACGAATTGGATAATATAACGAAAGATGCGACAAACGTAAGTTTTGTGTGTGTGTGTGTGTGTGTGTGTGTGTGTGTGTGTGTGTGTGTGTGTGTGCGTGCGTGCATGCGTGTGTGTGTGTGTGTGTGTGCGTGCGTGCGTGCGCGCATGTTTGCGCATGCACATGCGTGCGTATGCATATGTATAATTAGGAATGCATCGGATATGTACCTTTGTCGGATAATATCGAATAGTCGAATATTGTCTTTTATAACTTTATCCAGACAGATAATAGGGGATATTATTTTAACACCATTGTTTACTGAAAACTCCATTATTGTTGCGCGTGCACAAAAAAAAGCCATGTTCAGCAACACTGAACACTAATTATATCCAAAAATATTAATTTTTATAATGAAAAATTTAAATTTTTAAAAATTAAATTTTTATTTTTAATAATTGTTTAGCAATAGTTACCAAGAAAATTGATAAAAATATTGTTTCTATCAAAGTAAATAACCCTTATAATACAAGATACAAGATGCGTTCTGATGTTCACTGCCAGTGCTGAAACTATATAGTATGTATTATACAGGGTTGGCCATATTCAACGGAAAGATGTTTTTTTTTTCAATCATGGGAAAC
This sequence comes from Acromyrmex echinatior, assembly GCF_024713525.1. NCBI lineage: Eukaryota > Metazoa > Arthropoda > Insecta > Hymenoptera > Formicidae > Acromyrmex > Acromyrmex echinatior. The sequence goes on along the minus strand of NC_141858.1, from coordinate 4,843,996 downwards.
GTCGTTACTCGATCTAACATCTCTGTCAAAAGTTACAGTGTTGCCCAGATCTTTCCGTCGAATATGGCCAACCCTGTATTATGTTTGCTGTAGATTTTCAGTACTAACAGTGAATATCGGAACGCATACATAATTTGATGCCTCATCCATCCAAACATTGGTCATTAGAATCCATCCATTTTTTTCATTTATTTAGAATTCAAAAAATCTCTAAAAATTTACCAACATATTTTCAACTTTCTAGGATATTAAAATTTCATTTTGGAAAATAAAATATAGTATAATTTATAATTATCAAAAGACACAAAGAAACTTGCATGAATAGGAATCACTCAATCACTACGCCGTTAAAAATTTCATGAAATTTAATATACTTTTAAGTTACATAATTTGAATTTAATTTCATGACATGCGTGCGTGACATATCAAATTTAATGTATTTTTCATGAAAATTTATAAAATTTTAATTACACGTTCCTTATATTTAACTAATTATTGTAACTTAATTTTCAATTAAATTATTCATTTCTTTTAATTTTGTTCATAACAAGCCATTTACGTAAAAGAAGCATTTCTGTTCTTTAGCTAGAGTATTCAGTATCTGGCCGCGATAATATGCGTTTATCCGATATCCAGGTATCCAGTAAAATCACTATCTGGGAGTATCTTGAAATGTAATGAAAATTACAAAAGTGAACAGATTTACTCGAATATTCATAATTTAATTAATAACTAATGAATTTGTTCACTTTTGTAACTTTTATTTCATTTCAAAATACACAATCGACCTCTTAGCTTTTTATTATGGTGGAATAAAAAAAAGTGAACTTAGTATCTCTAAACGATGCATTCGAGGAGTAGGATAATCCATAGAACTTATAGTAACTGGAAGTGGAATAACCTATCCAAGCAGTCACATAGTATAAGTACATACAGTATGGACACTAAACTTTTTATGTGATCCCCAATTTTTAGTACGCATGCGTCGATTTCCAACCACGAATGTGGCTGCCTTCAGCAAATTGAAATTGCAGGTTAGATTAGGTCAGCTGGATCTCCTTCCCATAAAATATAATTAAATCTTTCCCCTACAATATTGTGTACGCGTGCGTGCGTGCGTGCGTGCGTGCGTGCGTGCGTGCGTGCGTGCGTGCGTGCGTGCGTGCGTGCGTGCGTGCGTGCGTGCGTGCGTGCGTGCGTGCGTGCGTGCGTGCGTGCGTGCGTGCGTGCGTGCGTGCGTGCGTGCGTGCGTGCGTGCGTGCGTGCGTGCGTGCGTGCGTGCGTGCGTGCGTGCGTGCGTGCGTGCGTGCGTGCGTGCGTGCGTGCGTGCGTGCGTGCGTGCGTGCGTGCGTGCGTGCGTGCGTGCGTGCGTGCGTGCGTGCGTGCGTGCGTGCGTGCGTGCGTGCGTGCGTGCGTGCGTGCGTGCGTGCGTGCGTGCGTGCGTGCGTGCGTGCGTGCGTGCGTGCGTGCGTGCGTGCGTGCGTGCGTGCGTGCGTGCGTGCGTGCGTGCGTGCGTGCGTGCGTGCGTGCGTGCGTGCGTGCGTGCGTGCGTGCGTGCGTGCGTGCGTGCGTGCGTGCGTGCGTGCGTTTTCATGACACGAATTTATCCTACCCACAACATGGCAGCAAGTCATGTGACTTGGGACCCACTACATCAAAGTGCCGACGCTCAGTATCCATACTATATAAAAAAATAGAATGAAAAAACGGGCAATTAAGAGCATTAATCCGCGGTAATGGTTGCGAATATCATAAATATAGGGTCCATTATAAAAGTAATGCGCATTTTCTGGGAAAAATAGATTTATTGATCGTAGCGGTACAAATGCTCAAAATTCTTCAAAATACTCTCCCCCTGAATCAATACACTTGCGGAGACGTGCCTGGCACGCCTGAAAGGCACGCTGAAACTTATCGACGGGAATGTCTCTTAGGAACGTTGTAACATGCTTTTGGATGTTTTCCACGGACTCTCAATGCTTTCCTTTCAGCTTTCTCTTCAGACGGGGAAACAAAAAAAAGTCGCACGGAGCCAAGTCGGGACTGTAAGGGGACTGGGGGACCACCGGGGTGTTACTCCGGGCCAGGTAATTGGCAACGATGAAGGCCGTGTGGCTGGAGGCATTGTCATGGTGGAGCTTGATCCCATGTACCGCAAATGTGGACATGTTTAGGGTGTCAGCGATGCTCAATCGACGGTCGGAACGCAGAACTTCGCACACACGATTCACGTTTTCGTCGGTTCTGGCCGTTGTTGGGCGTCCAGAACGGGGTTCGTCGGCGACCTCCTCCCGACCCTCCTTGAACGCCTTGTGCCACCTCCCGGACTGTGACCTTGAAATGCAGTCGTCCTTGAAGGCCTCTTGAAGCATCTGGAATGTTTCGGTTGCATTCTTTCCAAGTCGCACGCAAAACTTGATGGCGTATCGCTGTTCAAGCGAACGCTCCATCGCGCCGTGTTACAAAGTCAAGAAAAACACACTTCACGCGGAGGCACGTCTTTCCACTCAGACTGCTCGGAGCAGACTGGCGACCGGCTGCCTTGGAAGGGCATATCCCGCACCACATTTCCCGACCCATTTTATCCTGCTGCGATGGATATTCGCGTCACAATAAAATCATGCGCATTACTTTCATAATGGACCCTGTACATATATTTAAATCATACCTACTGATCTATTACATACAGTACCAAACTGAACGTTTCGACTGTATTCAAGCCATCTTCAACAGTCCCCAATCATAGTAATAATTGTTCACAATCTAATGTTCGTAACGTAGTAGAAATCGAGTGCAGCAAGTAAATCTCAACAGATTCCCATGTCTGAAGGGTATGTAACCGTTAGTTAGCTGATTAGCTAAGTGCGAGCTAAATCAGAAATAATCATTAAAAAGAAGTTACTAAAAAAAGAAGGATAACCAAACTTTAAGGAGGTTTCCTTACTGCACATCATAACTGCACAATATAAATTAAATAAGTTGAAATCACGAAAACAGATAAAATTAAATTAAATTTCTTTAAAGAAACACAACGTTCGTAGTGTCAAAGCAGAGTAGTGTCAACTAATGTAAGAGAACATTCAGAAATAAATATTCTAAGAGAATAAACTACAACATTATCAAAAGTCATCGGATTGAAAAACAATATAGATAGCCGCTTAAGTGTAGATACACTAATAAAAAAAATTATTAAAATTATTAATTATGTTCGTGTAAGCATGGTGTAAGAACGTGTCTAATTTCAAATTTAAGCCATTTTCCTGCATCTTAATATATTAAGCATTTCAGACACTAACCTTTTCCCAATATATCTCTCATTATCCAAAATTTTGATGTTAATTCAATCAAAATCACGTTCAAATTGCAATCTATGTTCAGAAATAGTAGAAGTTACCGCTCTTTTTATTAATGTCATTTTTATATTCGTTAATTCTAGTTTTCAATTTACGGCTCGTCTGTCCAATATAAGAGGCATTGTAATTAATTATTATATCAGAGGCATTTGCAATTAATCTTGTAAACTATATCTTTCTTTGAATCATGAGAAAGAACGTCTTTTTATGCTTTAATAATTCCGTCAAGTTTGTTCAAACTGAAGAAAGACAATTTAACATTATGATTTTTGATAATGCTCTTGAATTTGTCATAAATACAAGGCAAAAAAGGAATGGTAAACCACGAAGTTATTTTATTATCAATGTTAGTTTTATTTGTTTATTTAAGCGTCTTACGTTTTAAAAGAAATCTTAATCGTAAATTGATCGTTTCAAAAATAAAATTAATACAATAATCATTTTCCAAAAATGTCTTATCTAATATTACAATTGAAATTATCCCTATGATATTTTGGATGAAATAGTAAAAAAGTTCTGTCCACCATGCTTATAAGAAACATCTCTTTTATGAAAGAGGATGAAGAGACAAAAAACTGAGATATCTTCCCGAAAAAGTTAATTTATGATAAATATTAAATTCTAATTCCGTTCGCCTTAATATTTATCATAAATTAACTTGGATAGAACTTTTTTTCAGTTTGAACAAACTTGACGGAATTACAATATTAAAGCACGAAAAGACGTTCTTTCTCATGATTCAAAGAAAAATATAGTTTACAAGATTAATTGCAAAAATTGCAATACTTCTTATATTGGACAGACGAGCCGTAAATTGAAAACTAGAATTAACGAACATAAAAATGACATTAATAAAAAGAGCCGTAACTTGTCTGTTATTTCTGAACATAGATTGCAATTTGAACATGATTTTGATTGGACTAACATCAAAATTTTGGATAATGAGAGATATATTGGGAAAAGGTTAGTGTCTGAAATGCTTAATATATTAAGATGCAGGAAAATGACCTAAATTTGAAATCAGACACGGAGTTCTTACATCATACTTACACGAACACAATTAATAAATTTTAATAATTTTTTTGATTGATGTATTTATACTTAAGCGGCTATCTATATTGTTTTTCAATCCGATGACTTTTGATAATGTTGTAGTTTACTCTCTTAGAATATTTATTTCTGAATGTTCTCTTACATTAGTTAACTCTGCTTTGACACTACGACGTTATGTTTCTTTTAAGAAATTTAATTTAATTTTATCTGTTTTCGTGATTTCAACTTATTTAATTTATATTGTGCAGTTATGGTGTGCAGTAAGGAAATCTCCTTAAAGTTTTGTTATCCTTTTTTTTTTTTAGTAACTGTTCTCTTTAATAATTATTTCTGATTTAACTCGCACTTAGCTAATCAGCTAACGGTTACATACACTCTAGACATGGGAATTTATTGAGATTTACTTGCTGCACTCGATTTCTACTACGTTACGAACATTAGATTGTGAACAATTATTACTATAATTGGGGACTGCTAGAGATGGCTTGAATACAGCCGAAACGTTCAGTTTGGTATTGTTTGTAATAGATCAATAGATACGATCGAAATATATGTATTTATGATATTCACACCAATTACCGCGTATTAATGCTCTTAATTGCCCGTTTTTCATTCTATTTTTTTTTTGTATTTTTAAGAACCAATTTGAATTAGTTCCATACTGTATGTTCGCAAAGATTTGCACATTTCGGGCCGATTTTGACGTACTTTCCCCACTACCGCTCAAGGCTCAGCGGCCGAGCCGCCGGGCGCTCACGTGACGCTCTAGTTCAGGAGCGTCTCTGTAGCTTAAACGTACGTTTAAGGTACGGAGATCGTACCTTATGTTATTAAAGAATATTTTTCTTGCAAAATTTTTATTTCCTTAAAAATATCAAATACTAAATTTTCTAAAACATTTTGTCATAATAATTCTTGTCTACTAGAAACTATTCAATAATTTTAATTAAAATGATAATATTCGCTTATAGAAAATAGTTAGTGCAATATAGAATCCTCGTTACTTGAGACTTCATAAAATTTCGTATGGAAAACACGGAATTTCCAGATTCACGTATTTCCTGACTTCAATCTTCGTAAGTCTGTTGTAGAAACTTCTCGATGTAAATTTATAACAATTATTGAATTAGTTTGAAAATGTTTTAGAAAATTTAATATTTGATTTTTTTTTAATAAATAAAAATTATTTTGCAAGAAAAATATTCTTTAATAAAGTAAAGTATGCACGTTTAAGCTACAGAGACGCTCCTGAGCCAGAGCGTCACGTGAGCGTCCGGCGACTCGGCCGTCGAGCCTCGAGCGGTAGTGGAGGTAGCGCGCCGGAATCGGCCCGAAATGTGCAAATCTTTGCGAGCACTGCTGTATGTACTTATACTGTGGCAGTGAGTGAAAGGTGTGAGCAACATCTGAGAGACAGAAGATGTATTTCTGTCCTGCTCAATAACTTTTCTTCTTTCTGTGCATGTGCCAAAAGAGGATAAAAAGATATTTCTGTCCTTTAGATGTTGCTCATAGTTCGACATCTGTATTTCCCTTCCAGTTACTATAAGTTAAATGAGGTAGTCCTCATTTATAAAAGGATGCATTTGTTTGACCTTCTCTCTCGTTTCGCGCATGCGTCTACTCTGGAAGAGATGATCGAAAGCGGCAACGAAGAATTGAAATATTGGGTCATCTAAAAAGTATCCGCGGTTTTTTGTCACTAGATGTATTGACCATCAACACCATCTAGTGACAAAAAACCGCGGATACTTTTTAGATGACCCAATAGTACGAAGTATGACGCATGATGGATAATAAAAAGAGTGATTGTTTAGTGCCATTTACTAGAAAGAAAAGGCAAGGAGATAAAGGTATATATTCTTGTTATATTCCTCGTTGATTCTTTCGATCTCTTTTCTCAGAGTAGCGACGTATGCGCGAAATGAGAGAGAATGTTACAGGCCAAATTAAAGACCTTCTAATCAGAGTGGCAACACAAGACAATTTGAGGTTTTGAGTCGACTTTTGTATGCAGGTAGTAGTTTTTAGAGAGCCAAAGGAGCTCCGTACAACATCAGAAACTGTGTATTCCACAATACATGATTTCTAATAGGTTGATATTCTTATTCTCTGTTCTCTGTTCCTTTTATTGTGCGGAGCCTCTCACAGGAAGAGTGGCAATTGCATCGTGATCCGGTCTCCTCTGATTAGACATGGGCATCAAAGCTCCATAGAGCCATGGTGGGGGTATGCCGTTTAGGTTAGATGACTGCAAAAGTCGCAGTACGCTTGTGCTTTCAATTTCTTCTTCAATTTTACAATTGATAAGGTCTTTGTAAGTGATACATATTATTAATATTGGAAATATATACCTTCCTCTATTGCATATACATGAAATAAAACTATGAATTTTTACATTTCAGATATCTGAACAGGATTTGTGCATATTATGAAATGCCTCGTCAGATGCAGAGCTCCAAGATACACAAATTCTAATAAAGAAGGATATTGCTGCAACATTTATCCAAAATTTTAAATTGAAACAAAAATGGAATGATACTGCCAGAATTTCTGATTGGAAACCTTCAAAATCAGCTGTACTGTGTGAGGTCAATACTAAAGCGTGCATACAAATGTTTAATATAACTCCCGTAAATAATCAACAAAAATAACATCAATATTATAATTTCTCACTCAATATCAATATATTAAATGAGAAATTATAATAATGGTGTTATTTTTGTTGATGTTTACTGGAGTTGTATTATAAAACATTTGTATGCACGCTTCGATACTGACTTCACACAGTATAATTGATTTTGGAAGTTATCAATTAGAAATTTCCGACAGCGTTAATCCATTTGTCTCAACTTTTTGTCTCGGATCTTGGGCAAATGTCATGCAGCAATATCCTTTTTTATTTGAGTTGTGCATCTGGAAGCATTACACCTGGCAGGCATTTTGTAATATGCACAAATCCTGATATCTGAAATGTAAAAATTCGTAATTTTATTTCATGTGTGTGTATATATATATATATATATATATATACATATACATATACATACATATATACATACATATATATATATACACAGGATGTCTGGAAATAATCGCCAAATATTTCATGGGCAGGTAGACTGGATTAAACTGAATCAAAAAGTCCTCTACCATTTTGTAAGTTTCCCTAATAGTTAACGAGATATTAATCCTTAAAGATAGCCGAATACGCGCGCCGTTCGGCCTATTACTGCGAAGTGTATACGCGCCCCGCGCCGCGCAAACCGCCGCGAGCCTCCATAGCTCGGACGACAGGCAGCTTGCCAGGCTAAACTCCCCACTCCCAATTATCCGCGCGCCAAGCGATTTCCAGATACCCTGTATATACAATAGAGGAAGATATATACTTCCAAGATTAATAATATGTATCATTTACAAAGACCTTATCAATTGTAAAATTAAAGAGGAAATGCAGCACAAGGTGACAAACGTACTGGGACTTTTGCAGTCATCTAACCTAAACGGCATACCCCCACCATGGCTTTGATGCTCATGTCCAATCAGAGGAAATCGGGTCACGATTAATACAATTTGCCACTCTCTTCCTATGAGGATCTCTAATAGTCTTAACAAAATCGATAACAGAGAGAAATATATTAGTATCTCTGTCTAACCTTAACGCGGCGTTAAGTTATCAATTGATTGTTACATTGGAACTGATCAATTGCATTTGCTGTTCAGCAGAATTGACCAATCATGATTGACACTTAATTGACCGATTAGATTAATCGAAGTTGGTGAGACCAACTCTATGTTTATGGGAATAACTCACCTTTCTTATTCCATTATAGCTCTAGTAATAATTATGATGTAAGAAGTAAAGTATACTATTCCCACGGATGCAATGGGTTGAAAGTAGTGGGGAGATCTGTCAACCAATCAATTTTTGAATTCATTTGCAGAAATTCACATGATTCGTTCTACAAATAAGTACACTTTTGCAAATCAGTACAATTTTGATTGATCGAACTCCGGCATTATGCGCAATGATTCACTTATATAATTAATTCCATGGCAATAATTATTTGTAATATTCCTATATTGCTAACGCAGCCTCTTTTTAGGAATGGGAGTGTACGAAGACAGCGAGATAGAGAATATCGGATCTCTCACTTCCACAGTGTACCTCGAATGTGCGCATGCGCTGGCATAAGTAACAAAGTCGCATTTTTGTTTCTTTTTTTTAAACACTTTTATATAAACAATAATGTTGGACACGCGTATAATCATACCGTTATTGAGATCCGATAACTTCGATCTGGCGCAACTCGCTGACTCGCGTAAAGGAGGCACGTCCATGTTTCGCGTCATGCTTAACGCCGAGACACTACCACTCCAGATATGTAATATGCATACGTAATAAATACGAACGCGGACCAGTACAGATGTATGTACATTATAAAATTGGTTAGAAACGCGCGCATGCGTACTATTTAAGTGAAGCGGGTACACTATCTAAGTGAGAGGTAGATATTATCTGCGTGATGTTTTCGCTTTTAATTGGCGTTGTTAGCAATATAGTAGTATTACATATTTGATAATAATTCGCAAGTGTACTACTACACATTCATGGAGCAAGTGATTAAGTGTTAAATACTAAAATTCAGATGTAATAACTGTGTTTTTGTTTTTCCTTCATTTAGGACCGATTATTCCATCTTTTGATAAATTTTACCTGTTGGGTAAATAACAAGATTACCCAGTCACATGCATGGATTGCCAGATTTACCTAACAAGTAAAATTTACCAAAAATGGAACAATCGGGTCTTAAATGCTTTTTTTTTTACTGTACAATATATCGCTTCCTTACTTCAAAAGTGATCCAACTTTGAAAAGAAGCAAAATTTTCGATTATTATATTGAACGAATTAAAAATTATTTTATTGATCATCATTATCAATGAATTTTTATATAACAAACGTAACAATTAAATAAGGGTTTTTTTAAGGATTATGAAACGAAAATAACAGAAAAATTCTTGGTTATGTTAAAAGTCTATTTATTTGACCAATATTCAATTTGATTAATCAATAACTTTCTGTTATGCTTAAAAATAATTTTTCTCCTTTTCTGGAAAACTCAATTTTTGTTATTGTCACTTTTGAAGTAAAAAAAGTTATATAATATAATGTATGCAGTCTGTAAAGCTGTACACAATGCTCTATCAAACGTCGTGGTTTATATATGAATGTTAACAAGAAATATTTTTTTTTAAAGGTGATACTGTCAATGCAACAACTGGGAATAAACTACGATATAAAAATACCAGGTTCTAGTGTGAATTTAAAACGCACAACCGTACCATCGAAACTTGCAATATTAAGAAGACAATTTATAACTTTTAGTAAAATGCAACAAAATGAAGTTGATCAAATTACCACGTTATTTGTACAATATCTCAATAACAATATACGGTAAAAGTGAATTTACATATCTTTTTTGTTTTTTAATTTTAATATGACTTTACATGTGTGTGTGCGCGCGCGCGCGCGTGTGTGTGCGCGTGTGTATGTGTACACGAAGGTCGTTCGATAAAGTCTGATAAATCTTTATAAAATGATAACAATCCATTTGATGACATGACACCTGAAAATTATCTCTCCTCTTTAAACCCTTCCACATGTCAGTTAGAATTGATGCGTTGTTGATGCGTTCGATAGTCATTTAAAGCGATTGACAAATTTAGCAATTGCAGCGTACAAAAATGAAAAAAAAAATGAATTCTGTGCAAAATTACAGAATTTGATTTCGAATTGATTCCTCATTCACTTTATTCCTCATCCATTTAATTTTGCATGAAATTCGTTTCCTTTTTTATTTTTACACGCGGCAACTATTTAATTTCTCGCTCGCTTTAAACAATTACCAAATGTGAACAACGCATCAATTTTGGTTGAAATTTGACTTGGAAGAGTTTGAAGAATGATACTTTTCATTCATGTTAAAAAGAGTTACTCATAAAGATTTATCAGACTTATGGAATGATCCACGTATATACAGAGTGTCTCTAAATTCCTGCATATGGAGTACAAGATGTGATATTTTAAAACAAACAACTTTTTCTTTTTGCAAAATTATGTCTGACAAGTTTTGCAGAAGAGCAGGTTAAAGTTATACGAGTAAACGCAAAAATTATTTATCTAATGTAATTTTACTATAGGAAAAAGTTGTTCGTTTTAACACAAAAAACAACTTTTTCCTGTAGTAAAATTGCGTCCGATAAGTAGTTTTTGCAGAAGAGTAGATTGAAGTTAAAAAATAAGAGCAAAAATTATTTATCGGACGGCAATTTTACTAAAGAAAAGTTATTTGTTTCAGTATAAAGTACTGCAGGAATTTAGAGACACTCCGTACACACAGGATGTTTAGCGTGACGATTCGCACAATTTTTCAGGTACTTCCGACAATTAGAAAAAAGTTAAAAGGTGAATATTCATTGTTTTATACAGATTACAACATGTAATAACAAATTTAAAAAACATTTTCTTTATAAAAAAATCAAAGTCATCTTAAATTTTTTAAATAACACCATACAATTTTGTTCATAATATTGTAGGGGTCTTAAAAACAAATTCAAACTACTGAAATGTTACTTTTATTGATATTTTATTGATTTTATTGATACTCAATAAATTTGCAACATTATTTTTAACAGCAGTACTTTCAACTTCTGACTAGACATAGAACATAAACATATATATAGTATATATATATATTAGGTGTTGGAATTAATTCGTAGCGTTTTTAATGAAAGAATGTTATTTATTTCACATGAGCATTAAAAAATACATTAATGAAAGTACTTCCCATCACTTGTAAAACGCTACGAATTAATTCCAACACCTAATATATATATATACATACATGTATTTATTTAATAAAATATGCAATAAAATCAATAAAAGTGACATTTTGATAGTGATTTGAATTCTTGAAGACCCTTACAATATTATGAGAAAAAATTGTATGGCGCTATTTAGAACATTTAAGGTGATCCTAAAACCTGTTTTACCACGTAAACACGTATAATTTTTGTATAAGAAATATTTTTTTTCTATTTCACCGATTCGAAAATCCTTTTCCAGGATTAAAGTGTACACATTAATATGTGTCTGGATAGTGGAGTGCCGAGAACGATCCAAAATTTCGAAATTGATATATTTTTTATCATTTCTTAGTGTAACATGGCGTCTCAACTGTCAAGTCGTGACATTTGCTTGATATGAAAGCTTTGCAACCTGTACGTACGAAATAGTGATACCCAAACAAGTAGTTATTTTACACGAACAAACGAGTCGAGTTCTTAGAATTAGACTTAGACGCTTTATCGCAATGAATTTCTTATACGAAAATTGACATGTGTATCATAGGTTGTGTGACTGCGTATATCATAGGTTGTGAGATATTGCTGTGGTAGTATAAAGACATGTCGGTGTGCTGTAGGGAACTACGTTCTCAATACCTCACTAGCGCAGCGAGTGTAAAAAGCCTAAGGATTTTGTAGGTTGCGAGTTGCCTACAAGCAGCGTCAGAGAAAAATAAGAAGTCAGAGAGATTATGGCGCTCATTCTGTACGGTATTCATACATATTCCAGTAATAAAATTCATCGTTATTAGTTACAAGAAAAGTGGTCGATCATTATACTTTACATCACGTCATACGACAAGAGTGGGCTTGTCTTGAGAATTTGACTCGTCAATTGAGTCACCTATTCCCACAGTGCGGCGCGCGGCGCGACCTCTGGTGATTTCGTTGGAGTTCGAGGTTTGCTTTAGAATCTTCTTAAGACGAGTTTGATTTTTTATGAAAAAATGTTTTTTAAATTTTTCATCGCATGTTATAGTCTGTATAAAACAAATAAATATTCATCTTTCAACTTTTTTTTAACTGTCGGAAGTATCTGAAAAATCGTATGGATCGTTACATTGAATATCCTGTGTATGTGTGTGTGTGTGTGTGTGTGTGTGTGTGTGTGTGTGTGTGTGTGCGCGCGCGCGTGTATATATATATATACACATAATCTTATTATCACGCAATAACATCGCATAATTGTACAATAATGAAAATCATTGATTTGTAAATATTTATAAAACCTTTGTCAAAACATATGTTTTGACTTCAATCAAATTACTCATGATACAATAAACAAGAAATGTAATTAGATTAGATATTGTCTGCAATTATGGTACACTGATTAATTTAAAAAAATAGTTCTATTATTTTCAAGGCATTATTGACGTTACGAAAACAATCTCATAGCGCCATTGAAAACTTTTTTATATGAAATGAGTCTTTATATTAGAATAGAATGAGACAGATAAAGATATAAAAAAAAAATATAAGTCTTAAACACAAACGCATAGAACTAGTTCTCACATGTGAAACACGGCTGCACTTAAACAATAACATCTCAGCGTTCTACACTTTTTCAAGAAGAAAAAGCGCTGTAATCAATTCTCTTGTTCTTGCGCACTGTTAGTTTCATCTCCATTCTGATTGTGATTTACACCGTCCACATGTCCATTTGGTTTTCGACAAACAAAGTACACGCTATTATATTCGCACTGTAACATACTATTAATATTCTGGGCATAACGCGTTTTCACTTTTGTCTCTTCTTTCTAAAAAAAAAAAAATAGACTATACATCCGTGAATGTTTTAGGAATATCGTACGTAAAAATAAAGTTTATTACCTCCAATTGAAAGCCAAAGCCTAGAATAACATCACGGATAGCGTCGTAACTTGGCTCGATTGAGTCTTCGTTCGGTAAATCGCTGAAATGATAAAGCAACGGTCCGAGATTTATCCAGACGCCACCTGGTTTCAAGATCTTATAAATTGTCTCGATAAATTGTACAACGTTATTGGCACAGTCTATGAAGAAACATGTCGCGATGCAATCCCAATGACTGCTCTCCGTATAAACCTGAAATAAATCATGTTAACTGAACAGATAATATTATGATTACTTACAGTTAATGCAAAAAGTATTTGTAGAGGAGAAATTAAAATTTTATTTTCAGAAAGTAAACATTAACTAGCGATTTACTAACAAAGAATAAAATAAATTGTACATTTTTCAAAATTATTTTGTCTGTAAAACGATGTAATAATTAAAATATATTATCTTAATAATAAGCGAAAATGAAAATTTGTAGTATTGCACACACAAAAAGTATTCGTACTCTTTTATTTATACTAGAACAGAACATTATAAATAAATAATTAATATTTACTTTCTAAAAGTAAGGTTTTTAAAAAATATTTTCTCTGTACAAATACTTTGTACTCATTCTGCACGTTACATATTCTTGTTTTAAAAATCACCTCTAAAAAATCACCCGCGGTCATAGAGAATTGCGCATTTCCTGGAAGATCGCTCGGACTTACGTCGGGGAAAGAAACCGCTTGCGTCTGGTGCTCAGGTTTCAAGTTATTCATATATTGATGCACCCATGGATGTACTTGATACAAATTTATATCTCTACATCTATTACAAAAGGAAAAATTGTGACAAAAGATGCGAAGATGATTATTTGCATTACTATTACTTACTTGTTTAATACAAAGTTCGATGCAAACAGCATGAATAGGGAAAATTCATTTCCTTGGCAGGTATATCCACGCTTCGCAATTTCAAAAGCAAGACGGCCTAATCCTGCACCAGGTACTAAAATATGCACGTCCGATGGTTTACTGGAAATTCAACTATCATTTGATATTTCTTTCAGTCATGTCTCGGTGTGATTTACAAAAGAAACTTTTGAAATATATTTTCAGCTGTAATTTTATCAAAGGTTCATCCTATATATTAATTTAGTGTATCCTTTGATGAAAAAGCAGCTTAAGGTCTTATAAGCTTTAAGAGATTTTACAAGTTTCTCTTGATTTTGTTTTTTTTTTGTTTTGTGTTCCTTGATATATTACAATAATTGCTGTACAATAATTATGAATTATCATACCAATTCTCCAATGGAAATTGATATAATATTTCGTCTACAATTAGCTGATAACACGCTTTTCGTTCCTCAGCACCTTCCACACTCCAGTCCCGTACCAATTGCTTAATGGTAGCTTGCACTTTCTCTTGATCCGACATTACAGGCCTTAGGTTTAACGTCTGTAATGAAATTCATCTATTTTACATAATAGAACAATATCATAGAGATAGCACAGTTTAAGCAGAGTTGAATAAGTTAACTTTTTTTTCAAATTAAATTTAGTTAAAATTAATAGTCTTGAAAATTTAATTTATTTAAATACAAGTTCAATATGAACTTGTATTTAAATAGTCCATAATGAAATTAATTGAAGTAGAAGTTATATTAATAAAGAAAGTAATTGAAAAATTAACAGTTAAATTTGGTCTGAATGAACAATTAAAGAAAAAAAGAAAGAAAAAAAATTTAACCATATTTTTCATAATTTTTTATATTTTTCCTTTCTCATAGCATATCCATTAATGAACTGGTTAGTTTTGTTTACAACTAATGATTAAACAATATAAAAGATATAAAATTTTTAAATTATATACTCATTATTCCCTCATATTGGATCTGAAGATTGACTTCCAAAAAGTCAAATTAAAAGTTAATAATTATCGATAAAAATAACCTTTTAATTTAACTTTTTAACTTAGCACTTAGCATTCCTAGGTTGAAGTAATTAAAATTAAATTTAACCAAAGTATATCCCATGTAACATACATCTTCAAGGAACATCTAGAGAATGTCCTATGTCCTAAGGACATCTCTCAGATGTCTTTAAAATATGTTGTATGGATAAAAATATCAAAATATATAAAAATTTCAAAACATATTAATATTATATTGTATAAAAAAACTTTACTAAACTAATTAAACTCTACTTATGTGCGATAAATAAAACGTTAGGTAAATGTCTCTTACATTGTCAACTTGAGCAGTAGTTGGACATACGTTTTCAAATATATGGGCTACATCTTTTATTATGAGTTTTATGATCTGGTCATTGTTCTCGATACATCGTTTAACCTCTTGTAAATGTTCCTTGTACTTTGACAAAAGCTTCTGATGATGTTGTGGTAGACTAAGAAAATAAGACTCTGTTTTTCTTACTCTTAGCAAGGAGTGTGTCCTGCGCAAAAAAAATAGAAGAAATTAAACAAACGGAAGAATTCCTGTATGCATCGAGTCGCCAATGTTATTTACATATTATGATAAAAAAAATATCACAGGAGTGACCTCTGAATAGTAATCGCTTATCAATCGAATATTCGCAATGAACAATAATTAATGCGACGTGTCTCTCCAGTGACTCTTGAGCAATAATAAAAAGGAAAACGATTGGAATTCAAGACCACAGTTGTTGTCGTACCGGTTCTCGCCGTCGACATCAAGGAATAAAAAGGAATAAAAAGGAACGAAAGAAAATGGGGAGAGAAGTGAACGTCAAAAAAGACCCGCGGCACTCACTTGTAATATCTGAATGCGGAGACGATTCTCTGAAAGTGCTTTCGCTCCTCTTCATCCTCGTAACTATTGTGCATTCTTCTCGGATGCGAACTCGCAGTCGTATCCATCGCTTCCATCTTTAATATACGACTTTCCGCGGGCCGCGGGGGTCTTATTTAACGAATACTAGCTCTCACTCCGCGTGTCGGAGAGCGTTTGGGTTAGAATTGAAGAGTTTACAGTTCTTTCGTACGGCACCGGCGGTAGCCGCTCCCCGTCCGCACCTTCTGTACCCGAAGCAACGAGAGAGGTGTATGTATACACGAGCACTAGTAAGGAAGGGAGATGTGAAAGGTGACGCGGAAGGTGCAGCTGATGGAGATGGTAACATCGATATTCCCTTTTCTGTATTTTTCGTGGTTATAATGAAATAAACGTTAATCGAAGGAGAGAAAGGTTATGGAGGGTATGGAACACTTGTCTAAAATGAACGAATCTCGGGAGAACACGATAGGTTCTCGTTGTTTTATTGACTTTAAATTCTTCAATTTCAAATTATCATAAGTTTCCCCTACTTCAAGCCAACTCAGCTGGTCTAGAGTCCAATATTTATAAGAGAAGCGCTGATGTTAAGTGTCCTGATTGGTCATGCAATCACGTGATTAGCAGCCAATCATGAACTTATTTCTTATATTGTATATTTTGTATATTTTAAATGACTGCTGAATGAATGATTGATGAATATCATAGACCTAGTATTTCTAGACTTCGCATTCGAGGAGTAGAGCTAGTCCTCATTTTAGGCTACGTTTCAAAACTTCCTCTCCGAGGAAAATTTTCTCAAAATATATAGTATATGTAACATATACTATAGCATATAGAGTAAAATCTTCCTCGGAGAGGAATTCCTTTGGAACGTAGCCGTAGAAAAAGTTCGTTCATTGACAAAAGTTTGAGTTCATGTCGTTCATCGACATATAGGTCTAGTTTACATTATGCATTTGATATGAATACTAACTAATAACTTTCTATTGAATGATCGATATGTTGAAACATATATTGGGTCATCTAAAAAGTATCCGCGGTTTTTTGTCACTAGATGTGTGTTGATGGTTATATATCTAGTGACAAAGTACCGCGGATACTTTTTAGATGACCCAATATTTAATTAATCATTATGATACATATTGTACATATATGTGCGGGACTGCACCGCGCGTAAAGATTAAAGTGAGAGGACGACACACGGCTGATATGAAAGTGAAAAGAACTCCGTTTCTTTGTAGTTTGACTAAAGATTTACTTCAATTTTTACAACCACAAATTCAGTACAAATAAATGATTATCACAAAATATTCGATATAATCATCTTTTCCGAATTATTTTATTCAGTAGTAATAGAAAATCGGCGATTTTCTCGAAGGAATCTTCTTTACAGCGGTTTTACGTGGCGGTTTTTCACGGCGGTTTTCTACACGATATAAGCGAGACTCTGGACACTAAGAGAGAGAAATCGGCGACGATCGGCGCATATATATTGCCTTCGTGGCCTGGGGTCTCTTCTTGATAAAATCCAATAGAATTTTGCCACAATTATAATTTTTGCGTGGCATTTATTGTATAAGATTGATTGGAGCCTCGGATTCTTTTTTAATGACTTTCGACGCAGTCATGCGCGACAGAAAATCCGCGCGTGGGATTGGTGACGCCGCGCGTGACGTGTTCGTCGGAGCGCTGCGCTTGCGCGCGTGATTGAATTGTTCTCAACCTTCGATGGTCTGTTGCCGTTGCTCTGTGTGTGTGTGTGTGTGTGTGTGTGCGCGCGTGCGTGCGTGCGTGTGTGTGTGTGTGTGTGTGTGTAACGAATTAATTTGAAATGAAAAAAATGACAAATTGGTAGCTTTAACGAGAATTAAGATCGTACTAGAGATGAATTTACAGACTCATTTCATGCACACGTCCAACAACAATTAATGTTAATTAATTAAACGAAAGAATTATTACTTTTTTTACGAATTAACGATCTCAAACATACCACTTTAGTGCATCATTCTTTAAATACATTGCTGAAATTAAAATAATAAAAAATTAAAATAATAAATTAAAATAATTTAATAGAAAGTTACTATCAAGTTAGTTAGTATCAAAACAAGCATCGTGTGTCACGGCTTAAAGTAAATGTTTGGGCACTGAATTCTCTTTTTACGTCTCAGCGAGGCTCGGCCGGTTCGATTGAATCTGAAGCTATGATGTGAACGATTCCGCGTATCAAAGAGGATCGTAGCCGAATTTGTCCAAGTTATTGATTGATTAAAGGCGAGCGCTAGATATTCCGATTATAGTGGATTCCGAATCATTCCACGGTTGGAATCTCCCGTTCTCATTAAATAAGCGATGAATCTTTCTAATACTTCGGGACAATCGGGACAACTTGAGACAGCATGCCGAGTGACATATAATAGTTAATACAATATAATTAATAGAACATGCAATACTGTATTCGAAACGTTCAGGAAGCCCCAAATGAATATAATGCCGTAAGACCCCTTGGTAATTTCTCTTTTCGTTTTCCGACAGAAGTATTGTATTGTATAACATTTAGGACATTTGATGGTATCGCTTTTCCTATGCTGAAAAAATACCAAAGATACAACATGCACTACGTTACCACGTGGAGTACGAACTAACCGCCAAGATTCGAGTGTCGATGGGTGCACGCAGACGCGGATACATGTTAAAGGCAATTCATTGGTGGCAGATTCCAATTGCCGGAATGTGGAAAAAAGCTTTTTACCTTTTGGGGGAGGTGCCCCAAATCGAATATTCAGTCGAATATTCTCTGGTGTTCTTGAATGCCAGTGGAAAGAAGTAGTCAGGGTATCAAGGTTTCTACTACTCCTTAAGCAAATTTAGCTGCTAATTCGGGTCGCACCAATAGGCGAATTAGCTAAAAGAATGGAGATGTCCATGAAATATGCATACACATTCGAATGAGATTAATTGTATATTTAGTAATAATTCGTACATTAGTTAACGCCTTAATAACTAATTTTATACATGAGGACAGATTTAATTTCAAGTTAATTAAAAGTTACAATTTATGAGTTAGGACTTATGATTTAGAAATTGAATTAATGTTTTAGATTTAAAATTAGGATCGGAATTTTTAGATTTAGAAATTGAAATCCAAGAAAATCACGTTCAGATTTAGTATTACGTTTGCACGCGGCATTTAAAATCTAGAGCGGCTATTGGTCAGACAATGGAAGGATTGGTATTTCGCGCGTGGCGGTTCTGGACGAGGCGCACTACTACTCTGCCTCTTCTCTACATTTGTCCATAGGCGTTCCTAAACACTCCTTTCCATTGACCGTCCCGTCAACAATGAGTGTTAGGGAGACACATCAGGTGCGTCTGTAGGGACTTGGCGCCCGCATATATTGGGTCATCTAAAAAGTATCGGCGGTTTTTTGTCATTAGATGATGTTGATGGTCAACACATCTAGTGACAAAAAACCGCGGATACTTTTTAGATGACCCAATATTACTCAGGCCTGTTAGCAAGTCTGATCAAAAATAATTATTGGACAAGAAAAATGAAGTTGTTATGAAGACGTGACACTACTTTTGTCCTATTGGTCGAATTATGTTTCAGGAGAAGAAGGACAACAGTGTATTCTTTAAAGTCAGGAGGTGTTAACTGATAACGTAGTAAGGCCAGAATCAGACTACGTATTGAAGAATGAGATTGAAGATTAAAAGATTAAAATTTGACCAATCAGAACAAAAGGAGCCAAAATTTCTTTGTCCTCATTGGTGAAATTTCAATCTTTAATCTTTAATCTCTATCTTCAATGCATAGTCTGATTCCTGCCTAAGGGCCTGCGCACAATAGAACAAATATTAGGAACAGGACTAAATATTGTATTGGGTCATTTAAAAAGTATCCGCGATTTTTTGTCACTAGATGTGTGTTGATGGTCATATATCTAGTGACAAAGTACCGCGGATACTTTTTAGATGACCCAATACAATATTAATGGACTAAATATCAATTCTAAGCAAACGTGTCATTAAATCATAAAATCGTAGCTTGCGAAGTTCTCATAAGAAACAGAGTTACATTTTTACATAAACTATTATTCTGTACTCGTATCTGTATCGCATATCGTATAGTTACGATTGAACGTTAAGATTTACAAATATCAGCCACTCACTAGCGAAAAACCTCTAGGCATCAGCTGCTGTGAATGGCTGTCCATTCGTAAAATAGTCCAATCGGAATCTTTCTGACAATCGTGTGACGTGTGGTATGTTATTCTAATGCGTGGTCTATAATGACAGTATCAGTAATGGATGAGGCTGTAAGAGTAAGAAATTGACCAATCACAGTCGATTATTCTTCTCACATTCAACTGTGGTTGAATAATTTGTTATCTCTTACAATCTCATTCACTATTGCTACTGCCATTGTAGACCATGCATAAATTTAGTCGTGAGCGTAAAAAAATTATCAAAATATTTAATGTGAAAAATATTTCAGTTAAAAAATGAGGTATATATATCAATTATTAAGTTTTATGTGTAATTATAAAATACTTTTTTCACATTTTTGACATCATTGAGATATTCTTCATAATATAACTTAACTTTAAGTTATATTATTCACAGTTCTCGCGCGCGCGCATGCGATAACATCAGACAGAAAGAGAAAAGGAAAAAACGAAAAAAAATACATCAAAATATATCAAAAGAGCAATATGAATATATATCATTTATCTCTATTTATCATTTTTGGAAAATGATTAATAGCCTTCAGAAGCGAAACAGTAGACTATCCTACTTTAGGTGAAAATTATATTTCTCAAAAGTGAGAAGAATTATCGAATAAACTTAATGCAATGGGTGCTGGTCCATATTTAAATGAATGGCAAAAGTATTGGATCATCTAAAAAGTATCCGCGGTACTTTGTCACTAGATATATGACCATCAACACACATCTAGTGACAAAAAACCGCGGATACTTTTTAGATGACCCAATATGACCATCAACACACATCTAGTGACAAAGTACCGCGGATACTTTTTAGATGACCCAATATATAGTACATGTAACATATATTATAGCATATAGAGTAAAATCTTTCTCGGACAGGAAGTTTTGGAACGTAGCCCTAATAAAAAATTAAATTCTATTCTTAAAAAGGTAGTTAAGGTCCTGCGCACGAAAGGAATAAAGAATAAATGATTTCAATCTATCAAAAATCGTATGTTCCGATGTATTCAATTTCTATTAGGTTAAAATCGTTTATTTTTTTCTCTTAATTCCTTATTCCTTTTATTGTGCACAGGATCTTATATGGATTGCTAGCAGCAACTTGGTAGTTATCCCATGCAACAGAAAGAGAGATATGTATGTATGTACAGAGTGCGGCGTCAAAATCCGGACAAATTTCAAATTGAAATTCCCTCCGTTCAATACCATTGGTAGATATCGCGATTGGCATTCAAATAAAAGCTTGACGCATGTACTAAACCATCATAACCTCGAAACAGTCGCAATGTTGAAACCAAGTGCGGAGTATAACCGAAGAGCCGCGATTATCGAAAGTATTCGCGCCGGGCGCTCGGCGACAGAAATCATTCGGTTCTTCGGGTATCCGAGATCGACTGTATATGATGTCTTCGCAAAGTATCATGAGTCAGGGAAATTCAACGAAGGTTCTGCAACACCGGCGAGGAAATTCCACTCGAAGGAGCGCGTTGTCAGGACGTCCGACATCATTCAACGGGCTCAGGAGCTGATTTTTGAGGATCCAGGGCAGTCGATCCGACATTTGTCGTGTTCTGACAAATGTAGTGAAGCCGTGGATGGAAACTGTGTCGTCTGGAAAGCCATATGTTTTCCAGCAGGACGGTGCGCCCGCCCACACAAGTCATTTGGTGCAAAATTGGTTGTCGGACAACATCGACATGTTTTGATCGAAAGAATTCTGGCCTCCCAACAGCCCAGATTTGAATCCTTTGGACTTCTACGTATGGGGTGTGGTTGAAAGGGTCACGAACAAGTCCAGACATCCAAATGTCGCATCATTGAGAGCCGCTATTGAAGCGGCATTCACCGATATGGACCGTGACGCATTAAAGCGTGCCTGCGCACGCTTTAGACCGAAAATGGAGGCGGTCATTCAAGCAAGCGGGGGATATATTGAGTGAATATGTTCTTTATGGCCTTACAAACAATGGAGGTAAACAAATTTTATAAACTTTTTCATTGTAGCAATAAAACATGTTTAGAAAAAAATGTATAATTTGTCCGGATTTTGGCGCCGCATCCTGTATGTATGTATGTACCTGCGTAAAGTATAAAATACATATTTGCGAAAAAGTGTAAAATATTGTATATGTCTACATATGTAAAATTTAAAAAATATATATGGTGGCATGAATATACGGTCCCACTCGTCCCGAGTAGGTAGAGTGGACTAAACTGAGTAGAAAAGTCCTCTACCATTTTGCAATGCTCGCAATAATTAACGAGATATTAACGTTTAAAGATAGCCGAATACGCGCGTCTTCTCGACCTTATTGCCGAAGGTACCCACCGAATGGGGACTTACCATCGCGAGCCTCTAAACTTGAATGGCGCGGCGCGCCTGTTAGGCTATCTCCACTCCTCGCGGCGTGCCGTGGACCGTGGACCGTATCTTCGGCAATAATAGAATCGGGAGGATGCGCTATCTTTAAATATTAATATCTCGTTAATTATTGCGAGCATTGCAAAATGGTAGATGACTTTTCTATTCAGTTTAGTCCACTCTACCTGCTCGGGACGAGTGGGGCCGTATATTCATGTCACCTTGTATATCTGCATATAAAATTTGCAATTAAGTATAAAATATAATAATTATAATATAATATATATGTATATATTAGATTATAATATAATATATATGTATAGATTAGTTCTTTTTCTGTATTTTTTAATTTATATCACAAATTATATTTCAAATTATATTCAGTAATAATAAAAGAACTATTTTTAATAATAGTTGCAAATGCATTGTGCTGCAACATTGCTACGTAACGTTGCACACATTACAGCGCAATCATTATAGCGCAATCTTATTGAAGGCAGACATTTTTATGACGCTATTACAAGCATTTGGCTGCGTTCAGTAGAGAAAATTAAGTTCAGTTAGTGCTTAATGATTTTTTGATATGATTGATTTTTGCCTTTTTAGTTCTTTGTTAAATCTAAGTGTAGCAATCAATTGTATTAAAGAATCACTAAGCGCTAACTGATTAGTTTTCTTTACTGAACGTAGCCTATGGCTACATTCAGAAACACGATCGCTCAATGAGCTCTTGCATCTGCTTGGTATATTCCATTAGATCTAAAAATATAGACCAAACAGGTATAAGAGCTTCACTGAGCGCTCAGTGAGCAGTCGTAGTACTGAATGCACCCATGGTATATTCTTCTAAATCTAAAATTCTGATTGGATGGGCTGAAAGAATACATCAATGACTGCGTTCAGCAGAACACAACAGTTTTGCAAACGTTTCATGATTCTCTGCTGAGATAGGACTATTCATCTTGATCTAACCCAATCAGAAAAGCGCAAAGAAAACTTCCAACAGTTGCAAAATAAATATTCTGCTGAACGCAGCCAATAACAGCGAGCGCTCACTCAACTGTTGAGTCCGCTAAACTCAGCCAATGGTCTCGTCCAATAGACACTGTTTCGTAGTGGATCCGTGAGTGCTTGCTGCTATTGTATATTCTTTTAGATCATCCAATTTCAACATTTTAGATCTTGAAGTATACATTAATAGTAGCGAACTTCAACTTTTCATTCAACTGTTGAGTCTACTGAACGCAGGCATTGATGCAAATACATTGCGCAATCTATTTGCAATATTAATGTTGCAATGAGATATATCTGCAATCATTTTGCAATTTTTCTGTGCTGTATGGGTAGTAAACACTGGTAAATACATCGCTCAGAAACGAGTAATCTAATGTATTCGTATGGATATGCACGCCTTACCCCATTATTGGGCACGCGATCTCTTTTAGTTCCGTATTTCCGGTACTACAATCCTAGATAGCGCCAGGGGCCCTGTCGGCTGTCCTCCACTTCTACAAGAGAGGAGTTTGTACAATTTAGTGCAATTGTATCCCCTGCCGTCTGCCCCTGGTGGTGTGATTCGATGGGTTCGTGCTGAATCGTGTTGCGTGCATCAGTGTGTATGCGACGTTTGTTCACTCATCCGTCCGTTGTGTGATTTTAGTGATTTGTCGTCGTACGTCGTGCGTCGTACAAGATAGTGTCTCGAGAATCCGCGGGCTTCGAGGTTCATGGGCGTGTGCCATCATTCCGCCGTCAGTTCGTAAGGAAAGCACCGATCTTTTTACTACCCCGCCCCGCCCCGCCGCGCCCCGCCCCGCCCTGCCCTGCTCCGCTGCAACTCGATGCTCGATGCTCTCGGTACCCTCATGCGGAGCGGTGTTTCCGTCCCGTTTGCAGACGTGGTAAATTTTACGATGTAAACGAAGCAGCAGAGGCAAGAGAAAGTCCCCTCGCGTTTTGTCCTATCCCTCTCCGTTTTTCCCCGAATCAAGAAGGGTGGATCGCCCAGGTGCCGAGGGTGAGAAGAGCGCGAGGAGATCCCCATTCGGGAGTCTTGCCTTGACGGTGACATCGACGTTTAGATTTGAGTGCACAGTTGACAGTCCGGACAACAAGCATGTCGGGCGCGCCGCAAATGTCCAGTGGGCTCAGCAAGCTAAAGAAGAAGCACTTCCGGGTGAAGCACCAGAAGGTTAAGCTGTTCCGCGCGAACGAGCCCCTGCTCAGTGTGTTTATGTGGGGCGTCAATCACACGGTAAGAGAGCGCGCAACTCGCACCGCGTGCGCTTCAATGTCGCGTGTTGATGTTTTTTGCCGTTCGACAAATGTCATTATTCGTCATCGTCATCATCACTTTTCTATTTTCATTGCGCGTCCGCGTATTCTCTCGCCTGTCGCGGATCTTTGCGACATCATCTGTTAATGCCTGTGCTACAATAGGTTCGCAAGTCATAAACCGTAAGAAATTGGCTAATCGCAGTTGAATATGATAAAAATAATCAAGTAGTAATTTTGTATGGTTTACGGCTTACAATCCTATTGTAGAACAGGCTTCAATGGAACAACATAATAAGTATATGGCGTCGAATCGCTTGATAAACTGTGTCGTATAATTGTGTCAATTGCTTTTTAATTCCACATCACGTACCTATACATAGACACTTGGCCAAGTGTTAAGCTTCCTTCAAACTTACTCTGGTATTTTTCGTTGCCTGATAATAAATCAGTTGAACTTGATTAATGAACCTTAATTAATTAATAATTAACATTCACGTTTCATGAGATAAATCGTATAATTGTTGTGTCTGCTGTATTACAGATAAACGAACTTAGTCACGTTAACATTCCAGTAATGCTCTTGCCAGATGATTTTAGAGCTTACAGCAAGTTGAAAGTAGATAATCATCTTTTCAACAAGTAAGTTTATCTTTTCTCTCTTTTCATATTGTGTGTATTTGTGTGTCATACACATTTGCATGTAATATTGACTGATTGATTCTTTTCTCTCGGTTGATTTCTTCATGTTTTATCAAAAGTTTCTTCAAAAGTAACACGACTAAAAAAATGAAATTTTCCAGATAAGAGAAAAAATTATTTCTTAACTTGATAGAAAATTACTAATTACTCAAATAATATTGACCAAAAGAATAATAATATATTCCTAATGTGATCAAAGTCATATTTTTGTCATTTTCATTTTACGACTCTTGAAAAACATTTTTTGAATGGTGTCAATTTGGATAATACTTTATGAAATTAGTTTTACTTTCGATGATTGATAGGGTTTACTTAACTCATTTATGGTAACAACTTAAAAAGTTATCATTTTTTAAATAAGAGAACGATCTTATATCTTGGTCTACATATAATATATCCATACTAAGTATGAACATATAAGTCCATACTGTTTCTAAATATATTCAAGCAACTCTATACATATATGAGATAATCTTAGAAATGTATTTAGGCATATACAATATATTGCCTCTTCTTTACGTATATACATATGTAGACATATGTTAATAACTCTTAATGTGTACACACATGTGTATGAAACACTCGGTACTGAATCGATATACTGACAACTGTTTTTAATTTTAGATTTGTTTATACTAATAGATAAAGCCATACAATAATACTTATGTAATATTGCAGATACTTGCTTACGCAATCTGTTCTTTTTTTTGTGCAGAGAGAATATGCCCTCCCACTTCAAAATCAAAGAATATTGTCCGTTAGTCTTTAGGAATTTACGAGAAAGATTTGGAATAGATGATTTGGATTACAAGGAGTCAATGACAAGGTAATATCTTTGTGTTGATTATTCTCACTAAATTTTGATGTATCCAATATAACACTGTACACAACAAATGTACTGTTACTGTATAAAGTTGAAAACTCGCTTTTATGGTTGCACAATGATATTGTTCGTCGCAAGTGAACTAGGGATGGACTGGTTACTGAAATGGCTTTGTAATATAAGAATTTTGATGTGGTAGATGTCGGGTGTTTAATCCTTCGCGAGCAAAGCAACAAACGGATTTGGTCGATGGAATAGGCAGAAGAACTCGTCAATTGGTTCAGCGCGCTGCTACCGTCCCGTCGATTACCTTTTCCTCTCCTTCTTTTGCCTCCTCGCACAATTCTATTCTAAACAAACCGCTGCGTACCTGCAGTCTTAAACCGAAACGCCTGAGGTTAGCGAAACTTGATTTTGCTATGCTGTGCGTTTTCGTTGTTTCTAACAAAGTTAAAGACCTACCAAGGACCGAGAACCGACATGACTAAGCATAATAATTCATTAATATACATATCTCAATGATTGCTTGATTTAAACATGGTGATTTAAAACTCGGAATTAGCTATTGAAAGCTTTTCCGATTTAAAGCATGGTGAGAGGATGTTTTAGTCGAAATCATAAAAATATCGCTTGATGAGTTAACCAAGATATTAACAAATTGAGTGCTTTATCAACGGTGATGATGATAAAAATAATGATAACAGTCATATCATCCTATTGATTATAATAATAGTGTGAAAAGGGAACATTAAAGAAAATGAGAAATCAATATTTTATTTTTAATTTATAATTGTTAATTAATATTCTCGCATTAATGTAATTAATGATGACTCCAACATAAATCAAGTCGCTTTATACCAGCCAGATATTCGGCTTCAAAAACCCATCGATTATCTAATATACTGCTCTTGATAATTCATCATTTATATTTAAAATTATGCCTCATACCAACGGTCATTCGAATTGAACTATTGTTTGATCTTTTACAAATGCACATGCACATGTATACCCAAAATGCGGTTTGCGCATTTCTTTTTTCAGATCCCAACCAGTACTTGACGATTCATCTGGGAAGAGTGGTGCAAAATTTTATCAATCTTACGACAAACTGTTTATAATTAAAACCCTCACGAGCGAGGAAGTGGAGAGGATGCATTCGTTCTTGAAACATTATCATCCCGTAAGTATAATCAGAAGTAATGTCATGAAGATTCAAGACTACACGCGCGGACATTGTATTGCAGTACATTGTTGAACGACATGGAAAGACACTATTACCGCAATACCTGGGAATGTACCGATTGACTGTTGATGGCGTCGAATATTACGTAGTTGCCATAAGGAATGTATTCTCGAATCATCTGACGACGCACAAGAAATTCGACCTAAAAGGCTCGACGGTAGACCGAGAAGCGTCAGATAAAGAGAAGGAGAAGGATCTTCCTACCTATAAGGATAACGATTTCGTTAAAGAGGGTATGAAGATTTACATCGGAGAAGAAGCCAAAACTAAGCTAATAGAAACATTAACCGCTGACGTAGATGTAAGTATTATAAGAATATAAACTCTGATCACACAAGATTTTATACTATCATGAAAAATATTTTAAGAGTTATCTCGAATTATTTATCGAGATAAAAATTGGCTTCAAATTTGTGAAAGACTTCGAAGTACCCAAAATGATAATCTGTCTCCATAGTTCTTAACAAGATTACATTTGATGGATTACTCCTTGCTACTTGGCTTACATGATTGTGCGCGCGCCGAGCAAGAAAGCAGAGAACGTGCAGAAAGAGAGGATGATGAGGACAATCATGAAGAAGAGGACGACAGCGAGTCAGGTAGCGGATTGGAGTCTCGAGGTCCATTGGCAGAGTAAGTGAATATTTTTCCTCTTCTTTTGGAACGAAGACTAGTTCAATTTCCATTTGATTAATTCATTGATACCACTCATTTGTTTGTAGCCGCTTATGGAGTTGGAGTGGCGTCGGTCACACGGTTACCAATATGGCAACACCTCCCGAATCACCGCATGCAGCGTTAATGCGTGACACCAGTTTACAGTACGAAGATGCGATAATACCTGAGCTAGATATTTACGCTATTCCTAGTAAAGAAGGTACTTTCTCCAGATAAACTGACAATCATGCATTAAAGTGAATATATACAGGGTGTCCCACAATTCGTGATCGAAATTTTAATAACATATTTCTGATTTAAAAATAAGACAAAAATCCTAATACCAAAATGTCAAGACTATAATAATTTTTGAATTAATTCGTTATACATACTTATTATTTTTAATATTTTTATGTTATGTATGTTGCATATATAATTATTTTCTAAGTTTAAACATGATTCGTGAAGTATTTCAATATTTATTGTATAGGTTATTACTTCCAATCTCACATGAGGTGAACAGAACATCACATACATACGAATATCCACTTGTATGATGTATCGTTCTTGAGTACGTGAAAGTCAGTTCTGTGATTAGTTAATTTTAATCGCTATTAATTTGAAAACTATTATACTTTCGACATTAATATTGGTATTAAGATTTTTGTCTTATTTTTAAGTCAGGAATATGTTATTAAAATTTCAGTCACGAATTATGAGACACTGTGTGTGTGTGTGTGTGTGTGTGTGTGTGTGTGTGTGTGTGTGTGTGTGTGTGTGTGTGTGTGTGTGTGTGTGTGAGTTTGTGTGCGCGCGCGCGTGCGCGTATGTGTGTGTGTGTGTGTGCGCGCGCGCGCGCATAAAATTCTCACTACATATATTTTTGTAGGTGCTCCCACGAAGGAGATTTATTTTTTGGCCATAATAGACGTGCTGACGCATTATGGCGTACGTAAACAAGCGGCGAAAGCGGCAAAGACCGTCAAATACGGTGCTAACGTTGACGGTATATCCACCTGTGATCCAGAACAATATGGCAAACGATTCATAGAGTTCATGAGCAAAGCCATAGAGTAAAAAGTATTACTAATTGTTGTGCATAAAATAATGAATTTACGACGATATTATCGTTTACTGTGTATGGTCGGAGTGAAATCGAAATTGCAAACCGAAAGAGAGGGTGGAAAACAGTTCTGGAAATTAAATTGTTGCAGTCTCCGTTCGGTTTGCTTTTCGATACTGGTTATCTTCTTTAGCACTTTCATTTGCGGTTCATATACGATCGAATCGTTCGTTTCATGAGCTTTTAAGTGAACACGTTCTTCGCCGATATTGCTTATTATATGTATTTTACGGTAAGAGATTTTTATTTCATGTCTACGTTGCTCTATTATATTTAGTCAGTCTTCACGTGAAGAAGTGTGATCTCAAATTTGTCGCTTGAAATTTTTTTTTCTCCGTGATAGAACTTTCAATTGTACATAGTGTTATATTTGCACACTTGCAAACGTGAGAATTGTCATGAAATAGAAAAACAACGCCTCCTCTTTTTTTTCTGTCGCCCATTCATTTTATTGCGTATGTTTTTTTTCATCAATGAAAACGATAGTTATATCAACGATCTTATATCATTCGATAAATTGTCTGCGGCAGAAAATTAATAGCATTGGAATGTAACACCAATTGGGCATAGGCAATATTATATGTGGATTGAGATAAAAAGAAGTCGCACAAAATCTATTGATATCAGTAGTAATAATACCTAAATTATATTAGCAGTTTTTTTTATAGCGAATTAATAAACGGACATGAGTCATATTATATGCTACAGAAAGGTATCTAACTTGATGTGTTATCGTTGCAGTAAATTTCAATCAAGCATTGTGGCGCTTGTCAAGTATAGAGTTGCCTGGATATGCGCCTAATCATATTTTATCATATAAAATATAATTTTAGTAGCGATGAAACTATTATACGACTGTCCGTTGTTTCGCTAAATTATGATAACAGTATATACTTCACAGTATCGAAGACAATGTACACGCACGCACGCGCGCGCATATACACACACACACACACACACACACGCGCGCGCGCGCGCGCGCGCACACACCACATACATGTATATATGCATATACAAGTCGTTATAAAATAAAATACACTTTGTAAATGTTATATTTAGTCTGGTTCGATTATCGCAGATCGATAGTTCAGTTATTTCATAAAATATACAATATATATGGAGATTGACACGGTATTATTTACATAATACATATCTATCTTTGATGCTCGTCACAACACTTGAGTTGGCAATTTATTATCATGCCTTTCATTTCACTAAAGAATACTCAGAAAAAGATATACCATTTTTCCGAAGATAGGCACTTGCAGATTCTTATATATTATCATTTATCGAAAGGATTTCGCATAAATCCTAAGTTTCCGGTTCTATTCTATATCGTAAATTTGTTTTATTTAATAAGGAAATATTTGACGAAAATTGAACGTAATTGTTGAGCAATTTGTATTATGAGAAAGGAGAATGTGCACCGCATTACGTAAGACAATATCTTTAAATGATATCTAATACACTTTTATATACACACAACACACACACAACACACACACACACAACACACACACACATGTATATGTATGTATATATAAAATACATGTATAATATCATTTGTTAGAAAGCCGATCAGAATATAATGACTAATCACTCTAACGATTAATATATTCATCTAGTCTTGATATTTCTATAATTTTATATATTTTACAGTTTAATCGCGTCGGGATGCGATAGATGAGAGGAGAGGGTATCTGCTGCTGTATCTTTGTTATAGGACTTTAGGTTTTGAAAATACAATTAGTTTCTGCGTGATTGTCAATCGTTAAGATAGTATGATTAAAAATTTGCTTCAACCAACGAATCTTTTAAACGCAGTATTTTTTTCACACACGCACGCGCGCGCGCGTGTGTGTATATAAATGAAGGACATCTATCCGTCAGCATGCGTCCTCGTGTGTGGCAGCGATAAATCCTTGTTCACATTCAAATAAATTGAGATTAATCGGCACACAAAGTCGTTTGTGTAGCTTTATTACATGTGTAAAATAACATTGCATTCTTTTCTTTTTTTCTAGTTCAATTCACCATCTCAATCATAGATACAGAGTCTGTTTTCCAACTTATATATTACGATGTACGGATACTTCGGAATTAATTAGGCATTATTTTATGAGACACTTAAGAATAAGAGAAAAATAAATTATTACTACTTTTGATAATGGAATATTTAGCTTTTTATTTAAAAAAAGACTGCCGCCTGCGCAAATTCTAAAGTATCTATACGAAAAACAAGAAACAAAAATAGTATACTCTCTCAAATATATCTGTTAAATAAATAACAAGAAATAAATAAGAAAAGACTAACAATTCTGTAACTATCTTACAAAGTTATCTTAGGATTTACGAAGATTTTTTTGGTAATTTACACAAAATTTATGTATTTACCGGATTATTTTCCAATTTTCTGCCCATTACGTTTTGCAACGATTGGAGATATCTGTTTCAAGCATTCTATATCGTTAAATTCACAAGTCGGCAATACATCGGCCTGCAATGTGCAATGATACAATACATTTTTCAAAGTAACAACGCTATAACAAATCTTACTTTATACAATTTGGTCTCAAGTTCACCATCCGCGTCTTGTTCCTGCGAAAGAAAGCAGTATTTGGAAGATTTAGCCATAAAATCTTTTGGATTTGTCAATTTTCGAATGGTTCGCTTATGAGGCTGTGTTCGTGGTTGTAAAATTGTACCGGTTGGAAATTGTATCCTGGCAGGACGATGATTTATCCATCTATCTGCATTTTGCATTCGTTGGTATCGTGAATTCACTACTGGGATCTTATCCTGAATACATATAAAGAAAAATCAGCTAATATACATGTACGTACACTAGTCGAAGAAACATAGCATGTCGAAGCAAATTAATGGTTCTTACTCAAATCTATGTGCGCAATCCTCTTTACCTTTTTATTAAACTTAATTTTAGTAATAATTGTTGTATTGGTCGACGCAATCGTAGATGATGAAGAATCAATGGGCGTTATTGAGTTCGATTTGTCTATAATCTTGGTTTTCGAATTCGAAAGCATGGAAGATTCTGCGACTGTCAAAATTGTTTCTTTTGTGGTCTTTCTTTGGACATTATCAGAATCAGTTCTTATGTGACAGGGTATCTGGTGAATCCGATCACAAGAGCTGGAAATCTGAGAATCCATAAATGTCATTGTGGAAGATTTTTCTTTGGATAACGATGGATTTGGTTCTTTTGTAATTTTTTCATAGGTATCATTGGAAATTGCACGAGAAAATAATGTCTGGCGCATTTGTCTACAAGAACTTTTGGAAGTTTGAAGATTAACTGGCATCATCAAGGAAAGTTCTTTCTTGGGTACTATCGAAGTTGCTTTTTTTGTAGTCTTTATTCTCGAAGTTATCGGTGGCATCAAGATGACATCGCATGTATCCTCACGAGCTGAAGTTAATATTTGTCTCACCAATTTCAATTTGTCGTCCTTCTTTTTAATACAGCTCTAAAAGTGATTCAGATTTTAATGTATGACTCGTCAAAGGTTGTCTCAAAAAAGAGAGATATATTGAAAAAGAAAAATGATAACTGACATTGATTTGTAACTATAAACTCTAAAATACCGTCAGCTGCTCATGCTGTTCTTGTAATTTTATCTGCATTTCCTTGGTCATTCTATTAATCTCCGCTTGTATCATAATGTTGCACCTCTGTATTAATTTTTGCTTGTCTAATGTATGTTGTTGGAGTTGCCTATCTCTGTCCCTCAACTGTACAAAATTATATTAACGTATAAGAAGAAATCACATAATGCACACATTACCGTTACATTGCAAAAATATGCTTACTTCTTGTTGTACGTTCCTCATAGCATCACACGCATTATTCAATTTATATAACAAGCTATCGATGTGGTTTTGTAATTTACAGATACGGCTTTCTAACGTGAAAATCTGAAAGATATTATTTGTCGCAAAGATATTACTAAAAAAATATTAAGAAAATAGAATACGCGACATAATTGAAAGGCTTGAATTGTAACTTTTATATCTTTTCACCATATTTGTACAATCTTTTTTTATAGTTTTTAGAATTGTCTATGTCGTTTTGCAGGTGTCGGTTCTATTTCTTAGACTAAAAAACGCGAATGTTTAATATACGTTCACTCGAAATTTTTGACAAAAGAAAATCAAGCTGACTGGTTTTAACATCAAACTTCAATTGTGAAAATTGGCTAGTTCTATATATTCCCAAAAAACAGGATTCTGAAAGTAACTTGTTACTTGTTTTCAATTCAAAAAAGTAATTTGCTATCATTTCTTAAAAACTAATTAATGGAGAGGGGGAGGGAGGAGATTACAATTTTTATATTACTTTTCCATTACTATATTTTTGATGACCTTTTTAATTTTTAGAATTGTCACTTTACAACTGTTTGTTCACTGTTTCTTTACCAAAAAACGTGCACGGAATGTTTCGCGGAACTTCATTCGAAATTTTTATCAAAAAAAAGTTAAGCAGATCGGTTTTTATATACCAAGCCCTTCAATTACATCTGTTGCCATCACAAAACTCACTATCTTTTTCTGTTCGTTATTGTCATGTCTTAAGCATGTGTTTTCATGTTCCAGTTTCACCAACATATTTCTGAAATGATTTTCTGGAAAAACTCAACTTTGAGAAATTACACCGCGGAAAGAAATTATATGAATAATAATTGCATGTTGAAAGATACATTAAGAATCATTCATACGTTTCTCGCTCACATCTTCTTGCAACAAATCTTTCCTTTGGATACGCATTTCCAGGAATCGCAATAGCTCTACGATCGCTCGCTCATCCTGTGGATCTGTCGCATCTGTTTTGGGAAATGAAACATCCAGGCTGCAACCCAAATAACGAAGTCAGCAAAAACAGATTTTGAGAAACGTATGCTACTAATTCTGATAGCATAAAGGTAACTGTTTTTTCAAACAAAATCAATTGGGAACTTTTCAGCAAAGGCACAAATCGACACAAGAGTCATTCTATCTTTGTTTTTTCTTTCTCTCGATTATTGAACAAGGATGATTCTTGTATGAATTTGTCTCTTGTGGGAAAGCTCTTTATCTGATAATAACAGCAAACTGGCAAGTCAGAAATATAACAAAGCTTGTTGACATGCCGTATCAGCAAATTGGCAGCAGAAATCAGGTAAAATTTATAGTTCCTAGACACAGGTTGTTATAAATCTATAGTGGGAAGATCGAATTTGCTGCTAATCTCAATATATTGTTAGTTACTTTATTATTATTTAGAAAACGAGATAATTGCGAAACAGAAATGTAAAAATAAACGTTCATGTAAAAATCTTTTCAAGTTAACTAACGTAGCCATATTATTCTATGAGAAACACAAGCGTCGATAATTGTAGTGTGAATCCTCCGCCAACAACCATAAACACTTTGCAACTCGAATCAAACAACAATGAAAACGAAAAAGCATGTTGCATATCGTACGTTACACCATCAGATATTGTCGTGCGGCAAAACATTTGAAATTTAGCGCACGTCGCGCCAATTGGACGCAACAGGTGCTGAGCGAATGTGTACTACCGACGACCGGCATAGATACGCCAATACCCAGACATCGACGAGATACCATTAAAGACCCTTGGTGCTTATGAAATTCACATACATGTTAAAATTTAAGTGATTAAGAGTAATAAACAAGCAGTACTAATTTCATAATTTATTAGTTTTGTAGACATGCACATATGTTTAAAACTTAATAATACTCGATTTTTATTTAAAACTTAATTACTGCGATTTTAATGATATCATTCGAGTTTGATTATCAATAGAGATAATAACTGCAGAGGAAAAATTGTAATTTTTCGGCAATATACAAGATATTACATCATTAAAAGTGTGCATACTTATATACACATCTTTTATGTAATAAAAAATCACGAATTTAATATTAAGTTAGTATCATCGAAATATTTATGTTAATAATCATAAATTTTTATTAATTGTCGGTAACGTCATCGTTTTTTAATTATCCCCGGGCCTCATTGATAGTCACGAAAATTTGCTCAGGGTCGGTGATCTTTAATAGTATCTCGTCGGTGATCCAGATAATCGAGTGAGCGATATCTTACGATACTCGTGCAAAATACCGTTACCGCACTAGAGACTCTATAGTGTAAAGTCGGGTTCACACCTTGATGGAAAAACAAAGCGGAAGACAGAACTCGCGAAAAGACAGAAGCAGACAAGCGAAATGTATCGCCTGCTACTACTGCGAGTTCCGATTAGCTTCTGCTTTTCCGCTTTTCTCTGATTGGTTGGAGTAATTCATAGTAGCTGCTATATTGAATTTATTATCAATATACTCAACATTGACTCCTCTCTGTGCTGTGGAATGAGGTTAGTAAACTAGGCTCATTTTTTAATGTTTTGTGAATATTTATCTATTATTTCATGCTTTGCATTAAATGTTGCATACCTTATGTACAGAATTTGTATCTATCATCATCATGTCAATGAATTGCGCCGCATATCGCTGTAGTAATAACACTGTTATAGTTGTTGGCATAATAGATGATAGATATAAATTCTGTACATAAGGTATGCAACATTCAATGCAAAGCATGAAATAATAGATAAATATTCACAAAACATTGAAGGATGAGTTTACTAAGTTCATTCTATAGCAGTCTACAGGAATCGATGTTGAGTATATTGATAGTAAATTTAATATGACAGTTACTACGAATTACTCCAGGCAATCAGAGAAATATGTCGATCACATGACATTATGCGAATATCTACACTATATAAAGAGTCTCACAGGGAGAGAGTGGTATATTGTATCACATGTCTCGGTCTCCTCTAATTGGACCTGGTAATCAAGCTTCTTAGAACCATGATGGAGATATACTGTTTAGGTTAGATGATTGCGAAAGCAGTACGCTTATCACCTTGTGCTGCAATTTTCTTCTCAATTTTATAATTGATCTTTGTAAGTGATACCAAGAAATCTGAGAGAGGACCTGATGCCGACTCAAAATCTGTAACCGCAAAATGTTGCCGCGCATTACTGTCCCCTGATAAAATAGATGTAAATTACATAGCTCTGAGGGTAATATATCCACTTTTCTGAGGGTAAAGGCTTAAATACAATAGGCACAGACAATTGGCACAGGCAACAGGGAATAACGAGCCGTTCAATCAGAGCTCAGAGCTCTGATTAGGCGACTCGTTATTCCCTGTTGCCTGTGCCTATTGTATTTAAGTCTTAATACGTCCACTTTTCAATTCCAGATGATAAATCGACTTGGTTCATATAATCGTGCTACATTCATAAATTATGCATCGAAAATATTTATCTTTGCAATCTTACATGCGCGTGATGTTTATTTCGCTTAAAAGTGTTAACATTGAGGTTATATTATATTTTTACAAATGCGATAATATTTATATTTTAAATAAGCTATATACATAGGAATTAAGTTGTATTTCAAGTATTATATTTTTATTAAACATATTTTTATTTACTTTATTTGTTTATTATTTTGTTACATAAAATTATATAAAGTTGTTATCAAATAAAAATAAATTTAAGTAAAGGGCATATAAGAATAAAAAAACTAATAAAACTTGAATAAAAACATATAATAACAGATTCTCG
The DNA here is from genome assembly GCF_024713525.1 of Acromyrmex echinatior. Taxonomy (NCBI): domain Eukaryota; kingdom Metazoa; phylum Arthropoda; class Insecta; order Hymenoptera; family Formicidae; genus Acromyrmex; species Acromyrmex echinatior. The sequence goes on along the minus strand of NC_141858.1, from coordinate 4,806,997 downwards.
ATATCATTTTTCTAAAAATCTTGATGTTATAAAATATAATCAAATAAAAAATATCTTTATTATTCCTTCCACGTTTTCATCTACATTTCTATTCCCTCTTACTCTCTTCCACTTTCTAACTTCTTTTCCTTCCTTCTCTGAATGTCAATTTTGTGATTCCATTATGTCTCAGAACATCGAGGAGACAAGATATTGTTTTATTTCTTTTCGCATTGTCTATTTTTAACATACTATTTGTATCTGAATCTTTTTTTATTTTTAATTTTTGACTTAAGGTATGTTATTAGGTGTACAAATAAGTTTTTATCAAAAATTAAGCATTTATTGTGAAAGAACGATACATAATGTTTTATTGATGTAAGTAAAAATGTAAGTGCAAGTTCTTTTTGCGTTTGGCACGAATCTTCATTCAATAATGCTTCCAATTCCGCGTCTTCGTACACTTTCGGCCTTCCGCTACGTTCTTTGTCTTCGACGTCAAATTCACCGTTCTTAAATTTTTGAAACCATTCACGACAATTTCTCTCACTTAAGGCAACCTCACCATATGCTTCTAAAGGGTGTCTCAAAATGATCTGACATTTTAAATTGCGCGCCATTTTTTTTGCAGCGAACGTAACGTACTAACCTTTAACAACTGGCATCAGGAAGTATTGAGGTTTAGTCATGGAGAATTACATGATCGAGCAACGCATAGAAATTGTGAAATTTCTTCAGACGAAGTTTCATGGTCGTGTTATTTCGCGCCGCGGCGATATGAATTGGCCACCAAGATCGTGCGATTTGACGCCATTGGACTTCTTTCTTTCTGAAAGGAAAAGTGTATGCCAATGATCCACAGACCATTCCGGAGTTGAAGGAAGAAATTAGACGTACCATTAATGAAATTAGTCCGCAATTATGCCAAAATGTCATTGAAAATTTTGTCAAAAGAATGAACGTTTGCAAACAGAGTCGAGGCGGCCATTTATCGGATATTGTGTTCCACATATAATCTCCATGTTTGTACTTTACATTAAACTAAAAATATGTGTACTTTTCAAATAAATAATATGTTTTATTAATACATTAAAATGTCAGGTCATTTTGACACCCTTTACAAGCAATTGATGAGTCTCAGCTGCAGATTTCTTCAAATTAAAGAAGTAAATCAAAAGTTCCCGCAAATGATGCTTATTCGGCTCATAACTCGGCATTTTCGTACAAAAAAAAATATATGATGCTGATACAAAATCGCTAGTATTTCAAGATTATATTGTTGACAGATGTCCAACCTTACGATATAATGTTTTACATCAGACAATTTTAACCATAGCTTGCCCAGTGGCGCCGTCTTTTGTCTAACGGCGGAAACTTATTTGTACACCTAATATATTAATCATCGCACTTTTGCGATTTAATTGATTATCAGAATTTTCATACATTCGGATGATAGTTATAAAAAAACATTTTACAGAAAGTACTGATCGACATCAAATGTTAACATTATTATAGAAACATGATTTCTTTTCGGATTTTTTCTAAAGGTAAATAGATCTCATTTACATATAAAAATACTGGTTTTCTATCTATTCGACGCATATTACGTCGAATTATTAGGTGTTGGAATTAATTCGTAGCGTTTTTTAATGAAAGAATGTTATTTATTTCACATGAGCATTAAAAAATACATTAATGAAAGTACTTCCCATCACTTGTAAAACGCTACGAATTAATTCCAACACCTAATATTTTTTGCTATAATTGTCGATTTAAAACTTTTAGAAATACATATAATTTCAATAATTAAATACAAATATATTTAGCCTGTAATATGTGTTTATTAACAATGTCAGTTATTAAAAAAAAAAAAAAATTACAGAAAAAGAAAAAAGGAATCGATCGTGAGATCTGTAATATTCAGATCTCGCACACTACGCGGGAGACCATGCCGAGATCTTGCAAACTACTTCTATGAACGTGGTATATAACGCTCATGAAAAATATTATGGAAATGTCAATATCTCGTAAATTATCGTATTTTGAAATTACTTTTACTATTATACATAAATTGGATATAGGATACAATTTATTAAAACTTACACGTTATTTATTATGTTCCTTCTCCTCTTAATTATACACGTTGAGCGGCCGAAATTTCCCAGAAAGCATTTTCGGTCGCTAGAAACAAGCGTCCATAGATAGACAGATAGATAGAGAAAGGGGGGAGGGAGAGGGAGAGGGAGAGGGAAAGGGGAGAGAGAGAGAGAGAGAGAGAGAGAGAGAGAGAGAGAGAGAGAGAGAGAGAGAGAGAAGGATAGACTTGCTGTTTCGCTGGACGAGTTCAGTTCGATGTGCGGAGCCTTACCGATTATAATCGGAGTTTTTATCCTTTTTTATTTTTTTCTTTTTCTTTCTCTGTCGTACTTCTGTTTCGATAATTCGTTCTGCAAGTTTCGATAATTCGTTTCAAGAATGTGATTTCTATCGATTCTGATTTGGCATCATCGCCGATGCGGTAACGACGCACGACTTTTCTAAACAACGATTCTGATATATATATTATATTTCTACAATATATATACAAAAATATGTTATTATTATGGCGTTTCCAGTTGATAATATTGTTGGTTTATACAATGATTCAATCCATTTCTGTAGTTGAATAGCGGTACCTCGTTTGTGCGCGACCGATAAGAGGAATGGCGCTTTTTATTAAGTCGACATCTGAGTAGAGTCGCTCGCGCACGCACGCATGCACGCGTGTATATGCCTATTATATATATATATATAGAGTGTCTGGAAATAATCGCCAAATATTTCATGGGCAGGTAGAGCGGACTAATCTGAATCGAAAAGTCCTCTACCATTTTGTAAGTTTCTCCAATAATTAATGAGATATTAATCTTTAAAAATAGCCGAATACGCGCGCTCGCCCGACTTACTACGAAGTATATATGGGGTTTGCATTAAAAGCCGCTGTTTTTTCTTTGTATTTGAGCACTTATTTCAATAACAAAATATGAATACCTCAATCAAAGTATTTTCCCTCGGAAGCTATGACTTTTTGCCACTTTTCAGGCAGAAGTTGAATTCCACGACGAAAGAATAGTCTGTCTTTTGAGTCAATTCATTTAGCAACCCAATTTTCAACTTATAATTATGGAAGTGTGTATCTTCCAGAGCATGTTGCATCGATCGGAACAGATGATAATCGCTTGGTAAGTCCGGAGAATACGCTGGGTGCGGGAGAACCTCCCATTCGAGATCTATCAGTGTTTGTTTCACGGCTATAGCAACATGCGGCCGAGCGTTACCATGGAGTAAAATCACCTTTCGACGATTTGATGCAATTGATGTTCGTTTTTGCATCAAATTATCATTCCAATTGTTAAACGTTCTAATTGTTGTTGATAACGCTCGGCGGTGATTGTTTCGTTCGGTTTAAGCAGCTCATAATACACGACACCTTCCATATCCCACCAAATACAGAGCATTGCTTTGTGACCGTGGATATTTCGCTTTGGAGTCGATATTGATGGTTGGCCAGGATCAACCCATGATTTTTTGCGTTTTGGGTTGTTGAAAAAGATCCATTTTTCATCGCCGGTCACGATACGCCACAAGAAACTCTTTTTGTTATGCTTTGCAAGCAAAGAAATTGAGATGTTTAAACGGTTGGCAATGGTATTTTCGGTCAATTCATGTGGCTGCCATTTTCCTTCTTTCTGAATCTTTCCCATAGCTTGTAAACGTCGTAAAATAGTTGATTTATCGACTTTCAGTTGTTGACAATTTTTTGAGTGTTTGAGCTAGATTTTTTTCCAATAGAGCTTGCAGTTGTTCATCTTCGAATTTTTTCGATTGACCTGTTCGTTGTTTGTCGTGAACGTCACAATCACCATTTTTGAATCGTCGAAACCAGTCTCTACATACTGTTTCCGATGGAGCAGATTCACCATAAATTTTCGCAAGCAATCGATGAGTTTCAGCTGCACTTTTTTTCAAATCAAAATAGTGTAAAAGTACACATCGGAAAAACAACTTATCACGTTCCATTTTAATTCAGTTATAGAAAAGCACATATGTAAACAAGGATGACGTCTGTTGACTGAATTTTAGTAGGAAATGTTCACATTTAAAAATGATATAAGTAGCAGATGTCTCTGACCATAGCATACGCAGCTACTGCCATCTAAACGAACAGCGGCTTTTAATGCAAACCCCTAATACATGCCCCGCGTCGCGCACACCGCCGCGAGCCTCCCTAGCTCGGACAATGCGCTTGCCAGGCTATCCCCGCTCCCCACTGTTCGCGTGCCAAGAGACCGGTAGGCGTATATACTTCACAGTAATAGGCTGGGCGGGCGCACGTATTCGACTATTTTAAGAATTAATATCTCATTATCTATTAGTAGAGGACTTTTCGACTCAGTTTAGTCCGCTCTACCTGTCCATGAAATATTTGGCGATTATTTTCAGACACCCTATATATATATATCTCGTTTCTAAAAGCATAAGATTGTTCTTTCAGGTTTTCTGCAATTCGCCACTACTTTTTATGAACGTGCAAAGTCTGATTCTTATGTGCAGCACATATTGTGACGTGTTGATTACAGAAGCCGATAACAAAACCGTAAGTTTTCAATTTTCTTTCGTTTTTTATATTCAATTATAGCTGGCAAATTGCGTTGTTGTCGATACTTTAATTGTGGAGAAGAACTTTTCAATCCATAAACACAATTAAGAGAAAAGAGTCTTTAATAATTAATGGTAAAAGAGGACACTCCAGCGTCCCCTTAAGGCCTTTTATGAGAGCTACTTCGGAACCATTTTCTTGTAACTATATTAATTACAACTTTTGAATTAATTAATAAAGTTTTGTCGTTACTAATGTGGGAGCTCGCTTGAATGCGATTTTTTCATCTGATCTTCGCGGTTATTAATTCATTCTTTTTGATTGTTACTGCAAGCCGTAATCTTAGAGGGGTTTTGCGTTAATTAAGGATTTCAATTAAATCAATCGCGCAGACGCGTTACATTTTCAGTTTAACTTCGCTGTCACGCTGTGAGTGTGTGACTTGTCGCTTTCGCTTGCGAGTTCGCGGGGGATAATACACAGATTGCGTTAGGATGTACTTTTCGATCTTTTCACGACGCGAGGCCCGTTGTCATGGCAACGCGTGACGCCCAGCACGGATCATTTATGACACCTTTATTTTCTTCAGTTTCTTCAACACTTTTATCAGCTTTTCGCGATATCTTCTGTCTCTCCTCTCTTCTTTCTTTTTCATTTTCATTATTCAGCAACAATACTCTTTTCTCTTGTGTTTTCCCTAACAACTCCATAAAGTACTCCCTTCAATGAGTCCATTTGTATGTTCTTACTTACCCCTTTTATTTTTTTTTCTCTATACTTATTAATGTATTTCCAGGCTTCTGCTTCACATCTTATATTTCGTATCTTTTCCTCTTCTTCCTCATGCTTCCTTTTTTGTCTCTCACACCATTCCTTGTATTTTTTCCTTTTTTTTTTTTGTAAATTTCTTTGTTGATTCTTTTTTTTCAAAATCCCTTAATGTTCTTCTTAATTCTCTTTTCATGTCTTTCCATTCTTTATTGTATCTCGTTCTTTTTCCTATCTTCCATGGTATTGTCCTTCTTTTATATTTTGTGATCGCATCCTTCACCTTCTGTTTCACCTCTTCCCAGATGCCTTCTGTCTCGTCTTGTGTGCCTATCCATCCCTAACATTTCTCTTGGTAGCTTTTCACCCATAATCGCCCATCCCTTTTCTTCTATCTTGCTTACCAATATGCGCCCATCTCTATTTACTACTTTATCTTCTGTAATTATTTTCTTTTACCTCCTCTTTCTCTCGGTCTTCCTCCACTTTCTGTTTTTGCGTTAAAATCTTCTCCTATTATCAGACAACCTTCCTCTTCTTCTAAAATAACTTCTGTTAATAACTCCATTGTTTTTTTAATAACTCCATTGTTTTTTCTATTTTTCTATTTGTTTACCGTGATTATTCTTCACATATTCCCGTTATATTTTACATCGTCGCTATATCACCTAAATCTCTGATTTTTACATTCTTCATGTTTTATTGCAGTAATAATCCCTTCCTTTCACTTGCTTTTTTTGTGCTCCTTCGCTGGTAAGCAATTCTATCTGTAGTTACTTGGTAGTATATCTTTTATCTTTTCTTTTTCTATGTTTCAATTAGATCTACTATATCAAAATTCTCTAAGTATTAGGTAATTGCATTAAAATCCGCCGTTCGGCTGTAAGTGTCTCTAGGTGTTTCATATTTTAGCATGGATAGATGTCGCTTATGACTCCTTGCCAATAACTTCAAGCCAAAAACCGCCATATTCGTGCCTCGAATGAGCAAATTAAAAAATGGATCGTGATAAATTGTTTTTTACGATGTATGTTTCTACACTACTTCGATTAAAAAAAAGTGCAGCTAAAGCTCACCGATTGCTTACACAGATTTATGATGAGTTTGCACCATCCGAAACTGTGTAGAGATTGGTTTCGATGATTTAAAACTTCGAGCGATCCTTATCAAGCAACGATTGGGTCAGTCGAAAAATTTGAAGATTCCGAATTGCAAAGTTTGCAAGATGAAAATTCTTTCCAAACGCTTAAGGAATTGAATGTTGACAAGTCAACTATATCCCGACGTTTGCATATCATGGGGAAGATTTAAAAAGAAGGAAAATGGCTGCCACACGAGCTGAGCGAGAACGCCATTGCAAATTAATTAAACATTTTCGTTTCTTTGCTTGCAAGACATAGAAAAAAAAGTTTCTTATGGCGTATTGTAACTGGGGATGAAAAATGGATCTATTTTTACAAACCTAAAAAATGGGTTGATCCTGGCTAACCATCAACATCCATTCTATAATAAAATGGAATATCCATATATCATAAGATCATGCTGTGTATCTGGTGGGATATGGAGGGGGTAGTGCTTTATGAGCTCTTGAAATCCAATGAAACGATCACCGCCGAACGTTTGATAATTTAATGGAAAAAAAGGCCGCTAAAAGCATCAAATTATCGAAAAGTGATTCTGCATGCTCGGCCCCATGTTGCATTGGCAGTGAAAAAAAAAGCTGATAGAGCTGGAATGGGAAGTCCTCCCTCACCCAGCATATTCTCCAGATCTTGTCCCAAGTGATTATCATTTGTTCCGGTCGATGCAGTACGCAGAAGATACACTTCTGTAATTACGAGGAAGTCCATGGATGTATGAGTGGAGAGCATCAAAAGAAAGGGCATCCTTTTGATAGAATTCAATTTTTGCCAGAAAAGTGGGAGAAAGTAATAGAACCCGAAGGAAAATATTTCGATTAAGGTATATCAATAAGTTTTTCCAATATAAATGCTTAAAAAATGAAAAAAAAAACAGCGGGTTTCAACCATCTAATATTTCCATGTTTCTTCGCATTTGTTGAGCAGACTCGCCACGTTCCAAAAATAGATTCTTAACGTCCTTTCCGTTATCTTCCAGCCGTCGCCTTATCATTTTCTCTTTTCTCCTTTTTTTTCTTGAAGTTTCTTCTCTCTCTCTCATTCCAATCGCAACCATTTTACTTTCACGAATATCTTTCCATAGCTTACCTTCACATTGTTTCCTTTCTCTTTCTCTTTTTTTGCCCTGTCTTTCAGCTGCTTTTGCATTTTTCTCTCTCTTTTTGTCAAATCATTGTCAATGAATACTCCTATTTTTAGATTCTTTTTTGTGATCATTATCTCTCTTTTTTCTTCCCAACTTTTTATTTTGGCCACTATAGTACACTTGTCTTCCCTATTCTGTATTTTGAGCGCCTTTCTATCTCTAAACTTTCCTTAATAAATTTCATAACTTCCCGCCTCGTTTACTTCCCACTTGTTTATTCCTCTTACAACGATGTTATTTTTGCATCCTTCTCTGTCTTTCTTTCTTTCTCCCATTTTAATTTGTCTATTCTTTTTTCCAGCTTTTTGCTCTCTTCAGTGCATTCTTCTTTATACCTCTTTATTTCTTTTTCTATCTTGAGGTTTACTTCTTTTCATTCCCTTCGCATTTTTTCAATCTGTTCCATCCAATTATCATTCATCTTTTCCATCCATCTATGTATACAGTGCGACAAATATGTTCCCGAATACGAACCACATCTCAGCAACTAGTGACGAGATCTGTGCGTTCAAACATGCATTTTAAAGGTTGAACATTTTGCTATCATCTGTCAAAGTTTCATTCATTTTGGTTGACATATAACGAAGATATGACAGTTCATGTTAAACAAGATTTTGGTCGAGGTAGAAATTTTAATATGGAACAAAGAGCAGTGATTAAATTTAACGCAAAACTTGATAAAAGTGCATCAGAAACATTCCGATCGATGCAACAAGTACGGCAGTCAATATCTAGGTCGTACAGCTGTTTTTGAATGGCATAAGCGTTTTTTGGAAGGCAGAGAGACCCTTGAAGATGACAAAAAATCAGGACGGCCAATTTTGGTTCGAACACCCGAAATGATCGAAAAAGTACGTGATTTTGTTGCAAACATCGATCGCAATGCATCACTAAAAATGATGGAGGAGGCTTTAAATATCAGTAGAGAAACGATTCGAACCATATTACATGAAGATTTGGGTAAAACGAAGGTTTGTGCGAAGTTTGTTCCATACACATTAAAAAGCGATCAAAAATCAGCGAGAATCAATTATTCCAGAGACATCGTTGCAGCCGCAGAAAATAATCCAAACTTCCTAAAATCAATTGTTACAGGTGATGAAACATGCTTTCAATATGATCCAGAAACTAAGCGTCAAAGTGCGGAATGGAAGTCAAAAAATTCACCACAAGCAAAAAAAGTACGAAAAGTTCCATCAAAAATCAAGACAATGTTCATCACATTCTTTGATAGCAAAGGTATTATCCACAAAGAGTTTGTTTCAACTGGCCAAACAATTACTGATGCATATTATCTGGAAGTTTTAAAGCGATTGATGGGCAGAATTCATCGTATTCGCCCCGAATATCGTGATCCAGAAAATTGGTCTTTATTGCATGATAATGCACCGAGTCACACTTCATTGATTGTCCGTCAATGTTTGGTTCGAAATCGTGTCTCTGTGTTAAACCATCCACCGTATTCACCTGATTTGGCTTCCTGCGAACTTCTCATTATTTCCAAAATTGAAATTGAAATTGAAAGGACGCTTTTTTGATGACCATTCCGATCATCCAATCAGCTTCTACACAGGCACTAGAGGCAATTCCGCAAACTGAGCTAGAACATGCATTTGAATCACTATTGAATCGCTGTAACAAGTGTATTGAAGCCAGAGGAGAATATTTTGAATAATAAAACCAAAAAATGTGCATATTTGTTGTTTCAATTATGATTTTCAGGTCCTGTCCGGGAACATATTTGTCGCACTGTGTATATTATCCTTCATCTCTCACATGTATTTCATTATAGGATTTTTTTTACTCACGTACCTCTCATATTTTTATTGTAGTTTTTAGGTTTGTTTTTATTGCCGGTCTCTCTGCTATTGATGCTATCTATCCTCCGCCGCTGCACTTTCTTGATTTTTCCTCGCTTCTTCCAGCTCCTTCCACCTACTTGTCCTATTCTTTATTATTCCTTTTCCACCTTCTAGGTCTTTTTATATCCTTATTTTCCTTCTCTCTTCTCTCCTTCTTTCTCCCGCGCTCTTTCATCTTCCCTTCCCCTTATTTACTTAATTTTCACTCCTTCTCTTCGTGACACTTGGTTAATTGTTGCTCGATTGCATTCTCTATTGGACACACGTTTGCTCACTATCTCTTTTTCACCAGAAGTCCTAATTGAATAATATAAAATTAAAATGTAGAAGTTTACATAAAAATATAAGTGTATAAGTATACTCATATAAATATAACTGCACACAAGATATAATTACTAAATATAGGAATTATAATGTAGGAGAGACCGGGGTCAGTTGACTAATATAGGGGTAAGTAGAATAATCGAGGCTACATTAAAAATAAAACGCAAGACACGCACAAACGTGTCTGAGCACACAGCAGCAATTACCGCTAAGTTTGCTATAATATCTTGTTGCGAACACATTTATGATAGAAGTTATACCACAATGTTAAAAAATTATACACCTAAATAAACATTTTTATTCTTAAAGTTTTTATTTTATTATCGTATATGATTGTCTAAAATATTTTTAGATAGTAAACCTACTTAGATAGTAAGTGTAGTTCTTATTTAATAAAATCCAATAGATTTTTTTGTTTATGTGCCTTTGTTATCGTATATTGTTAATGTTTTTAAAAAATGAACGAATGGGAATAGTAGACTAACCACAGCATGGATGACTGTATGACTCATTTGGTGACTTTTATAGTACTTACTTACAATTTTTTTCCTTTAAAGAGATTTTCTTCAGTGGTAAATATTATTATATAAGTTTAGTTCCCTCATATTCAATTTCTAGGCTCATTCGACGTGTTTCTGCACAAAATGAATAAATTTTGCAAAAAGAATTGTTTTGCCTTGCAAAAGCAAATGTTTGTGTTTAAAATATATTTTTATAAAAGTTTTATTAATATGTAGCCAAAGATGTAGCTTAAAACACATTATCTTTATTTTAATAATCTTAGTCGAATTACCCCGCTCTCGGGACTAGTTGAATCAGATAGAATGCATTTTTTTTATATTGGTTATTAGTTTCCCCTTATTATTAAAATATTATTAGATAGTCAAATATATGTAATAACTGATGTAGAATTTTTTTCAATAAGTCTCTTAATTTCATTTGTAAAAATTCGAAACTGGAAAATGATTCTGTTAATCTCGGTCTACAATATGTAACATTTATACAAATGTGTGCTATATATAATTGTACAATTCTACTGTGTATAATACTCTATTGCAGTGTAATAATATTACTTAAAAATAGTACTGCAGTAAAGTATTATACACCGCAATATTGTAAAGGTCTAATATAACATATAATAAAAATAGTTAAAAATATATAATAAATTACTTAATTTTAATTAAAAATACGTATTTATTTTTTAAGTTCTATCACGTATGTTCTGAACAAATCAGTGGGCAATATTTCATTTGTGTGTGTGAGTGTGTGTGTGTGTGAATGCGTGTGTGGATGCGTGCGTGTGTGTAAACTAAATATATAATTTAAACTAAAATCTAATTCACTGTAATAATCTAATCCAACAGATAATAATTGTTTAAAATTATTTTTAAACTATCGTAATGGAAGTTTAATAACCATCTTTTGTAACTGAATTAATATGTACAGAAAAAATTTATATATAATAACATTGATATAAATTTATATAACATTGATATGTTAAATTGCAATCATATTTTATACTGTAAACATTGTAACATTACATAATTACATGCATAATATATAATAGTTTTCATATCATAAAAGTAACTTGTGTTGTATTATTCGTTATAAATTTTCACGTTATAAACTGCAACAAACTGTGTTTACTGAGTTACGTTTGATTTAATATCCATCGACATTGTGAAATGGTGAAAAAACTGTATACGTTGCTAATAATTGAAAATGTCATGGCATGTTAAATTAAATCCAAATAAATTCATTACGCCGGACAGTCGATTTGAACATGTTTACATGAACTTAATAGGTTCGTTACCCGAGTCCGACGGTTACAAGTATTGTGTAATTATAATCATCGACTGATTTTCTTGCTGACCAGTAGCGGTTCCTCTTAAAGATATTGAAGCTACAGTTGTTCACTGCGTTCTATGAGAACTGGATTGCAAATTTCGGAGCTCCTAAGATTTTGATTATCGATCAGTTTGTTACAATTACTGCTTTTGATCGTCTTATAGGCCTAGGCACTCACATTGGTCTCGACACCAACGCATCGACCGCAAAATTTATTATGAATGATATTACGTATCCTCAGAGAATTTGTCTTTCCGGATGCTTTCACTCCTAATCCTCACGTATTTATTGAAGAATTTCACGAGCATATGCGTAAGGTCAAACCGATTCCAATGAAGTATAAACATAAAAAGCATTCAGTTTCAAAGATTTATTTTCATGCACACACGTTTTTCTTTACATTGGGAGCACTAAAAAATCGTTAGAGCGATCATACATCGGCCATCATCAAATTATTAGTAGAGTATCCGATCGCGTCTTCAGTATAGATATATAGAAACGATACCAAGCGTAACGTATCCATCAAAAATTTAAAATCAGTATATTTCGTATCTGACGACCTAAGCAATATATATTTATATACACACTACAGAAAAAGGACAAGTACTCAATCCGATCAAGCGACGTACGCCCAGCATTAAAAACTTATGCTCCTCACAAAAAAGTTACTTTTATCCTATAAAGCAAGCAATTTCTCTCTGCAATAGTTATCAAGATAATGTTTTCCGCAAACGATACGTAACAGCGTATTTTAGATATAAGTTTTAGCAATAAAAATATATCTGCGACTCTTTCAGTATTAAGTAATTTATATAAAGAAATAAAATGTCTTAAAATTCGTTGTCACTCGAAGGGAAGTATGTGGGGAACTGTGTCTGCCATTTTCTCTAGTGTACGGAGTGGAAATCTAGGGTTTTTGGCGCGCTAGCTGCGTGCAGCCGTCCTGATTCTTGAGCGGCAGATTACTTTTGGTGGTCGTCATGAGCGTCAGTCTCTATTCTTAATAAAGTATTATTATACATCACAGCTAGTTACGAAAGTAATTGTATGTTTCTTTTCGCATGTCAATTACTACGGACGTGGATCCGTCTTGGAGAACGGCATTACAAGTGCACATTCCCACACACGTCGAGACACTTAGTCATCATTTTATATGATTCTGCATCTAGCGAGTTAAAAAAAAAATAATTATATGGAATTTCATCTTTTTATGGAATCTCGCGTATATATGTTTCTATTTTAAATTCATCTCAAGATTTATTTAGTTTAAACTCCGACGATCTAATTAAATCCTATGTATAGTGTATGTGTATACAACTGTTTGTGTCTTTGTCGTATTCAATTTTTTTTTCTCGGCACTGAGGATTGTTTAATCCCGTAATAATCGTTTTTCGCAATCACGTCATAAAATATTGTTTGAGATATTCATCTGTGCGCTAACATTTGTTATCTTATTGATATTGCTTCGCTATTTTACGTAATCCCCCTTATTCCGTCGTTTATGACGGAGTCAATCTTTCTCTCCTCTTGATAAATTGCATTTGTTAGTAGTGAGTTACATATTTACAGAAAACGGGAAAAACATCACGATGTTCAACTCATCTTAAAGAATCTAGCTATAGCGTTCCGATTTCACAATTTTACTTGTCGTGTACTTGAATGTAAGTGTGTTCTATAAAATAGAGCGTTCGGCAATATTTAAGGATTCTAAATTCTATGATAAAAATAAAATAAAAATTAAGACTAATGTAATAGTAGCGGATTTTTTATTTTTTTATCCAAATATTCAAATATTCATGTGCTTAATTTAAACACTTATATCTTTACATAAATATTTAAACAAGAATTATAAAATCAATGACAACATTTCAGTAGAAAGTTCGTTTTATTAATATGAATGTTTATTATATAGATGTCTAAATATTCTGCATGTACTTTAGACATTTATAATTAATAAATGTATAGTCTTCACTAAAATTTTGTTATTTTTGTATTTGTAATTCTGTACGTTTAAATTTTCACGTGAAAAATGTCTAAAGTATATATATATATATAAAATATAATATTTAAACATTTAAACATAATGTAATATTTAAACATTTGTAATTAAAAAACGAAATGTCCTCCGCAAATTTGTTATTCTTGATTTCTATCTTTTTTTATCTATAATTATTCTTTTTTTCTCTCATTTATTGCCATGACGAACATCCTGTATATTCTAATTTTTGTATGTTGCATTCTGATTCCTTAATCTATAGTACAATTCAATCTATAAAATACATTATGTACAGTTATATAAATAAAATCCTGTCCTAAAAATTCTATTTGCAGATCGTTTGTGCTTTAGATGATTTATAAATCGCGCTTTATTTTTAGAATAATCAAATTTTATTTGCAATCTTAATATTTTATGTATTTTAACGGTTTGTGTACATTTAATATACTTTTTATGTTTTATGTGTATATTTTGAATCCCTAAATGTTTTTTATTTCAATATATTCGATATAAAATCACAACTTCTGGAATTCCATTCTGAAAGTGAGTTATATACCTATATCTGACAGAATAGCAATCTTATATAATCGAAAAATAATTTCAGTGTTTTCCTTATTATACATAATGTTTTATCCTTATCGCCGTTCACTTAATAGCTCTTCGTCGCGCTGTCATTATCTCACGGCAATATGAATTTTCATAATATATGTAAACTTACGTCAGCTTTTCCGACTAATTCGTACTCCGGCGGAATGCTTTAATCTCCGAAGTATACATTTGTCCGCGCACAGTCCGCAAGTGATTGAACTAGGTAACTTGGCTCTTACAGAACGGACCAACATTTCGTCGCTGTTTGATGAACTTGTCTTATTACACGAAATTGACGAGGAGGTAAAAGCCGCATGCAGATCGTACGTATGAAAACAAGCCAATGCGAGTTTTGAGCGACTGAAGACAGATCCTGAGATTGGCAATATAAATGGGACGAAAGGTATTCGAGAGAAGATTAAAGAATAGAGGAAAATGAATATAAGAGAATATAACAATAAAAGTGACGTTTAAATGGCACGAATTTCATTTTTCATAAAGTTTTCTTGTTAATTTACAATATCTATAGTATATTGAAAGTTATATTAATATATTGAAAGTTAAATTAGAGTTAATTTATTAATATTCTTTTCCTAATAGCGATTATAGATTGCGACAATTCTTGGAATGAGTGGTGAATAATGTTCGAGTATACAGGGTGTTTGATGAGACTTCTGCCAAACACTTTTTGTAGATAATGCAGACTAAACTGAGTTGAAAAATTATCTACTATTTTGCAACTTTTGCGATAGTTAACAAGATATTAATTATTAAAAATCCCTGAATATTGGTTTTCAATAATTTTTTACTCAAATACTATCAACTTTGCAGAAAAATAGTGAAAGACAAAAAATTATTTAATTTTTTTATAAAGTTCTGAGAATTTGTTTTAGTACCGGATTTTCTTATATATTGATAAAAATAGTTGCCAATATACATATATACAGGTATATATAAGAAAATTCAATACTAAAAATTGACAAAAACTTCTGAAAAAATTCTTAGAGCTTTATGAAAAGAAAATAAATAATTTTTGTCTCTTGTTGGTTTTTTATAAAGTTGATAGTACTTGAGTAAAAAATTATTGAAAATCAATATTCGATAATTTTCAGTAATTGATATCTTGTTAATTGTTGCAAAAATTGTAAAATGATAGAGGACTTTTAGACTCAGTTTAGTCTGCTCTACCCTTATGCGAGAGTTTTGTCATTATTTATCGAACACCCTATATATATATATAAAGGTCATATAATGTTAAAATAATGTTAAAATGAATCGAGACTGACCGAAAAGTAACTACTCTTAATGATCATTTTGAAGTCATTTGATATTATAATGATTTATTCTGCTTGTATAATGTAGCATACTGCGTCTTAGTCGATCAATTCTTAACTGACTTTTATAGATATAATTTCATACGGTTGAAATATCTATTTGAAAATTTAGCCAGATACAGATAAAAATAATAAAGTTAGATCATCAAAATAATTAATTATATTGGATGCTCAAGCTGATGGGATATCAAAATTTTTTGCAAAACTTATTACTATGATATTTGAACATTTTTATAATTAAAGCCTCTTAACTTATATTATGGAATAATAAGGAGGGATGGGAGTTATATTGGCATAATATTATTGATATTTTACTTATGTTCAATTTCTTATTAATAATATTGTCGACGAACAACAAATATTATATTTGAATTCTCGAGAATTAAATAATATAAATCTCAAAACAAGAAAATAAAAGTAAAATTTGCGCGATAATTCGTGTGCTATTCAACAGTTTATATTTTTAAGCTTACATATTTTAATTTTACAAAATTAGATGTTTTTACTTCCTTTGAGTCATTTTCAATGATGTCTATAACTTATAAAAATTTAATTACAATAATCAATGTATCTGTAAATGAAATTCATTTCACATATGTAGAGCTTGTTTCATTACTATCTTAAGGAGTGAAAACGTTCATTGATTCTTCAGTTAAATAGATGAACGAGTGTAATAACATATTAATACAAATTAAATTGATTACTGAGCAAAAAAAAAATAAATCAACTTACCCGCAAGTATGACTAATTGTGAGGACAATATAAAAAATACGTAGTAGATGTATTATAGTTAATAATATTGAATTATAATATCATTCTTTATATTTAAAATATTTTTTATACCGCTGAAAGGTGTTGGATTACTTAAAAAATTACATTCAGTTTTGTCAGATCCGTTCATGTTAAGAAATTGTATATTTTTAACATAACTAATTATATAATTTTGCTTATTTTAAATTTTTGGTCTTATTTGTTACATTATTGTAGCTACGTAATTATTTTGATAGTCCAACATAATTATTTTTAATCTATATTTAGCTAAATTTTCAAATATTTCAATAAAATCGTTTGTTTTGTTTATAATATTTATAACGTTTTAAACAAATGATATTCATGAATCATTTGTGGATAAATAAAAGCTTTTACCAACTTTATACTCTTCTCTGAAAAAGAAAATAGAGACTATAAAAGATTATATCGAATCGGTTATTGCTATAATGATGTTTCAGGTATCGTACACGATCTCGAGTGGCATAACGAATCATGCCTTTATCGTAGACCATTCAATAAATCAGAATGAAATTAATGGATCTACCTATGAAATTAATACGGTAATTATCCTTTATGAAAGCAATAAAAAATTCTGAAATAATTATAGGAAAAAAGTGGTTTCAGTCGAATTGGCTAAAACTGTGATATTTTGTAAATTGTGAGAGGTAAGTATGTGTGTGTGTGTGTGTGTGTGTGTGTGTGTGTGTGTGTGTATGTGTGTGTGTGTGTGTGCGATCAAAATTTTTCTTAGGCAATACCAAAATGGACAGAATTTGCTTTAGCGTCATTTGAAAATTGCTATTTTAGCCCGGATATAATTGGATTGAAAAGCATTATTATATACTAAATAACTAATTCATTTTTTTGGAAACTATTTAATACTTTTATGCACGAAATAATGAAATGAATCAATTAATGTACAGAAAACATGTAATTGTTTTTTTAAAAAAAGCAATTTGCAATATACATATTTTTTTAAAGCAACTGTGTATTTTTTTACATTAATTAGTTAATTTCAAAATTAAAGAAATAATGAAAATCGGCCTTTAATATAAATAAATCAATGAAATCTAAGAATAAATATACGATGTTCAAGTATACAGTAATTACGTTTTATTCAATTAATAATTAAGAGAATTCTAAAGTTGTCTATAAAGTTGTCGACTAAACACATATCATTTTTATATAACAATTACTTTTTTTCTCTTTCACAGATTCGAAAATCTTTTTTATCTCCAGGATTAAAGTACTCATTAATGCGTATCTGTGAGATAGAGTTTATGTTGAAATCGAAATAAAAAATTTCGAAATTGACATTTTTTTTTACTATTTCTTAATTCAATATGGCGCTCCGCACATCCGGGGAAAAATGTTTTATATAAAATTATATATAAACTTATATAAAAAAAATTAATAAATAGTAAGCCCAGGTTAACAAATTCAACGAGCTATAGTTAGGTGTTACAAAGTAACATTTTTTATTCACAAATTATAATTTTTGACGATAAGTTTCACTGATACGTTTCGATTATACTTAGTTCTCATCGGCCACAGAAATATATAATTATCCCATATATCAAAATTATATTAATTATATTATATTATTTTAATCATATTATGATGAAAATCATTTCACTTTCGAGTTAATAATAGACGTATAACATAAGCATATTATATTTAGTCAAATTTGTTAAATAATAGACGATGTAATGATAAGTTATGAATCCAAACCACTTCATCGATTAATAGTGAGAAAGGGCAGTCAGTATGAGCAAAAGAAGAAAATTCCGGTCGTATTATTGATATCAATTGATATCAAATTATAAGGTGGTTGTATACATTCTTAATAATATTAATAGATAGACTAAAAATATCGTCAGATTATGTCAGAAATTGAAGCTATAAAAAGATTACAGATTGTAACTTGAACATATCTTTAACAATTAAAACTATATAGGTAAAACAATGATAATTTATAATTAAAATATTAATAGAAGATTGCAATACAAAGAGCAAAAAACTTCGATTCCTAAGGCAGAATTTATATATGCAATTGAATTTGTTTCATCTTCAATATGTAATACAAGTATAATGTATATTAAATTCAATAATGTATATTAAATTCAATTTATAAACAGACGTTTATTATAAATAAACGTTTGATACACCAATGGGTTCTCCTCTCTCTGCCATTGTAGATATATTGTTCTACAGGATTTTGAAGAAAAAGCTTTAAATATGCTCAATGTTAATTTGCCATTTTACTATCCGTATTACGTGGATGATAAAATTATGCCGCCCCCTCTCCTCCTGATCAGATTTTCTATCCATAAGTCTTTTAAATCAATAGCATATATTGTATTTACAATCGGTTACAATTTATTGAATGTGAAGAGAACCATAGTATAAGTTTTTTGGACTTGTTGTTTGAAGTGGAGAATAGTGCGATAACTGGTTTTACCGACGGCCTGGTTTAAAAAAAAAAGACATATTCGGGTAGATACCTTTCTTATTTGTTTAATTATTCATTATGTGTCATAAGATTGGTACCGTATATAGTCTAGTGGATCGAACAATTTTGTTATCACATCCTAAGTTTTACGAAAAAAACTTAGAAATGTGCATTCAAATTTTTCTAAACAACGGATATCCGTTAGATTTAATATTTAAATTATTTAATATAAGAATAAAAAAGTTGCTCTCATAAATTCACAAGAATGATGACAACATTCCCATTAATGATAAAGTAATTTCTAATAAGAAAA
Organism: Acromyrmex echinatior; assembly: GCF_024713525.1. Classification (NCBI taxonomy): domain Eukaryota; kingdom Metazoa; phylum Arthropoda; class Insecta; order Hymenoptera; family Formicidae; genus Acromyrmex; species Acromyrmex echinatior. The sequence continues at coordinate 4,787,837 of NC_141858.1, read as the reverse complement.
AATGTGTTGTATGTCCATTTATCCGCAGTGTCACACAGTCAGTCACACGCATGATTAATAAATTAGTCTATAGTATAGGTTACAGATGCATCAACAAATTGAACAAAGCGCAAAAATTTTATAAAAGCGCAAAAAGACAAAAAAGTATATTTTGACAATAATAATGTAATTTATAAGATTCGATGTAATACTTGCGACGTTTCTTATGTGGGGCAGACGATTATAACGGAACATGTATTGCAATATAATTATAGTTTTGATTGGAAGAATGCCAGAAAAATAGATACTGAATCAAATTATAATAAAAGACATATTTCTGATGTATTGTATATAAAATTACAAATGGTATAAATTTGAAAAAAGACGCCGAATTTCTACAATAGATGACATATATTATCTGTTAAATTTAATTTCGAATAACAACAAAAACAGCGCTTAATTTTTTTGTTCTCTTGACATTCTAACATATATGAGGTATCATTTGCGTTTATACTCTCTCACAGTTAAGATTTGTTTTATATTATGGAGTTAACCGACTCTAATTTCTATACTTTGCATTCGTAAGACTGCTGCAAACTTACTAATATATATATATATGTGCGAGAGCGCACCGCGCGGACAGATTCGAGTGAGAAAACGGCACAAGGTTGATATGATGCACGACAGTGAAGAGAACTCCGTTTCATTTAATTTAACAAAAGAATTTCTTTAATGTATTCAGTTACAAAGTCAAAAGATATAATTAATTAAAGATCAGATTAACAGAATATTAAATGCGGTCACCTTTTCCAAATTGAGCTTGGAATCGCGGTGATGGAAAATCTCGGCGATTTTCCTCGAAGCTTCTCGAAAGATTCGGTTATAGCGATTTCACTAAACGGTTAGCACGGCGATTTTACGAAGCGCGACTATGACTCTAAGAACTCTAAGAACTTTTTGGAAGTAAGAAGGAGGACGGCGAGATCGAGGCATTTATTGCTTTCGATCTGAGCTTTCCCTTTTGGGAAAAATCCAATAAAAATTTGCCACAATCGTAATTATTACGTGGCATTAGGTGTACAAAATTGATTGGCGCTTTGGATTCTTTTCTAGCGACGTTCAACGTAACAGTCATGCGCGACAGAAAATCCGTGCGTGGGATTGGTGACAGCGCGTGACGTATTCGTCGGAGCGCGGCGCTCGCGTGCGCGAATTGAATCGTTCTAGAACTTTCGATTGTCCGTTGCCGGTAACGACAACTTGTTTGCGTGTAACGAATTGTTTTTAAAAAGAACAAAGAACGACGAATTTGATGATTTCAACGAGGATTAAAATCATGTTTGAGATGAAATCACGAGCTCAATTTGTGCATGCGTTCAATGACAATTAATGTCGATCGACTGAAAGAATTCTTGCTTTTCTTTCGAATTACCGATCTCGAACATTCCCGCCCGCCTCGTCATCTCCGTGACGATGTATGTATTGACGTTACCTCGAGCTCGTTGAGATTACAAAAACTGTAAATAAGACAAGCGATACAATACAATGAATTCGTGGAAGAACTTGAACCGTAAACGAGAGTTGTATGACAGATAACATTGACAAAAAATGATTCACGAAAATACACGCGATCAATTCAAGCTCTTCTTTACATTTGATGCATTTGCGTGCGAGATAAACGCGTTAGCCTCGTCTGGCAATAAAACTAATTTGATCAAAGGACGAGTTAATTCAGATGAGGCGGTTTTGACTGTGACCACCCGCACTACGCCGTCGTCTCCAGGATGTAGCTGCGTGATTCGCGCCAGAGGCCACTTATTTGGTGGTGAGAGCTCGGAGCGAATGATGCATAGCGATCCAAGGCGTGGTGGCAAAGCGTCCTTGGTCCATTTCGGTCTGGTAGCCAGAGTGTGTAAGTACTCGCGTGACCATCTCTGCCAGAAGTGGTCTCGCATTCGCTGAATAAGTTGCCACCTGGAAAGAAAATTTTCCTTCTTGTCCGACAAGGACGGCTCAGGAATGGCCAGCAGTGGTGCCCCAATGAGCAGGTGACCCGGTGTCAGAGCCGTGAGGTCGTCGGAGTCGTCCGAAAGTGCATACATGGGCCTTGAGTTCAGGCATGCTTCCACTTGTGCGAGCAGGGTGCTCATTTCCTCGAAGGTGGGCCTGGTTTCGCCGATGGTTCGGCGCAGGTGATACTTAGCCGATTTCACGGCCGCCTCCCAGAGACCACCAAAATGAGGTGCCGAAGGAGGATTGAAATGCCAATGGATCCCCTCCGATGTAGCTACGTGTGCGATCTTTTGTCCTTCTGCCGAGGAGGCTCGAAGCATTTCTCGAAGTTGCCGATCGGCGCCCAAAAAATTGGTGCCGCAATCCGAATAAATGTCTGAGCACAGTCCTCGGCGAGATGTGAATCGACGGAGAGCAGCCAGGAAGGCGTCGGTGGTGTACGCTGAAACAGCCTCGAGATGAACGGCCTTGGAGCTAAAACAAATAAATACGGCGATGAACGCTTTGTGAGCGCCGTGCCCACGCCCTTTGCTCGTCCTGATGAAAATAGGCCCAGCGTAGTCGATGCCCACGTGAAGAAATGGTCGCGCTGGCGTCACTCTTCCTGGAGGAAGGTTTCCCATCTTTGGTTGCGGAGTGGCAGCCCTCCACCGTGTGCATGTCACGCACTGATGCAGCCATCGCTTGACCACCGCTCGGCCTTGCGGAATCCAGAACCGGAGGCGAAGCAACCCCAGGGTCAGCTGAACTCCTCCGTGGAGAGTACGGCGATGGTAGGCTTCCACCAGCAGGCGAGTGAGCCATGACCTTGGAGGCACGATGACAGGATGTCGCTCGTCGAAAGACAGCGCTGCGTGCTTGAGGCGTCCTCCGACTCGCAGGACTCCGTGTTCGTCCATGTACGGGCTGAGGATCTGAAGATGACTGGATCTTGCAAGATCGCGTTTGTTTTCGAGCGCAGTCATCTCCTCCTGATAGTGACGTGACTGCACGATGCGAATCCATTGTAGGAGTGCGGCGTCGAGTTCGGCTGGGAGAAGCGCTGACCCTTGGAGCTCATTATCTCCGGATCCGACTGATAGACTGCGGCGACGCCAACGCAAGCACCAGGAAGTCACTTTCAGTAATTGGTGCAGTGCCGAGAACCTGAGGAGTTCTTCCGGCTCTTGGTTGCTTTTGATGACCGCCGCGAGTGTGGTGGCCCGTCGCTCCGGTACGTCCTTGATGGGCTCGAGGTTGACGCTTGGCCATAGCGACGAATTCCCGCTCAACCAGGCGGGGCCCGTCCACCATAAGGAATGGCTGAGGAGCTCACTTGGTGTCAGACCCCGGGAGGCGCAGTCGGCAGGGTTGTCCTTGCCCGGGACGTGACGCCATTGAGCCTCTGGAAGTTGCTGCTGGATTTGCGATACTCGGTTAGCCACGTATGTTTTCCAGCGGGAGGCGTGACCTCGAATCCAGTGTAGTGTGACCTTGGAGTCTGACCACAAGATCACTGGTGTTGTTGCAAGGTTTAGTACGGAGCGCGCGTGCACGAGTACACTTGAAAGCAAGACGGCGGCGCAGAGTTCGAGCCGCGGGAGCGAGACCAGTTTGATAGGCGCGACCTTGCTTTTTGCTGTCAATAACAGAGTCTTTGTTTGCTTGTTTGTTGTGAGGCGGAGATACACCACGGCGGCGTAACCTCTTTCGGACGCGTCTGCGAAGCCGTGCAATTCGAGTTGAGAGCTCGTGTCGCCGGTGCCGAGCCAGCGGCCGACTCTGAGCTTCTCAAGCAGTGGAAGTTCTTCCCAGAGTCGCTTCCACTGTTCAGAGATGGTTGACGGCAATGGTGTGTCCCACTCTAGCTGCTGCAGCCAGGCCGACTGAATCAGCATTTTAGCTCGAATGGTTACTGGAGCCAGTCATCCGAGCGGATCGAAGAGTCGAGCGGTCTCCGACAGCAGACCTCTCTTGGTGAACGCGACGACGGTGCGAGGAGGGACAGAGAAGGCGAATTCGTCTCTAGTTGGATACCAGCGCAATCCCAGCGTTGAGTGATTCTCTTGTTCCCACGACCGCGAGTCTCTGGTGAGGCAGAACTCAGTCGGAATGTCGCGAAGAAGTTCCTGACAGTTGGCGGCCCACTTTCGGAGAGAAAACCCGCCCGCCATGCAGAGGTTGCGGAGCTCGACTTGGAGCGCGATAGCGTCGTCTTTATCGTGCGCTCCGGTCACGACATCGTCAACGTAGCAGTCGTGTCGTAACGCACTCGCGCCTCGAGGGAAACGCGGTCCGTCGTCGTCGGCGAGTTGGCGCAACGTGCGAATGGCGAGAAATGGCGCGCAAGCGAGACCGTAAGTAACGGTCTTCAACGTAAACTCGCGTATAGGTTCGTCGATGCTGTGGCGCCAAAGTATGCATTGATGCCTTTGATCTTCGGGATGAACGAGAATCTGCCGATACATCTTTTCGATGTCAGCCACTAGCGCGTACCGATGCCACCGCCACCGCAGAAGTACGTTCGCGAGGGGTGGCAGCAAGTTAGCCCCAACTAATAGATGCGTATTGAGCGACTCACCAGATCTTGTGCGCTGCGATCCGTTGAAGACGACTCTGAGCTTGGTCGTGGTGCTGGATTCTCGAAGGACACCGTGATGCGGAAGGTAGCACCGATCTTCGCTGGAATTCGGAGGTTCTGGCGCCAATTCCATGTGCCCTTGGTCCTCGTAGTCCTTCAGGAAGGCTCGGTAGAGATCGCCGAATCGTGCGTCTCTCTCACATCGTCGCTCCATGGCGTCTAAGAGCCGTTCGGCAGATCTTCTCATATCAATCATCGTAGTCAGCGGAGATGCGAAAGGTAGTCGCACGATGTATCGTCCTTCGGCAGTGCGTTGATGCTGCAGCGCGAAGATGTCTTCGCATTGCTGCTCCCTTGGCGTGAGTGCGACCGGAGCGGGCGCTTCTCGTTCCTGCTCCCAGAAGCGGTGCACAAGGTCGGCAAGCTCGTGATCTACGGTGCACTGAAGCGAGTGGCGTTGTGCTGAGTTGGTTACTTGGTCGCAACCTCCCGATAAGATCCAGCCGAGCAGCGTCTTTTGAGCGATAGGCGCTTGGGGGCCTCCCTTGCGGAGACCATCCTGGAGAATGATTGAGCATACTTCCGCTCCAAAAAGCAACTCAATAGCGTCGTTTGCTGTGTAGTCGGGATCAGCCAGTTGGAGCCCCTTTAGATGTGGCCACTCCGTTCTGATCCTTGCGTGAGAGCCTTGATAAAGCGACAGACGTGGCAGAACAAAGGCTCCGACGGTGAAGTCGGTCCCTGTTGTTAACGAGGTCACCTTGAGTGTCACCTTTCCCCTGCTGGGCCCGGAGCTTTTGCCGCTGATGCCGATGACCTCGATTGAGGATCGAGAGCGTGGCAAGCGTAGGCGTTGGACCAGAGCCTCGGAAATTAGAGAAATTTCCGAACCTTGATCGATGAGCACGCGTGTGGTGTGCTGATTGCCGTGACGATCAGCGATGGAAACTCGCGCCGTTGCGAGCAAAATGGCCTTGTGGTTGTTGTCGCGTCGCACCGCCGACAGTGAGCTGACTTCTTGAGGTTTCGGTGAAGCGTACGCGTCGTGTAACATGGAGTGGTGACGAGACTTGCACGTAGCACACGTCTTCGTCGAATGGCACTTCGCGAAAGCATGAGAGCCGAGACAGTTAAAGCACAGCTTGTGAGTTTCGGCGACGGCCTTGCGGTCGACCGCGGATTTTTTCTTGAATTCTTCACATACCATCACGTTGTGTTTTCCCTTGCATAGGACGCATTGTGAAGATTCGGTGTATTTTTTGACGTGATGCGATTTGGCAGATCGCGACGGGTTGTCGGAGACCTTGAGCGATTGTGGTTTGGCGGCTGTAAGAGTAAGTGCTCTTTGGTTTATGAAGTTCATTAGCTCTTTAAGAGTGGGCATGTCGCTCGAGGCGCGTGAGAGTGACTCCCACTCCAGGCGAGTTCTTGGATCGAAGAGCTCGACGGCAAGATGAGTTAGTAGATCGAAGCCATGAGAGTTGATAGGCCTATCAATGTTCTCCTGGCCGTTGACTACCCTGGTCAAGGCGTTGAAGACGCGGTTGAGCTCCTCCGCACTTTCGCTTTTCATCTTAGCCACGGCGGTAAACTTGGAGAAATTGGAGCGAGATAACTCTCTCTTATTTTCGTACCGCTCGCTTAGCAGCTCCCATGCGCGTGGATAGTTGTCTTCGGTCATCGCTAATGGTTGAATCAGTTCCTTGGCAGGACCCTCCAGACAAGTTTTCAGGTAATGAAATTTCTCGATTGCTGAGATTGATGAATTGTTTCCGACAATGGATTGGAAGAGATCTCGGAATGTAGGCCAGTCTTCGAATGCGCCAGAGAACGAACTAATCTTGAGGCGAGGCAGCGACGGTTTTCCGGAAGACACATTACCTTCTGTTTTGGAAGCTGAGCTCGGTTCTTTCGCAATGAGTTTCGTCCGATACTCGTTCAGCAGGCCGCGCTGCTGCACGTACGTGTTTTCGGCGGAATCGGCAAATTGAGACGTGTTGTACTCACTTTGATCGAAGGCTTCCTTGTAATGTGCTCGAATAAGCTTGTGTTGCTGTTCGAATTCCGTCCACATCTGGTCGAGAAGCGCCAAGCGGGTTTCGACATTGTGGAGGGTGATGTTGGCCGTCCCCAATTTCTTCAAATTGGTTATTGACCTGGCCATACGACCATGGATGTCACTCTGGGCGCTCAGCAAGGCGGCTATTTCGTCACTCATGCTTTCACTTGCGAATTTTTCTCTCTCTGATTTTCTTGATGATGCGCGCATTGGACGCGATGCACTCGACACTGCGGATGCCGGCGAAAATCCGGCTCGAAGGACCAGAAAATGTGCGAGAGCGCACCGCGCGGACAGATTCGAGTGAGAAAACGGCACAAGGTTGATATGATGCACGACAGTGAAGAGAACTCCGTTTCATTTAATTTAACAAAAGAATTTCTTTAATGTATTCAGTTACAAAGTCAAAAGATATAATTAATTAAAGATCAGATTAACAGAATATTAAATGCGGTCACCTTTTCCAAATTGAGCTTGGAATCGCGGTGATGGAAAATCTCGGCGATTTTCCTCGAAGCTTCTCGAAAGATTCGGTTATAGCGATTTCACTAAACGGTTAGCACGGCGATTTTACGAAGCGCGACTATGACTCTAAGAACTCTAAGAACTTTTTGGAAGTAAGAAGGAGGACGGCGAGATCGAGGCATTTATTGCTTTCGATCTGAGCTTTCCCTTTTGGGAAAAATCCAATAAAAATTTGCCACAATCGTAATTATTACGTGGCATTAGGTGTACAAAATTGATTGGCGCTTTGGATTCTTTTCTAGCGACGTTCAACGTAACAGTCATGCGCGACAGAAAATCCGTGCGTGGGATTGGTGACAGCGCGTGACGTATTCGTCGGAGCGCGGCGCTCGCGTGCGCGAATTGAATCGTTCTAGAACTTTCGATTGTCCGTTGCCGGTAACGACAACTTGTTTGCGTGTAACGAATTGTTTTTAAAAAGAACAAAGAACGACGAATTTGATGATTTCAACGAGGATTAAAATCATGTTTGAGATGAAATCACGAGCTCAATTTGTGCATGCGTTCAATGACAATTAATGTCGATCGACTGAAAGAATTCTTGCTTTTCTTTCGAATTACCGATCTCGAACAATATATATATATATATATATATATATATATATATATATCGGGTGTCTCAGAGCACCCGTACCACCCTTTTAAAAGGTAGGGATGTGTTTGTACAAAAAAATGGTTCAGACAAAATTTGCAGGATTTCGGGAGATCTATCTGATGGTGACCTTGAATTTGACCTTGAGGTCGACCTTGGGCATAACTCAAGGTCAAAGTACCGTTTTACAAATGTAAACCCTTATTCATGACATCACAAATGAAAATAGCGGAAAATTTTACGTCCGAATACGTTATCAAGCCTAGGTCAAAATTACTCTTAGAGGTCATGTGGAGGTCAAGTTACTTTTAGAGCACCCGTACCAACCTTCTAAAAGATATGGATGTGTTTGTACAAAAAATAGTTCAAACAATACTAGGTATTTATTATAGCTATGATGCATCCATCTGCTGGTGAATTTGAATTCTACCTTTAGATTCATTTGTAGTCGTGTACATCGATTTTTAAAGATTCCTAATTATCAAGATCTTGAACAGTCGATGCCGCCTGTGTCAGCGTTACCCAAGATGTACCACGTGGAGGTCACAAGGTCGGACTTACACCTCGTCGGGGTGCTTTTTTAAGGTGGTTCCCCTTGCCGTCACCTTTGTTCGTACGCATGTGTTCAATCTAGATTTTCGAAGTGTCCTCCACGTGCATGTATGCAGGCTGTTATTCTTCGTTGAAAATCATCCGTCACCCGACGAATTTCGACAAGATCTAGAGACTGAATGGCTTCTCGAATTCTGTTCTTCATGTCTTCTGAAGTCGTAGGTCGTTCGCGGTATACGAGGTCTTTTATTCTTCCCCACAAATAAAAATCCAAAATTGTAAGATCCGGTGATCGTGGTGGCCAGTTATGTGGACCATATTTACCTATCCATTGGCCGCGAAATATACGGTTCAGTTGTTGACGAGCAATGACAGACGTGTGGGCTGGACATCCATCCTATTGAAACCACATATTTAGACGTAGTTGAAGTGGAATATCTTCAAGTAAACGTGGGAGTTCGTTTTCGAGTAAATCGACTAAACTGAATTAAACATCTACACTAAACTAAATTAAACTGAACTGAACTGAACTCAACTAAACTGAACTGAACTAAACTTACTTGTTTGTTTTGCTTTTCTCCCTTTGCTCGCTTAAGAGTTTTATAAACTGTCGGTTTTTTTTTGAGGTGCGTTTTATACCTAGGTAGGTAGGTACTTAGGTACTTCAATATTCGGGGATTATTATTCATTTATAGGTAGATATGTCTTACTCAAGCGAAGAAGCTGCGTTAATGTTGTCGGTTTTGAGTAGGGCTGGAAGTTTTCGCGAAGCTGAAAGAATGTGGCGAAATGAATATCCCGATCGTACACCGCATTCGCGCAATGTTTTCAGTCGTTTGCAATGGCGGATAATTCAAAAAGATATCATCCAATCGGATTATAATAAAGGAAAAAAATGCAAATTCATCGTCCGCTTCGTGCAGTACGGGCACCTGATATAATTGCTTCTGCTCTTGTAAATCCTACCGATTCTTTAAGAAGACGAGAAAGAGATAGTGGAATAAGTAGAAGCACTATCAGTAGAATTTTGCGAGAAAATTCATTTCATCCATATCGAATGTCACTTCACCAGGCCATGACATTGGACGATCATAGACAAAGACTGATATTCTGTAATTGGATTACTCAACAATTACCTACTTTCCATAGAAGTATCTTGTTTTCTGATGAGTGCACCTTCAAAAGTGACGGCGAAGTGAACACACATAATCTCCGTTATTGGGCGCAAGAGAATCCACATTGGTATCGAGAAATCGATCATCAACGTATCTGGAAAGTCAATGTTTGGTGCGGAATTGTTGATACGCATATCGTCGAACCATTTTTCTTTGAAGAACATCTAAACCGTTTTCTGTATGTCGATTTACTCGAAAACGAACTCCCACGTTTACTTGAAGATATTCCACTTCAACTACGTCTAAATATGTGATTTCAACAGGATGAATGTCCAGCCCACACGTCTGTCATTGCTCGTCAACAACTGAACCGTATATTTCGCGGCCAATGGATAGGTAAATATGGTCCACATAACTGGCCACCACGATCATCGGATCTTACAATTTTGGATTTTTATTTGTGGGGAAGAATAAAAGACCTCGTATACCGCAAACGACCTACAACTTCAAAAGACATGAAGAACAGAATTCGAGAAGCCATTCAGTCTCTAGATCCTGTCGAAATTCGTCGGGTGACGGATGATTTTCAACGAAGAATAACAGCCTGCATACATGCACGTGGAGGACACTTCGAAAATCTAGACTGAACACATGCGTACGAACAAAGGTGACGGCAAGGGGAACCACCTTAAAAAAGCACCCCGACGAGGTGTAAGTCCGACCTTGTGACCTCCACGTGGTACATCTTGGGTAACGCTGACACAGGCGGCATCGACTGTTCAAGATCTTGATAATTAGGAATCTTTAAAAATCGATGTACACGACTACAAATGAATCTAAAGGTAGAATTCAAATTCACCAGCAGATGGATGCATCATAGCTATAATAAATACCTAGTATTGTTTGAACTATTTTTTGTACAAACACATCCATATCTTTTAGAAGGTTGGTACGGGTGCTCTAAAAGTAACTTGACCTCCACATGACCTCTAAGAGTAATTTTGACCTAGGCTTGATAACGTATTCGGACGTAAAATTTTCCGCTATTTTCATTTGTGATGTCATGAATAAGGGTTTACATTTGTAAAACGGTACTTTGACCTTGAGTTATGCCCAAGGTCGACCTCAAGGTCAAATTCAAGGTCACCATCAGATAGATCTCCCGAAATCCTGCAAATTTTGTCTGAACCATTTTTTTGTACAAACACATCCCTACCTTTTAAAAGGGTGGTACGGGTGCTCTGAGACACCCAGTATATATATATATATTAGGTGTACAAAAAAGTTCTGAGCTTTAGATTTGATACAACCGAAATAACAATTTAAATTTTATATATCTTCCCGCCCTTTTGCGGTTTTAAAGCGTTAACATTTGGCCTTCTAAAATGCCATACGGTTTGGCGTTTGATGCACATAACCTCAAAAATCAGTAGTGTTCACGATGGCAATAACAAAAGAGCATATTCGATTTTCCATCCACTTCGCGTTTCATCTGAAGAAAAATGCTGCTGAAGCCACTGCAATGATTTGTGCTGCATATGGAGAGAACGCTGTAAGTCATGCTACATGTAAAAGACGGTATCAAAAGTTCCGCCAAGGAGATTTCAGTCTTAAAGATGAATCGCGTGCTGGACGTCCTGAAAAGATTGAAACGGACGAATTGCAAGCACTGCTGGATATAAACTCTGGGCAAACTGAAAAGGAGCTTGCAGAACAGCTTGGCGTTACGCAGCAAGCCATTTCTGTACGATTACATACGATGGGAAAGGTTCAGAAGGAAGGCAGATGGGTTCAGCATGAATTGTCCGAAGACAACAAAAATCGACGGCGTGATACTGCACTCACTTTACTTTCAAAGTTCCGGAAAAAAGATTTTTTGCACAAAATCATTACAGGCGATGAAAAGTGGATTCTTTATGATAACTCTAAACGTAGAAAATCATGGGTTGATCCTGGTCAACCTTCGACATCGACGCCAAAGCCCAATATCCACGCCAAGAAGGTTTTGCTCTGTATTTTATTATTGCTTGTATCTGGTGGGATTGGAAGGGTGTGTTGTACTACGAGTTGTTACAACCGGGTGAAACAGTCACGGCAGATCGCTACCAACAACAATTGACCAATTTGAGCGATGCATTAGAAGAAAAGAGGTCATTTACTGGCCAAGGACGTCGTAAAGTGATCTTGCTTCATGACAATGCTCGACCTCATGTTGCGAAAGCGACTCAGGACCATATCTTTGCGTTAGGCTGGGAACTTCTTCCGCACGCGGCGTATAGCCCAGACATGGCGTCTTCCGATTACTACCTATTCCGGTCGCTGCAGCATCATTTGGCTGATACACATTTCGTGAGATTAGAAGAGATACGAAAATGCATTGATGACTTTATCGCTTCGAAGCCGGTGAGTTTCTATCGTCAAGGAATTCGCAAGCTCCGAAATATGGCAAAAGGTCGTTGATGCAAACGGAGAATATTTCGCTGATTAATATTTTTTCGTTTGTTTTTGAATAAAGATTGAATTTTACAAAAAAAGCTCAGAACTTTTTTGTACACCTAATATATATATATAATTTATATTTGTTTTAATGATTAATGTAAGTGTTGCATAATCTTTATTCTCTATTCCTTTATAATTATGTATAACTCTAATTTAATTTTGTTAATTTGATTATATAAAACTGAAAACGATTTTATTTATATTTTGTTTGTGCTTTTGTTTAACTTATACAGGGTGTCCCACGAGACTTCTCCAATTGCCCACAGGAAGGTAGATGGGATCGAAAAAAACAAAAAAGTCCTTTATCGTATAGCGATATTTGTAATAATAATCGACATATTAATGTTTGCAATTGTACTAATGAGAGCACGCCGATAGAAACATTCCGACCGCTAGAAGTATAGCCCATTTTTTCAAACATAGGCTGCGCCGGCAACGTGTTGGAGAGGTAAGAGAGGAAGCGCGCCGTTGCTTAGCGCCCGGCATCGCCGCTCACACATCTCATCGCACCAAAGGATTCGCGTCTATGGCCGCTGCGCATATTCGCGATTACATTACATGTGTAATACTACACTGTAAAAATAGGACAAATACAAACCACAATAAATTTCGATGAATAAAAATGTCGAAAGAGAGAAAGCGATGAAACGTATGGAAATCTACGGAAAATCTAATTAATTTCTATCGTAATCTGTCGCTTCTCTAAATCTCGGAAGGAAAAAATTTTAAAAAAAAGGTATCCGAAGGAAATAATATCATTCTCCACCATTCCCTACCGTTTCCTGTAAGGACAGTATGATTTCATCGGAATACGATAAAATATCAATAAAGATGTAATGTTTCATTAAGATAATGTTTCATTGCAAATTTTGTTGGAATCTCTCTTTCTATGTATACCTCAAAAATCACTGAAAATCTGCCGCATCTAATAGTATATTTACGATAGTAGAAATTCTAAGCTCACTATCGCATAATTACCAAAAAAGCTCTTTGTTGTTAACCACATTAACAATATATTTGATATAGCATTGCGCTCTCGAGATATAATTAATTATCGTAGGCAATTCATCGTAATCTATTATAAAATCGGAGAAGAGTATATGTTTTTCTATCGTATTATTATAAAAAGCGTAGCAAATTGTGCCTAATAAGTATTTCATATATATCAACATAATTTTTTATTATGAACATCATCATAATTCTTTTTATGAAAGGTGAACGTATAAAGAATTAATCGTAAATATTAAATATAACTTTTTTATATTTTTTTTTAGACTTTATAGACTTTCACTTTTTTTTGTGGAAAAAGAAATGATAAGGAACGATAAAAGAATTTTATGTTACAAATATAATACACAAAAAAATTGAAGTATCATTTAATATATCCTCCAACAATATCTAATGTTCAAGAGAGTATAACTTCGTCAAAAATAATTATAACGAGATTTTTGAAAAAATATTTTAAAGCTTGAAGTCTCTACTTTTGAGGTCGATATTTCGATCTAATTAATTTTTCACAAAGTTATAGGGAATTGTAAATAGCTTTTAAATTTCTAAAAATTTTGTATTTTATATATTTTTCACGACCTGAATTAAAAATCGCAAACAAATTCTGTTTACAGTGTTTGAAAGAGTGAATCTTTATTTTTAATTTGCTTTTTCATTAAGCATTGTATAATATTTTTTCATCGAGTTATTCAACATTGATGTGAAAACGAATCCTTTCACTTCAATGTTGAATAACTCGGTAAAAAAAAAAAAAAAAAAATCGTAAGATTATCTACAGAGAAGCAAATTTAATTTAGGTCATGGAACTTAATAAAGTGATCTGTACAAAATTTTTAGATTTGACTTTCCATGTATATTCCTATAATTTTGTAAAAAGTCGATCAGAAAGATCGAAATATTATTTCTAACCTATTTCGAAAGTAGAGACTTCAAGCTCTAAAATGCTTTTCTAAAAATTTCGTTACGATAATTTTATATTCTCTTGAATATTATTTAATTTTGGAGAACGGACTGAGTGAGCCCTTAATTTTTTTTGCGTAGCGTATTATAATATACTTTCAGAGGCAAACAATGGAGGATCAATCGCGAATTTGTAGTACAGTAAAGTATGATAAGATAAGAAAAAAAAATTAGAATTGTGGATATTATTAGTACGAGGGCAAGTCAATAAATTTTTAGAAAAACATAGTAAAACACACATTTTTTTTAATCGATTCATTTTTATTTCTCAACATAATCTCCTTTCAGCTCGATTGATCCAACAATTCTCCAACTTTTTCAAACTATCGAAATAATATAATTTGTCCAATCCTTCAAAATAAGCCTCTGTTTCGGCGATGAGCTCTCTGCTCTCTTTCCTTCGAACCATTTCTTCAGGTTTGGAAACAGGAAATAGTCAGGGGGCTAACTCTGGCGAATATGCTGGATGGGGAAGCAATTCGTAGCGGAATTCGTTGAATTCGTACCGGGCACGTGTGAACCCGTGCATTGCCTTGATGGAAGAGCACTTTTTTCTTCGCCAAATGGAGACGTTTTTTCTTTAAAATGTTGTTGAAATGGTCCAATAAGGCTGCGTAGTAATCGCCATTGATCGTTTGTTTCGAAGGTAATCGATATGAATTATACCGCGTGCATTCCAAAAAACTGTGGCCATCACCTTTCCGGCCTCACGGTCTTCGCCTTCTTCGGAGCTGGTTCACTCGGTGAAGTCCATTATTTTGACTGTTCCTTCGTCTCGGGTGTGAAGTAATGGATCCATGGTTTCGTCCATAGTAATGAATCGACGCAGAAATTCATCTGGATTACGTTGAACATCTCCAAACATTGTTTTGAAATCGTTACACGGTTGCGCTTATGGTCCACAGTGAGTAAACGCGGCATCCATCTTGCCTAGCTTTTTCATATCCAATTGTTCATGCAAAATTGAAATCACTGTGTGATATGCCTGTGGCCTCAACAAGCTCGCGCACTTTCATTCGTCGCAAACGCTGTTGCAGATGTGCTATGAACATTATCCAACTCGACTTTGATTTCTTTCAGCGTTAAACCTTTCATATGTAGATGTTTGATCGAAACTCGTTTTTTTCCATTTTGTAAAAAATACAAAGGTTTTTCGCTTTAATCGTCTACAGAAATGGAACCACGCGATGAATTCCACTCAAAATTTGACAGTAATCAGCTGAAAGATGCTACTTGTCAAAAAGTAATGTGACATAACACTGCGAGTGCCCTCTAACAGATTTTCTAAGAACTTATTGACTTGCCCTTGTAATTCATTTTGTTTTATGCATTGATTTTGTAAATTTACAGGATAATGTTATTTTTACATTTACTTTTGATGTACATTTACCGAATTTTGTTACGCAGATAGGAAACGCTATCGTTTCCACACCATCTTGAGGTAGATAGCTTGGCGCGATTTTTTTTTAAATGGTTTTCCCCAGTAGGCCTAATCTACTCTGTCCTTACACTTCTAATATAACAACTGCTCGGAGTGCCTTCCTTGCACTTGCAGGCAAGGTTCGACTCTCCTAGAAATTTGCCGCGTTGCACAGTGCGCCATATCCGGAGTGATGGTTTGAAAGGCCGCTATGATTTTATCACTTTATTCTTGTACCATCACGTTTGTGCTCGACTGTAGCTTTGATATAGTCCCAGACGAAGTAATCGAGCACATTCAAATCTGGTGAGTGTACAGGCCAAACGATCGTACCACTCCGACTAATCCATCTGTCTGGAAAATTCGTCCAGAACGTTCATTCAGAATTTCCCGTACTCTGCGAGATTAATGTGCGGGAGCTCCATCGTACTGAAAAATCATCGTCTCGCTCTCGAAGAGGAACGTTACCCAAGAGAAAAATAATTGATTTTCAGTGAAATCAGCATGTGTTCTTTCATTGAGGTATGCCGGAAAGAATCCGATCTGAAAATCGCCCATCGAAACGTTACGGAAACAAAACAGCAGAAAAAATTTCTTAATTTGCAAGAATATTTACCACTCTGTTACTCCTGCCCACGCATTGGTCGATCACCGATACTGGAAGGCGCACTGTCGAATAGCATGCGGATTCTCTTCTTGCCAGAGTAAGAAATTACGAGAATTGAACACGCCATTCAGAATGGATGTGGCCTTGTCCGTCCATAAAATTGGATCGGGAAATGAAGCATTTCGCCAACATGCGTGATAAATCCTGCGCAAGTTTTATTAATGATTACTATATGTTAAAAATACTATAAATATGAACGAAAAACTGGAATAAAAAATAAAAATACCTGCACAAAAGTTGATACGCTGTATCTTATCCCGTGCTAAAAGTTGTTGCACACGTTGAAAATGAAACGGATGCAATCCATTTTTCTTTAAAACGATGCACCGTGGTATACCGAGTGTATGTATATATATATATACACTGTTTTGAGAATTTTCTTTAATCATGTGCATAATTCACTCGTCGTCATTAATACAACGACGCAATGTCCTGTTGATTTTGATGCACTGTGAGATTTCCTGTTTGCATCGCGCGTTAGAAGAAATCCGATATTATACGTCTTGATGGGTGACGACGATTCGGAAATTGTTCCTCATAGACGCTCCGCAACGAGAGCATTTATTCTGGCCATTCTGTAAAAATAAATCATATACGTATCATATACTCTTCCGTTGTATAATTCATTTTAAGTGCAGCACGCAAATAACACACAACTAACTCGAGAGATCGTGCAACGGAGGAAAGCACGAGAAAAAACATTTGAAAACCGAGAAAGAACATAGACTTCTTTCTCGAGTTATTCAACATTGAAGTAAAAGAATTCGTTTTCGCATCAATGTTGAATAACTTGATGAAAAAATATTATTAAACAATACTTAACGAAAAGGCAAATTAAAAGTAAAGATTCACTCTTTCAAACGCTGTAAACAGAATTTGTTTACGATTTTTAATTCAGGTCATGAAACTTTGTAAAATACAAAATTTTAAAAAATTTGAAAGCTATCCATTTATAATTCTCTATAACTTTGTAAAAAATTAATTAGATTGAAATATCAATTAATCGGCTTCGAAAATAGAGACTTCAAGCTTTAAAATACTTTTTTAAAAATCTCGTTATGATTATTTTTGACGAAGTTACACTCTCTTGAACATTACCTATTTTTGGAAGACATGCTAAGGATATATAAGCGATCCTTCAATTTTTTTATGTATTGTATTTGTAACATCAAATTCTTTTATTGTTCCTTATTGTTTCTTTTTCCGCGAAACGTGAAAGTCTATAAAGTTATAATTAATATTCACGATTAATTCTTTATACGTTTTCCTTTTATAATAAAGAATTACGATGTATGAAATACTTATTATGCACAATTTGCTACGCTTTTTATAATAATACGATAGAAAAACATATACTCTTCTCCGATTTTGTAATAGATTAGGATGAATTGCCTACGATAATTAACTATATTTCGAGAGCACAATGCTATGTCAAATATATTGTTAATGTGGTTAACAACAAAGAGCTTTTTTGGTAATTATGCGATAGTGAGCTTAGAATTTCTACTACCATAAATACACTATTAGATGCGGTAGATTTTCAGTGATTTTTGAAGTATACATAGAAAGAGAGATTCCAACAAAATTTGCAATGAAACATTACGTCTTTATTGATATTTTATCATATTCCGATGAAATCATGCTGTCCTTACAGGAAACGGTAGGGAATGGTGGAGAATGATATTATATTATTTCTTTCGGATATCTTTTTCTTAAAATTTTTTCCTTCCGAGATTTAGAGAAGTGACAGATTACGATAGAAATTAATTAGATTTTCCGTAGATTTCCATACGTTTCATCGCTTTCTCTCTTTCGACATTTTTATTCATCGAAATTTATTGTGGTTTGTGTTTGTCTTATTTTTACAGTGTAGTATTACACATGTAATGTAATCGCGAATGTACGCAGCGGCCATAGATGCTAATCCTACAGTGCGATGAGACGTATGAACGGCGATGCCGGGCGCTAAGCAACGATGCGCTTCTCTTACCTCTTCAACGCATTTCCGGCGCAGCCTATGTTTGAAAAAATGGGCCAGGCTATACTTCTAGCAATCGGAATGTTTCTATTGGCACGCTCTCATTAATACAATTGCAAACATTAATCTTTCGATTATTACTATGAATATAATCATTGAGCGCACGGCACGCGGACCGTGAGGAGCGCAGATGGCCTAGCAGGCACGCCGCATCATTCAAGTTTAGAGGCTCATGACGATAAGTCCCTCTTCTTGCGGTCCGCGCGCTCAGTGGGCCGTACCTTCGGCAATAATAGGAGCGTATTCAGCTATTTTTAAACGTTATTAGGTGTTGGAATTAATTCGTAGCGTTTTTTAATGAAAGAATGTTATTTATTTCACATGAGCATTAAAAAATACATTAATGAAAGTACTTCCCATCACTTGTAAAACGCTACGAATTAATTCCAACACCTAATAATATCTCGTTAATTATTGCGAGCATTGCAAAATGGTAAAGGACTTTTCTGCTCAGTTTAGTCCACTCTACCTGCTCGGGACGAGTGGGGCCGTATATTCATGCCACCCATATATATATATATATATACACACACACACATATATATATATACATATATATATATATACATATATATATATATACATATATATATATATACATATACATAAATTTATAAATTATCATTGTACCTATATAGTTTTAATTGTTAAAGATATGTTTAAATTACATGTGTAATCTCTTTATAGCTTCAATTTCTGACATAATCTGACGATATTTTATTCTATTTAGTCTATCTATCAATACTATTAAGGACATACATACATCCATCTTATATAATTTGATATTAAGCTACATCAATAATATGACTGGAATTTTTTTTTTTGCTGACTGTCTTTTTTTCGCTATTAACCGATGAAGTGGTTTGGATTCATGACTTATACATCGTTTATTATTTAACAAATTTAACTAAATATAATATGGTTACGTTATACCATCTATTATTAACTCGAAGGTGATATGATCCTTATAAATTTGTTATATCGTCTATTGTAATTCGAAGGTGAGATGATCCTCGTAATATGTTAATGTAATTTTGATATATGTAATAATTATGTGTTTCTGTGGCTGATGAGGACTAAGTGTAGTCAAAACCAATGAAACTTATCGTCGAAAATTATAATTTGTGAATAAAAAATATTACTTTGTTACATCTAGTTCGTTGAATTTGTTGATCTGGATTTACTATTTATTAATTTGTTGTAAATTATACGAGCGAAGAATTGAGATTATTTTTAATAATCTTATATAATAATCTTGTTGTAATAATCTTATATAATCGTAAATATTGGGATAGAGGGAGCGCTGATGATATTAACTTTGTTAATATATATGTTGTCAAGATTATGTCCCTAAATAACCTCCAATAGGTTTTATCTATCGCTTATTATTCGTTAAAAAGTTATTAACAATCGAAAGTAATTTTTTTTGCTTTATATGAAAAGTTAAATAATTTAGACAGAAAGAGAAGTATGAGGTGAACGAATTCAAGGAATACAACTTTTCAAGTTTCCAGGCGAATCGACTTTCACCCCATCTCCCTGCCAAGAAACGCGCGACTTCTCACGCGCTGAAGAAGATGGAGTGGACTCGTTTTGCATGGAAAGTCGCGCGCCTTTTGGCAGAGGGAGGATGAGGTGAAAGTCGCTTCGCGTGGAAAGTTGAAGTATTCCTTGAATTTATCCACCTCATACTTCTCTTTTTATCTAAAGTTATCTGACTTTTCATGTAAATCAGCTGGGGAAATAATTACTACTTTGATTTTTAATAACTTTCTAACGAGCGAAGGTTGAAATCTGTTGGAGATCACTCAGGGTGACCTTCATAACATATGTTAAAGATCATCAGCGTTTTGACTCCCTCTATCACAATATTTACCATTTTATATAATTTTATATATAATTGTATATAATTTTATATAATTATGTATAAAACTTTTTTCTGGAGAGTCTCGCATCGTAACATTTGCTTCACATAAAATTGTGCAATCAATCTCAGCAAAAGAATCAATTTTTTTAATCGACCTGAATCGCAACTGTAAGTATCGATTCATAAAAAGATTGAAAAATCGATTCGGCAAAGATCGATCTAAAAGATTGAGACTAATTGCAAATTGCATATATAGATCTTTTCGTAAAAAAAAAAGAAAAATGATTCCAACGGTCATAGTAAGGTTGCAACACTTTTTTTCGGAACTCAGCCTTGCTTGTCGAGAGATTGAACGTAAATAGTCGGATTCATAAGTATAAGAACCAATCGGTGAGCAAGCTGCATTCCAATATTTACGAAGATAAAAAAATCGATTTTTTAAAAAATCGATCTTGGATTGAACCTGCAATCTGTACTTACGAAATAGTAATCCACAGACAATAGCATGAAGAAACAATCTGTAGTTCTTAAAATTGGACTTAGACATCTAATTAAAACGTAATTAAAATAAAAATAAACAATAAATTCAAGGTTAATAAGAATCAAAGCACACAGAAGGAGGCTCAACAATTAAATTATAAAATCTTGATTATCACGATGCGTGCGTGCGTGCGTGCGCGCGCGCGTGCGCGCGTGTGTGTGTGTGTGTGTGTGTGTGTGTGTGAGAGAGAGAGAGAGAGAGAGATTCTAATATATAAAATTATATCTCAGAATCAATTCTTTCTTCTCTTCTTTTATAAAAAAATAGTAATTAGTGAGAGTAATTTATCGAGAGTATACGTATTACTAAGCATACGTATACGTAAGGAAGATTTGAATACAATTCAGAATCATTATTTCATCGTTAGATAATCTACATTCTTCGGTATTGTTCTTATACGAAGTAATCTCAAAAAATGTTGATAAACCATTTAGTAAAATAGACAATAGTTTTCAACTTGTGAAAAATTAAGAGGCATACATGTAAGAAATTGAATTTTCTTTAATTTCGTTGGATGTGGTGTTATTATTTACAAATGTTCTGATTGAATTAGCAACACATTAAAAGTGTTGAAAAAAGATGGATTAAATTTGAGAGAAGACTTCCCTTCAAGATCATCCCCGATCAGCATTTCGAAAGATGAGTTTTTAAAAGCGCGTTGATATTAGTCTTAAAACTCTTATAAAACGTTTATATATACTATAGACAGAATTTTGGTACTCCGATAGGTTCACCGCTCTCTCCGATTATTGCGGATCTTGTTTTGCAAGATTTGGAAATAGATGATGGAGATTTTGAGAATTCCGTTATCTTTTTATATTAAATATGTTGACATTGACGATATTATAAAGGCAGCTGCAATTGATCTAATAGAACATATTTTGACAACGTTTAATCTGAAGATACTAGTAGTGTCTCGGCATTAAGCTATGGCGTGAGACACGGACGTGTCTCCTTTACGCAAACCAGCGAATTGCGTCAGATCGACGTTATCGGAAACTCAATAAGGGCTGAACTGATCAAGTTCTAAGTATGCTCAATCGATTGCGACTGCTCGGAAT
Source organism: Acromyrmex echinatior (assembly GCF_024713525.1). Classification (NCBI taxonomy): domain Eukaryota; kingdom Metazoa; phylum Arthropoda; class Insecta; order Hymenoptera; family Formicidae; genus Acromyrmex; species Acromyrmex echinatior. The sequence goes on along the minus strand of NC_141858.1, from coordinate 4,766,381 downwards.
AATATAATGAAAGTGATTTTATTTTTTTTCTACGTACCTTACAAGCGGAAATATTCACGCAAAATTTCGAATTGCGAAAATTTCGACTTTTCAGATTAAGATATGACGTCGTCATTATTACTATTATTATCGACCGCATTTCATACATTTTTTTTGTGTCCTTCTGACATTCTTTACGCAAGGAGCGCTAGAACGTAAGATTGGAACGTAAGATTTTAGGGTATATTCAGGAGCGTAAGGGGCTTAATAAGGTGGGATTGGGGGGAATTTTATAGCTATTTAGGGATGCAATTAAGTTATTTAGAAAGGAGGTTTTTATTGTTTATAAGTCAAGATATTATATATATTATATTTGTCCAATTATTTTATTTATAATAATAAATAGCGTGATATACATGATCAACGACGGCCCTGGTAAAAAAATTTCTCTGAATTTCTCCGAAAATTTTTCTGAAAAAGTCTGAAAATTTTCTTGAAAATGTCCATATTTTCGGCCACATTGCAGAGCTTTTCAGATAATTTTTAGATATTTCAGAGTATAACTTTAGATATTTGTCAGAATATTTCAGTGACTTTTAAAGATTTTCATAAAATTTTTTACAATATATTCATAGACTTTTAGAATTTTTCAGACATTTTCAATGTGATATTTGAAAAAAAATTTATATTTTAAGACTTATAAATTTTGTTTCTTTATTTAACAGAAGTTTTTCCATATAAGATATATGTAATGATTTTAATCGATCTCGAAATTGTTTTGAAAAACACACTTTTCCTAATTGGGACCTCTGGATTATAAGTCTCCTACATTACGTACTACACTACTTCTTTAATTGTTATTTATATCTATTTAAATTTCAGAGACATCATTGAATTCGCGTGAAATTCAGGAACATTCAAACTTGAAAATGATTTTCAAAGGAATCCTCTGAAAGCCTTTGAAAAATAAGATACTATTAAAATTCTATCTTTAGAGATATCACTGAATTTTCGAATTTCAATGAAATTCGAAGAGTTTTAGACACTTGGAAATGATTTTCAGAGAATTTGCTGAAAATCTTCGAAAAGTGAAAAATCGTGAAAATTTTATCTTTAGAGACATCACTGAATTCTCGAGTTCAACAAAATTCAGAGACTTTTAGACATTTGGAGATGACTTTCGGATAATTCGCTGAAAGTTTCTGAAAAGTGAGAAATCATGAAAATTCTATCTTCAGAAACATCACTGAATTTTCGAGTTTCAACAAAATTCAGAGACTTTTAGACACTTGGAGATGACTTTCGGATAATTCACTGAAAGTCTCTGAAAAGTGAGAAACCATGAAAATTCTACCTTCAGAAACATCACTGAATTCTTGAGTTTCAACAAAATTCAGAGACTTTTAGACACTTGGAGATTTAGACTTTTGGAGAATTCTCTGATAATCCCTCAATTTCTTTGAAAAAGTCTTTGAATGTCACTAAAAATTTCTGAAAAATGATTTCAGACATTTTTAACGAAGTTTTCAGAGATATTTTTTTACCAGGGGATAGTGTCTTAGCGCTAAGCATGGCGTGAGTCTGTACTACGATAGTGAGAGACTCGATTGGTTTTTTCGAAACAGAATCAGTAAAGTCGGTAATAATAAAACACGCTAATTGTTAAAAACATGGTAATTGCTAAAAACTAGGAAATATAATGAAAAAGCAATTTATTTGATCTCGATTTCTATTTGTTTATAACTTAATATTTAACAAATGGAAATCAAATAGGAATGAAATTATACACTATTTTTGTTAACTAAGCTAGAAGATAATAATGACAAAGCGATTTATTCGACCTCGATCTTTTTATAACTTAATATAACGAAAAGAAATTAAATGAAAACGAAATTATTCGCTGATATTTGGTTAAGCTAAGCTAGAAAATAATAATGAAAAAACGATTTATCTCAATTTATTTATAATTAATATTTAACAAAGAAGATTGAACGGAAATGGAATTATACACTGGTATTTGTTAACTAAATTAGGAAATAATAATAACAAAGCAATTTATTCGATAACGATCTCTATTTGTTTATAACTCAATATTTAACAAAAAGAGATTAGGTGAAAACGAAATTATACGCCGATAATTGTTAACTTAGCTAGGAAATGATATCTTTTTTTGTTAATATATTAATTATAAACAAATAGAGATAAATTACTTTTTCACTATCATTTCTTAACTTAGTTACAATTACCAGCGTGTAATTTCGTTTCCATCCAATCTCTTTTTGTTAAATATTCAGTTATGAACAAATGAAGATCGAGGTTGAATAAATCGTTTTGTCATCATCTTCTAGCTTAATTAACAAATATAGTATAATTTCATTTTTGTTCGATTTCCTTTTGTTAAATAATAAGTTATAAACAAATGGAGATCAAGATTGAATAAATCGCTTTGTCATTATCATTTCCTAACTTATTGTTAGTTAATAATATGGTATTTATTGTATTGATGATTGCATTGTTTTTAATTCTTTATTTAATATTTATTTAATTTAAGACATAAATTATGAAGATTAGACAGAGAAACTAAGATGCATTATAAAGTATGTTAGACAAAGAAAGATTGAAAATGCTAACTTCTCGACACAAAATATATCTCGCGTTTCACAGTTGGCAGCCTTTGTCTCTTATGTGACATTTATAAAGCTGTCTTTTCATGCTGACGCTCAACGCTCATTTTTAGCGTCAAAATAAGTTATGATCAAAATTGATATTTGATATTCGTCAATTTCTATCACGTGACTTATTTTGATGCCGAAAATGAGCGTTGAATGTCGACATAAAAAGGCACTTTAAGTCCGATGTCTACGATGCTAAAAAATCGGTCCGAGATCTCGGACAGAGAAAGAATTAACAAATCACATTTGAACAATTTGATTATTGTGATTGATCATTCTTTCTTCACCGGTCTCGGATCGATTTTTAGCATCGTGATCACAAGACTATAGATAGAGACGGCGGAGATTTAGAGAGAGACATCGTCCAACTGAGCATACCATGAGAGAGTAGCAAATTGCATCACGTGAATGACAGCGTTCAATCAGAACGGAGGTCACATGATCAGTTTTCTCCAATCTCTTTCACTTCCTATGGAGCTTTGATGACCGTGTTCAATCAGAGGAGACGGATCACGTGATGCAGTTTGTTACTTTCTCCCTTTGAGATTCTTTAGTCGGAAGTCGCCATTCTCTTTATTTTCCTCTCGTTTTTCTCGTTGGGCAGGACGTTTTTGGAAAGTGTGATTTTTCAAACGCGAATTTAAGATATTATCAGGAGGCTCGGCGTATGTTATTCTGTTCGCAATTTTTTGTTGCTCATCGCATAAGCGGCATTTTGGCTATACGATTCTATGTTATTATAATATTTTGATTAGCAATTTTGCTGACGCCTAACCATTTGCAAGTTACTATCGTCTATTGTATTTATGTATATGTTAACTATAGTCTATTGTATCATACTTTATGTCTATTACTCTTTTAACATGTAGTTTTTTTCATATAGCTTTGCAATAAACTAAATTAAATTAAATTAAATTAAATAAATTAAATATATATATATATATATATATATAATCCATAGTGTAACTAATAATTCACATTCAGTATTTAAATTTTTATCATAAATCTTACGTTAGGTATTTGTCGCAACGTATTTGTTATTTGACGCGTCTCGCGATGACATCATCAAAGCAATTTAATACAACAAAAATACGACGTTTGTAATTTCGCAAGCGTCGACGGCTTTATTAGATGGAGTAATCAAAGATTTTTCAAGGACATGCCGCGACAAGTCACAACATATCACAACATGTTTCGTGACGTCATTAATGCGATTTGATATGAATGCGACATTGCTAAATAGTATCCATGTTACGTGACCAAATTTTTCACGAACATTTGACATGGTAAGACATGTCACAACATGTTCGAGCGGTGACATCATCATCAATGTAATGTGATACAAATGTCACGTGACCAAGTAAATGGTATAAAATGAGAAGATTTAGACACACCGCGTCATTAGTCAATGCAAGCGAGAACATGGAGCGCGATTTGATAGAGCAAGTGACCTAGCTGAATACCAGAGAACAGTATGTATATGGGAACAACGATGCGACGAGCTCATAGAATCTCTGGAAGAGTCATGCCAAACGCCTGCGATTATCGATCGGCAAAAGACATTCAGTGATCACATGTATCGCGAGAGTTTGAAGGATTCGGTGCGTGGACGATTCATGCATGTGGGTGCTGGATATGGACTTCGATGGTGCGAGATCGAAACAGCGTTCGAAAGTCATATATTGACTGGCACGGTGATAAACTCTAATCACATCGAGCTACGATGGTTTTTGAAAGACGCTGGCGATGTAGTGCTTGAGTGCGCGAGTGTGAGATACTGTAGGAAGACACGGCAGTGTAAAAGTGAACACCGCGTTCAACGGCGAGTTTGCGACGAAGGATAAACGTGCTAATAAGAGCATAATTACAAAGGACAGCGAGATATATCGATGCACCGATATGCCCGAGTGGTACGAGCAACACGTCATCGAGTCCATCTTAACATCACTGGACGAATTTCAGGAGCGCGACAGCAAGTGGGCATTATCGCGAATTCTCAATTTGGTGAATAAGCACAGTCCAATGCGCGTGGGATGTTACTTCGAAGTGCCGCGAGAAATTATTAATTCCCTTAAGAAAGCGGTGATTAACGTGATGGACAATATATGCTTCGCGTGGTCGGTGGTAGCCGCTCTATACCCAGCTAAAAGTCATGTAGATAGAAAATCGTCGTATCCGCATTACACGACAATGTTAAATCTCGCGGATATCGATTTCCGATAACGTTTCAAGACATTCCGAAATTCGAAAATCTCAACAACATATCGATCAACGTGTATAGCATCGAAGATAAGCAGGTCCTTCCTTTACGTCTCACAGACTACGAGAGGGACAAGCATGTCAATCTCCTGTACCTATAAGATTTACAGCATTAGACATTTTGTTAAAAGTCATGTGGATAAAAATCTATCCTGCCTTGTAAGATCACAAATTATTGGGAACGAGAACAGGAAATATTTTTGAGATTGGTAAGTATAATATAATAAGAAAAGTTGATAAAAAAACAATATTTAAAAACAATAAAAAGAAATAGAAAAATGACTTCTCTATTTTTTGCAGGTGCTTTCATTACTTCAGCTCGAGCGCAAAGTTGGAGTTCTACAGTGAAGGCTGTGGTAAGATAAACGATTGTGCCATTCGACTGCCAAACAAGAACGACAAATGGCTCGAATTCTACAACTATAATAATCGGGAACGAGTGCCGTTCATCGTCTACACCGACCTGGAGTGCGTCCTACGGAAGATGGAATCCGACAAGGAAGACGCGTCGTCGTACGTGTATCAACAGCATGAAAGCTGTTTAGCATAGGTTACTACGTGCGATACGCATACGACGACGCATTATCGTATCACTTCCATCGCGATGAAGACTGTATAGAGTGGTTCGCGCGACAACTCAACGATTTGGTGTATCGCGTGAAAACTATCGTATCCGTCAATGTGCCCATGGAAGCGTTGTCTAAACAGCAATGGGAGGCGTACTGTAGCGCGACGCATTGTCACATCTGCGAGAAACCGTTCGCGCCGGACGATACGCGATCATTGCCATCTCACTGGTAGATACCGTAGTCCAGCATTCGAGAATTGTAATTTAAATTATAAAAATTCGTTCTATATTCCGATCGTTTTTCATAATTTATCGGGCTACGACTCGCATTTTATAATTAAGGAAATTGCTATCGCGTATGATGGACATGTATTACCGATAACGAAGGAAAAATTTCGTTTATGAAACATGTTCAAGATATTACCGAAAAAGAATCTCGAAATTGCGTCAAATTAAGGTTCATTGATTCTTTCAAATTTCTAAATGCAAGCCTCGATAAATTGGTCGACGTATCTCAACAAAGATAAATTAAAAATTGTACGTCCAGAATTTCCAACATTATCGGACGAAGAATTTGAATTATTCACACGAAAGGGTGTCTTTTCGCATGAGAACATTGACTGCGTCGAAAAATCGCAGGATACGCGCTTAACACCGCGCGAATTATTTTTCAGTTCGTTGACAGGTGTCGCGATCCGAGAGCGATTACGCTAACGCCGCGAACATCTGGCAGCGATTTTCCATCCGAACGCTCGGCGAGTACAGTGATCTGTATTTGAAAATGGATATCTTGTTATTAGCCGACATTTTCGAAAATTTCCGCAATAATTGCGCCGCGAGTTACGGTCTCGATTCTGCGCATTATTATACATTGCCAAGTTTCATGTGGGATGCCATGCTAAAACATACACGCATAAGATTTAAGTTGCTCATCGACATTAATATGATTATGTTCATCGAGCGCGGTATACGCGGTGGCCTCAGTCAATGTTCCGGCAGATACGCACAGGCTAATAACAAGTACATGCATTCGTATGACCCATCAAAACCGTCGTCACACCTTATGTACTACGACGTGAATAATCTGTATGGATGGGCGATGTGTCAACCTTTGGCATATGCTGAATTTTGATAGATCGAAAACGCTGCGAACTTTGACGCCAGCGCGATCACTCCGGATTCATCCACCGGTTCTCGAGGTCGATCTCGAGTATCCGCAGCATCTACACGATCGATACATTGACCTATCTTTCTGCCCAACGTGCAATAAGCCGCCCGGTAAGCGTGAGAATAAACTTCTCGCGATAAGTAGCGTTACATCATCCACTACCGCAATCTGCAGCAATGTACTCGTCACGGTCTTTGCGTAACAAAAATTCATCGGGTACAAGTCGCTCAATTTCCATGGCTTTGTGGTTACATTGAACTTAATACACAATTTAGAACGCGCGCGAAGAACGATTTCGAAAAAAATTTGTATAAATTAATGAACAATACGGTATTCGGCAAGACATTGGAGAATGTGCGCATTCACGTCGACGTGAAATTAATAACAAAATGAGACGGCGCGGAGACAATGATAGCGAAACCAAATTTCCAGCTGCAGCGTCTTTGAGGAAAATTTGATCGCCGTTGAAATGCGCAAACTCGAGGTGAAGTTTAACAAGTCGATTTACGTGGGTGTGTGCATACCGAACATATCAAAAGTCTGTTTGTACGAATTTCACGAGTATATGTTACCGATGTATCGCGAAAAATACAAAATTATGTACACTAACACAGACAGTCTCATTTATCACATAAAATGCGATGTGATGAAATTCGATATCGCTAGATTCGCACGATTATCCGGCGGATAACGTGTACAGTATGCCTCTCATGAATAAAAAATCCGGTCTGATGAAGGACGAGGACAACGGTGTGTTAATGACCGAATTAGTTGGACTCAGAGCGAAGGTGTACGCGGTGAGGGTGGATGGTAAGAAGAACACAAAAGGGCGAAAGGTGGAAAGAGTAACGTCGTGTTTGAACGATAACATTCTACCATTATGTGCGTTGTTTGAACAAAGAGATTGAAATGACTCGTCGACAATCATGTATACGATCTAAATTACACGAGGTATACACGATGTCCGAATTGAAAATCGCTCTGAGTTCATACGATGACAAACGATACGTCGTACCGGATTCGATGGAGATGTTACCGTGGAGGCATTGGCGGATATCTTTGTAATATATGTATTATATATTTTATATTATGTTTTTTAAATTCTTTATATGTATTATTTATTATGTATTATTTTAATTTACACTTTATGTATGTTTTTTTACATTCATATACATATTACATGTTACTATTATGTATTACTATCATTATAATTTACACCTCATATATGTACAAAAAATATACAAATTAAAATTGTATCAAATGACATTGTTTTTTCGTGTATCCACGAATTGTATGATCCATCGAATCCCAAACGTTTGACGTACACCCTGTCTCCCTTCCTGCGCAGTACTTTCTCCATGTATTTAATCTCTATACGTTGAAGCGTTCTACGAGCATGAGTTGCATCAGGCTACTCATCCACGTCCGGATGATACACGAAAAAACAATGTCATTTGATACAATTTTAATTTGTATATTTTTCCCAGTAGTTCCCAGTGATATTGGGTCATCTAAAAAGTATCCGCGGTTTTTTGTCACTAGATGGTGTTGATGGTCAATACTATGTAGTGACAAAAAACCGCGGATACTTTTAGATGACCCAATATTAAGATGGACTCGATGATGTGTTGGTCGTACCACTCGGGTATATCGGTGCATCGATATATCTAGCTGTTCTTTGTAATTATGCTCTTATTATGTGCTCTTAGCACGTTTATCCTTCATTGCAAACTCGCCGTTGAACGCGGTGTTCCCTTTTACACTGCCGTGTCTTTCTACAGTATCTCGCACTCGCTCAAGCACTACATCGCCAGTGTCTTTCCAAAACTGTCGTAGCTCGATGTGATTAGAGTTTATCACCGTGCCAGTCAATATATGATTCTCAAACGCTGTTTCGATCTCACACCATCGAAGTCCATATCCGACACCCACATGCATGAATCGTCCACGCACCGAATTCTTCAAACTCTCGAGCCTCGCGATACATGTGATCACTGAATGTCTTTTGCCGATCGATAATCGCAGGTGTTTAGTATGACTCTTCCAGAGATTCTATGAGCTCGTCGCATCGTTATTCCCATGCGACATACTGTTTTATGGTATTCAGCTGGGTCGCTACATAATCGCATTGCATTGACTAATGACGCGGTGCGTCTAAATCTTCTCATTTTATACCATTTACTTGGTCACGTGACATTTGTATCACATTACATTAATGATGATGTCACCGCTCGAACATGTTATGACATGTCGTACCATGTCAAATGTTCGTGAAAAATCTGGTCACGTGACATGGACACTATTTAGCAACGTCGCATTCACATCAAATCGCATTAATGACGTCACCGCGAAACATATTGTGATATATTGTGACTTGTCGCAGCATGTCCTTGAAAAATCTTTGATTACACTATCTAATAAAGCCATCGACGCTTGAAAAATTGCAAACGTCGTATTTTTGTTGTATTAAATTGCTTTGATGATGTCATCGCGAGACGCGTCAAATAATAAATATGTTGTGACAAACACCTAACATAAGATGATAAAAATTCAAATATTGAATTATTAGTTACACTATGGATAATATATATATATATATGTATATATAATAATTAAATTAAATTAAATATATATATATATTTAATTTAATTTAATTTAATTTAATTTAATTTAGTTTATTGCAAAGCTATATGAAAAAGACTACACGTTAAAAGAATAATAGAAAGTACGATATAATAGACTACAGTTAACATATACATAAATACAATAGATAATAATAGCTTGCAAATGGTTAGGCGTCAGCAAAATTGCTTGAAGCCTACCAGTAACAAAACCAGAATAGGACAACAATAAGAGGTAAATTAATATCTGAAAACATACACACACACACACACACACACACACACACACACACGCGCGCGCGCGCGAATACACCCGCAAACACACCAATTACATCAGTCTCGTTTGAATCGTGAGTGACGCAATGAAACGCGAGGTAGCGGAATGAAAGAGAGGCAGAGGTTATTATTGAATCAGGAAGGGAATTAAAATGTTTGACAGAGGTGTAGCAGAAAGCAGCACGGAACTTAGTGGACCGATATAAAAAAAAAGATAAAAAGATAAGTAATCTTGGTATCTAGTGACAAGAGGGTTAAAAGAGAAATGATTCTCAGAGTCTTCTTCAACTGAAGGAGACGTCACATATAGAGGAGTATTGGAGCGAAGCAGAGAAAATACAAGACAGCACAGGTGAAGAACAAAACGCCAAATTTTAAGCCAGCCAGATCTCTGATAATATGGAGATGTGTGGTTGTATTTACGAACACAATAAGAGAAGCGAAAACAAAAATTTTGGATACGCTGTATAGCAGATATTGGTTAAGAGCAGGAACGTAGATGACATCAGCGTAATCAAATAAAGAAATAACAAGTAATTGAGAAGTGAAGAGTTTTTAAGAGCAGGAAAGGATATGGGATAAAGAAAACGTAAACGAGCATAAGTAGCCTGACACTTGACGGCCATGTGTAACTCGAATGACTGGGAAGAGTCAATATGGACACTAAGAATCTTAATAGAGGAGGTGCAAGGAATTGGAATAGAATTAAGAGAAATATCGAAGGAAACTGAATACGGAATAACAATAATGAGGAACCGACAATTAGCAAGGATAATTTAGAAGGATGCAGGGCATTATTAATGGACCATTCGGCGATAGATAGATTGTAAGTTTGTATTCAAAGCAGAACATAGGTTGCTAAAATATCAAATGGGTGAAAAGATTTGAGAAGAATTACGTCATCTGCATACATGAATAGCTCGGAGGACAGAGAAACATTAGACAAATCAGAGACAAAGATATTAAAGAGTAGAAGTCCGAGAATGGAACCCTGGAGAACACCAGAGAGAACGGCACGAGTAGATGAAGAAAGAGGAAAAGGATTATATACGAGGACTTGCTGCGTGCGATTTGTAAGGAACGAGCAGATTAGCGAGAGAGCAGGATGGATAAGACCGCTTAACATCAGTTTAGCTAAAAGTAAATCATGATTGTCGGTATTGAAAGCCTTTGTGAAGTCAAGCGCAATAATGGAAGTAAGGCGACAATTGTCGAAATTACGAAGCACGACATCAGAGATGTGAAGCAATTCCGTCGTCGTGCTGTGAGGTCGATGAAAACCAGACTGAAGAGAAGGATGTTAAAATTGGACAAAGGCATTAAGCTGTGAGATATAGCCAATCAAGTAACTTCGAAAGGAAAGGGGAGTGAGATAGGGCGAAAAGAAGAAGGAGAAGAAGGATTATTAGTTTTAAGAATGGGAAGAATAATTGAGTGTTTCCAGGAGGAGGAAAAGGTACTGTGAGAGAGGGAAAAATTTAACATATAAAGAAGGGAATCAAGACATTGAGGAAAGCACATACGAACGGGAGCATATGAAGAGATCAAAAAGCCCAGCGAAAGTCAGGCGAATGCGCTTAAAAATACTATAGAAATCATTGGGAGTGATTGAAGCAAAATTGAAGATTGAGGAAACGTGAGGAGAGGAGGAAAGAAGGTAAGTAAAAGAATTAGAGGAGTAAGACGAAGAAGGTAGAGTATCAAGAAAATGATTATTCAAAATATATATTATTAATCAATATATATTATATATATATAGTATGTGAAAAATAAACGAATATTATTGTGTGTCTCAGCGTTTGAAATTATTCATTCCTTCCGTCTTTGCGATATTTATTCATTCTTTTCCTTCCTACATTTTTCATATCATATTACCGATGTGCCGGCAGCATCATCGTGATCGATGGTATCATCGCATCTGATAATATCGCTGCGCTCACTTTAAAAGCATTATTAGAATATAATCCAATAAGTACAATAGAAATAAAAAAAATATATGTATATGTGTATATTTTGCATATGAGAATAAGTAAAAGGAGAGGGAACACATAAGCAGCTGCAATGAGAGAAAAAAATCGTAAATATAGGATGCATATGAGTTGCAACGGACGGCACAATGTATCGAGAGAAAGATGGTAAGTGTATAGCAAGTATATGAGATAGAGCGCACGGCTGCGGCAGCGCTGCTCAATATCTCAATACGTATAACGGTAATATTTGATAGTCGGATTTATTTGATGCTCTACACAACAAAGGCAACTTTCTACGAACTTATTATGTCGATCTTATCGCGGCGGCACTTTTGATTTACTTTGTTTTATATAGACCGACTGTCATAGATAAATGCCCGGACAGTCTCGCTACAGCGAAGAATGCTTTTCAGCAGCAGTCTTTATAGAGTTGCGTCGCGCGAAGCATTGTATTCGATGTGAGTGACTTCAACCTGCAAAAGTATTCTGCCAATAGTGGCGGAATATTTTTGCATGTTGAGTGAATTATGTGATTAAGTGTTACGTGATTGTATTTAGAATGAAGAATTGCGATGAGCCTCCAGCCAAACGGCTAAAGATTAAGGAAGAAGAGGACGTCAGCATCGAAGAGGATGTCCTTCTCGCCGAAGAGAACGTTCTCGGTGATAAGGGTGTTCTCTTCGATGAGGACGCCCTCGATGAAGAAACATGAAGAAACAGGAGAAGGAGGAAGAGGAAGAAGAAGAAAGGGATGACGATGACGAGGAAGACATCATATACATAAATGACTTCCCCTTCAATTTTAACAATGTAAGCGCCGAGGAGTACATTGCGTACATGATGGATCTTCTGTATTTACAAAACGAAGAATAGCTGTTCCAAGTCCTCGAAGCAGTGAAGGAAGTGGAGGAGTAAAAGGAAGAAGAGGAGAAAGAAGAGAAGAAGGAGGAGATAAGTAAAAATATTTTGACATTAATCGTCACATTTTGTGGTGGGTATGAGGTGGCGGCGGCTCGCACGTATCTTGGGGAGTCTGCGGCTATAGCGGCGCATATTAATGGTATCGCTGTTTACATAAATAGCGATACCGTCTAGGACTTTCCCCGCGCTATCCTCCCTTCCCCCCCGTTCCTCTCACGACCGCGATGCCGCCCAGTAGCAGTCCAGATGATTGTATCCGTGGCCCAGAACCCCCATTGCTATACTACTTCCTGTTTTTTTTTTTTTTAATATTTTGGCTTATCTTTACGACCACGATAAAATCACTCCTCGGAAACATGTTAGAACTTGCAGCATACCAAATAAACAAATTCCCATGTTATACTATACTGTATTAGAGTTCTTAATTTTCCCCAAAGATTTTCATGAAAAAGAGGATATTGTAATAATATGAATTAAACGGAGCGTGATCTCACAGCGCAAGCCGCTCAATTGAATATGCGAGAAGAGTTTCTTGTATGGGAACAGCGTTGGGATAATTTCATCAAATCGCTGTAAGCATAAAGTCATGTTAAATGCCTGCGATTATCGATTGGTATTAAACAATCGTTGATCGCATTGGTATTAAACAATCGTTGGCTTGAAAGTTTGAAGGATTCTATGCCTGGACGTTTTGTGCAAGTAGATGCTGAGTACAGTGCGGGACTCCGATGGCGTTAAATCGAAACGGCGTTCGAAAGCCATATATTGAGCGATGCCGTGATAAACTCTGGACACATCGAGCCTCGCCAATTCCTCGAAAACGCGAGAAAAATAGTGCTGGAACGTGTATCTCTGTATAAAATAGGCAAGACAATATAAGCAGTATAATCGATGAACAGTGCCACGCCAATTTAAACAAGAAAATTTTTATAATTCAATAAAGAATGACGGTTTAAAATACAGCATTAATGTTTCTGGCATTACATCTCAGAGTTTTACAGTTTTAAGAATCTTTGCGATATCGCTGAATTTTATAATTGCATTTAGTATTCAATTTTTTCAATTAATTTGGACGATCTAACTTTAGTTAGCAGTTATAAAAGGAACATGAAGCGTGTATACATCTTTTTTACATTGAAATTACTGTATCAACCTATTGTATATTTGAGAAAAAATTCACTCTAGACTTCATGATTATTATGTGACTTATGAATTCGACTAATATCAAGTTCCGACGTAAAGCTGTTTGTATTTCCTACTGCAATTTCTCTTGTCAACATGCGAGTACAACATGCGCTTTTTATATTTAAATTTGTGAACATCTTGCGTAGTTACCTGTAACATTTTTAAATTTATTATTTAACATTGAAAATGACCCGATAAGGGTCGAACGCTCTACAAAATTTAGATTATTGATAAAAATAGTTTTATTCACATAATAACTTGAGTGGTTCATAATCCTATATTATTTAAGAAAATTTTTATCAAATAACAGAACATTAAATTTCTATAAAATGTCACTTTATTTCCAATATGCAAATGCAATAATTAAATATTATATATTTTTCGTTCCGTGTTCTACCGTGTTCTACTTTTGGATTGGCATCCTCAAAAATTTGATTGACAATCTTAATTCTTCTGTGTGTCATAACCACCAATCTTAATTGATTTCCTAAATCTTGTACTTGAGCAAAAGTTTCAATCGAATAAATCATCTAAGCTTCATTTAAATTTCATTTAAGCTATTATTTAAGCTTTAAACATCAGCTTCATTTCTGTATATAAATGACATATTAGAACTGAAATAATTTACACTATATATACCATTCACATAATTATTAATTTTAATATTTGTGTCAATATAAATTAATGCTAGAAAATGATTTGAACGCTTCGATTTCTTCAAGAAGACTCTCACATAAGGCTTATTTAGCTTTATCTTTCTATGCATTATAGTGCTTTTTCATGCTGAATCGTTCGTTTTCTAGCGTCAAGAAATATCGAACCTAACTTTGTAATCTGTAGAGAGGAGACAATAGATTTCTGCCATGTATCACTATATGTTATTTATTTTGGAATTTAAAGTTCAACATGTTTAATTATTCACATAATATTATTTAGAATATAATCTTAATAAAACATATTCATTCGACGCGTTTTTATTCATAACGAAAGAATCTGGCAAAAAGACACAGCGGCTTTGTGAATCGAGTTATTAAGCGTTAAAGTTGGAGACTTTAGAGATTAATATATGTGTCATCCCGACTCAATATAGCGCTATGTATACATTCTGCTTTATATAAATTCACTGCTTTAAAAACACATTCATTGCTTTAAAAACAAAAATCCATCGCTTTAAACACACAAATTCTTTGTATTAGCAATTAATTTGTGTTTTTAAAGTGAATTTGTATTTGTGAAGCAGAGAATTTGTTTTTAAAACGTATAGTATACAGAAAGGCGAAAATGTAAATCGAAATCAAAATATATTCATAAAAAGGATAGGGCAATGTTTCTGTATGTATATGTGATTTCTAATTTGTAGGAGTTTAGTTTCATATGTCCTATAGAGCGGAACTTGCAGATGCGCAATTAATTCGAACCAATGACAAACGCTATTCTGGTGGATCTAATGAAAGTGATGATCTGTGGGAAAGCTCTTGTGATTGGTCACTGTTAATTGCGCATTCCGCATGGGACATAGGAAAACACATTTTAGCGGAACGGAATTGGCTGAATAAAGTCAATCACGAGTGATCCGCATCCTCAGGGTACGCTCGCATGGGATGCGAACTGTGAAACATTCGTGATTGGTCGTGGCTTCATTCCGTCGATTCCGCCATTTTTTGTTGCGCAAAATTATTGGCCGCAGCACAGACTCTTGCATAACGCATAATGCATAGTGCATAAGGGAATCAACCAATCGAAATTCTTTTTTTCCATGAAATGAGAGGAAAGAAAAGATTCTGATTAGTTGATTCGCTTATGCACTATGCGTTATGTGTTATGTAAAAATCTATGCTGCGGCTTTATTTCTTTTGCAGATTCCGCTGATGCTTTCGTGTACAGTCGGTCACAGAAGGAATACAATACTTTTTTTCGATGGGTTTCGGAATACAGCTCACCGAGCAATTGGCTCTTATTTATAGATCCATGAGTAAGAACCAATCACTCGGAGAGCAAGCTGCGTTCCGAAACCCACCGAAGAAAAAGTGTTGCAACCTTTCTGTAACCAGCTGTACATGTACAACATGTACTCATGAAAACTAACCTCGTTAAGTTGGTTTAAACGGAGAAAACTATCTCCTACAATCGCATAGTTAGGCCCTGCGCATAATAAAAGGAATAAGAAATTAGGAACAAAGAATAAACAATTTTCAATCTATCAGAAATCGTATACGTCAGAATACACGGTTTCTGATAGATTGAAATCATTTATTCTTTATTCCTAATTCTTTATTTCTTCTATTATGCGTAGGGTCTAACTATGCGATTGTAGGAGAGAGTTTTCCCCGTTTAAACCAATTTAACGTTCAGCTTTAAATCAATATGCTAAAGTATGCTTGGATTTCCACATGGGTGTTTTCCGGATTATATCATCCTTGTTTAATATTCGACAAATAACAAGAATAAAATGATATCTGGATAGTACTCGGGTGGGAATTTGAACATAATCCTAAAGGTAATTAATTAAGTCTCCAGATAAATAAGTCTATATGATCAGAACATGAATGTCGTATATATAGTATACAAAAAGGCGAAAATGCAAATCGAAATTAAAATGAGTTCACAAAATACAGTCGGCAATGTCCCTGTATATGTGATTTCCAATCCGCAGGAATTCATTTTCCAATGTCCCATTGAGCGGAACTTGCGGATGCGAAATCAATACGTTATTCCGGTAGATCTAGGCCGGTATTCATAGTCGATTCTTATTTCAAGACCATTTTAAGTAATGTCTTAAGACGCTAATGCAGCCCTCTGATTAGTTCGTGACTTCTTAAGCTTCTTTACTTAAGACGGTCTTGAATATAAAATCTGATTATGAATACCGGCCCTAAAGCAAGGAAATGAAAATTTTACTGAAGTGTATGCTTGCATCGCAATATTTCGTCGCTGTGAATTTCTTATAGCGTTTTCGGCCCGACTGGGTTTGCATCAATTTGGGTTAAAAAATGCTTCGCTATTGGTTGATGTTACACGCTCTACCAATAGGAGAGCACGAAACATCATTACTTGAACTCTGGTTAGTGCAAACTCGGTCGGACAGAAAATGCTATTAATTTGAATAGTCATCGATTTCAATGACTAATCATGATTTATGAGGCAGAGCGACAATTTTTTTGTCAAACTTTTACATATTTTTATGCAAAAACGCATTCCCTAATAGTACAAACATCGATATGTCGACTGTAAGTTGATTTTGCTAAGTCAGGCCTTTAGAGTCGACTATAAGTCGATTTTGTACAGACGTCCTTCCAATGTCGACTTTAGGATGTCTAGTGCGATTTACGGTCACAAAGCTTAAATGTGGAATCATTTTGTCCTTGTTATTTAAATAGTTAAACAAGGATGAATGCTGTTCATGAGCGTTGTAGGCATGAATCGGAACATAACCTAGAATGGTTGATTTAAAGTCGTGGACAGCTTACAGTCGTTTGTAAAGTGGGACATTGTATGACTTAGAGATGTCTCCAAGTTGTTTAAAGTCGACTTACGGACATCCATTTTTCAGACGTCTAGAAGCTATAGTCGACTCAGAGTCGACTTAGAGTCGACTTTGTGCTGTTAGGGTTGAATGTATTTTCATCAGTTATTAAACCCGAGGTGTTATATAAATGTGGTCACAGTTCTTCAACGATAATCTCGATGTTATTGGGTCATCTAAAAAGTATCCGCGGTACTTTGTCACTAGATATATGACCATCAACACACATCTAGTGACAAAAAACCGCGGATACTTTTTAGATGACCCAATACAATAAAAAGCACAGGCAATAAAAACAGGGAATAAGAGATTTCAACTTAACAGAAACCATGAATAATATTGAGCCATCTAAAAACCGCGGATACTTTTGAGATGACCCAATAGAATGGATGGCTTTCTGATAAGTTGAAATCTTTTATTCCCTGTTCCTATTGCCTGTGTTTTTCATTGTGTTTCTAGCTTTAGTAGCGTTTAATCAGAGAGATTTAATATTTGTCGAGGTTAAGTTAATATAGGGGATTCTATTTTTAATCATCGATCAAACTTTTCTTTGTAATTTAAATTTTTAAGGTTTTATAAAGTAACGTAAATTTTTAATTTTTTCGTAGTGAATAACAGAACGCAATCTCAATTGCAATTTCTATGATGGCTTGCATTTAGGAGCTTGCATTCAGAGTGAACAATGTAAACTAGATCAAAAAAATTAATAGCTACACTGAGTAAATTAATCAAATAAAAGGAAGAATCCTTAAACATCCGTCATCAATTCGAGAAGAAGCGTATCTAAATCTAATAAAGATCTTAAGCATCTGCTGTGGAATATCCTGCCAGGCTATACCGCAATAATAACTTTTTTCCGTGCACGGGAATTAAAAATATCCAGTAACAAGATATCTCCTACTTTCACATTTGTAATGAAATCAAATACACAAGTTGAACTCTGCAGAAACTTTGAAAAGTTAAAAATGATACAAGCAAGAATTACGTTCACTCCAGCCTAGTGACAAGCAATTAATTGCAGAGATTGAAATTGAGATTGCATTCACTACGATAAAATTTGAAATTCACACGTTACGTATGTACGTGTTACTTTATGAAATTCTAAAGAGAGAAAAGTTTGGTGTCACTCGAGAACAGAATCCCTTCAAGCATTAATCTAACCTTGACGAATGTTAAATGCTAGTCGTTCACGGATCTGTAAACGCTACCAATATACTAACGCTACCAATATACTACCTTGGAAGGAATAGCGCGCAGTTGTGACGTAACATCCTACCATTAGTGACGTCATGATCGTGTTTGTAGCGCTAAATAGCGCGAATAGTGTCTTCCCGAACACACTCCATGTGTGATGTGACCATGCATTGCTAATGCCACATTTGTCTCTTGCGCCAAAAATTCCAAAAGGACATTACCTCCACTCCGTAGCGGCGACGACGACGACAACGACGACGATGACGACGACGTTTCTTAATTTTTTCTTAATAAAAGTTTTAGATTCGTATTTTGCATCGCAATATCTCCGCTCGTAGAGCACGTAGAGAAAAAATAAAAACACTTTCATCATATATCCCGAGCGATTGCAATCGATTGAGCACACTTAGAATTTGATCGGTTTCAGCCCTTATAAAAATTCAATAATCTTGATCTGGCGCAACTCGCCGGCTTGCGTAAAGTAGCCACGGCAGTGTCACTGCGCGTAGCTTAGCACCGAGACACTACCAGTGTCTCCAGAAAATAAATAAACGTTTTTGTTACTGCAAATATATGCCTAATGACAAATAAATATTAAATTAATAACAATTACATGTTAAATGAATATTTTTTATATATCATTATTGAAAATAAATAATTTTTTTTTATAATGTAACAAATCTGAAATTATAAGTTTATAAATGCTAAATAAACGTTAAATAAATATTTTTTATAATTTTGTATTACGAATAAATAACAAAAAATATGTAATAAATATGTAAAAAAATATGTAATTAATAAAGATTTAATAAAGATAATTTTTCTACAATAAACTGGAAAATTAATAAGAAATAAATATTTGAAAAATATTTTCCGTCACAACATTGTCTGCTGATTGGGTTACTCTTCACTATGGAAAGATTATTTTGCTGCTAAGAAGTGCCTGTTTTTTGAACAGTTACTGCAATAAATTTAATACATATTGAAAGTAAGAACAAATAGAATTTTTCAAATTTTTATACTGAATAACTCCCGAACGGATCAATGTATCCATCTCCGCATTGAATTAAAACTTTCTTTTTTTATGTCTTTTTAAATAATATGCGACAATAGAGGAGCTTCCATTTGAAATTTTTAAGTGGGACTCTCTGAAGTATCCTCTTAAGAAGAGATAACCTTCCTGACCCTCTTCAAAAAGTAGTTTCTCGAAATGATCGAACACATATTTTGCGATTTTTTAATTTTGAACCATTTTGATAATATAGGAGTAATAACAGATTTGATAGACATCCTGTGTAGTTCTTTAAACTGCGCACTGAAATGATTTTTTGGTCTTGAAACGCAAACTCTACTATTACGCAGTAACATCACGAATTAAATTGATTAGTAATTTAACAATTTGATGCTTTTTCGCATCTTAGAACAATATTAATAATGCTGAATGACATTAAAATCTGTAAGTAATTTCTCATTTGGTTTTCCTAATTGGTTTCTCATTTTTCTTGTTTTAAATATTACATTTTTTTAATACTACGTTATACTGTTAAAGATCCTTTATTAGAAATTAGACATTTAGGGCTCCTGTTGATTGATACAACGTTCTGTTTTACTAATTGCGCCGCGAATAAAGAATGCTGCTTAGCCGAGTGTGAATGGATATAAAGGAGGATGTTAAAAATGAGCTATTTTCTGTCTAAAAAGATATAAACAAAAGAAGCAGCATTTTTTTATAGATTTTGATTTTATAAATATGATAATGTTAATAAAAAATTCAAGACTGAGAAAACCTTGAAAATTAAACGCGAACGTAGTGTATTTAAACGTATAAAAAAATTAAGGATAATATCGTAAATTCATATATTGAACGTAGAATATACTTTCTCAATAGAAATGTATTATAATTAGACAACCTTATAAGGTATATATAGAACAACAATAAAAGAATCAATATCTAATTAAATTTATCGCAAAAACAGATTGACCAGAGAATCTTCTAATACGAAAACTAGTTAATTAGAAATCACAATCTGTTCTACTTTAAATTCAGTCGATATATGTATTTACAAGCTATTTCTCCACGTGGCACGTTTTGCTCGACAACATGACGAGTATAATGACCACGAATGTTTCATTGTATAAAAATTAAAGATAGTACCACCTGTATTCTTTATTGAATTTGATATAGGATTTAACTTGTCGCCAGTTGTTGATATCAAGGCTTTTATTCGAATGCATATCATTAGAGTTAAGTAAATAACAAAGATAATAAAAGATGTTTCTAGATGTTTCTATTATCATTAAAGACAATCATTTGATGTTTGATTGGTATCATAAACCCACATTTTCAGGCAGATTAAAAAATTTTTTTTCTAACCATCCGATATCCCAAAAGAAAGGCATAATTTTTAGTTTAGTGGATAGAGTTCTTTTGTTGTCGGATCCTATTTTTCATGCAAAAAATATTACTCTTATCATAAACATTTTGATAGAAAACGATTTTCCGCTTAAATTCATTTTTGATACCATTAATAATAGAATCAAGGATATCACTCGGAAAAAGATATCTAGAACTAATAACTTAGAGAATAATAAAGAATCTATTAATCCATCTTGCCTTCACCGTGCCTTACGTACCGATTTTAACAGAAAAATTCAAACAATTCAATAGAAATGATATCAAGGCCTCTTATTATAGTAACAAATTAAAGACATTTATCAAAGTACATAAAGATCCTTTAGACTCTTTCTCGAAGTCGAATGTTGTTTATAAAATAAACTGTAATGACTGTGACGCATCTTACGTGAGACAAACGGAGAGAAAGCTAAAAACTCGGATTTCAGAACATCGAAATCATATACATTGGAACACCAGTTCTAAATCGATAATAACAGATCATCGATCGCAATTGGATTTTGATTGGAATAATATTCAAATCTTGGATGAAGAACCGATTTATAATAAGTGCCTTGTTTCAGAGATATTTAAAAAACAGAGTAACAGTCTTAACCTACAGGCGGACACAGAAGGTCTTCATAAATCATTCCGACAATAAACAATGTTTGACTTTGCATTGCCAAGATCGCAGTACAGTCGAATCCGTCGAGAACGTTAGACGCATTATAACGAATAACGATGGATCCCTAAAATCAGTTGGAGGTCACTCAAGGTCATGACTTTCACAATATATGTCATGGTCGAAGTCGTCAACGATTGCTTATTTTTTCTGCAGTTTTTTTTTGTCAAGGAGTAATAATTTTTGGCAGAGAATTAAAGCTGTCATTACTTGGAATAAGATCTTCAATAACACTATTTTTGAAGAAGAATTAAATTCAGTTTATTTGTGAATTTAGCAATGATTGAATTAATTAATTTTTTAGATATTATCATCTGTAATCGTGCTCACGAGCGATAACACAACTTCGCCCTGTGACTTTTTCTTACTGAAAGAAATTTCTGTCTAAAATAAGCGTAAGCTCTCGATAGTCAGATAGATTTTCACAAATCTCAGAGCTTTCCATTAAACAAGTTGGGCGTCAAGTACGAGAGAACGTGCCTCTCTTTCGATAATTTTCGTCTACTTTAAATTAGTTGCTCACAATTAATTCGCGACGGCAACAGGAATTGTTAAAGGTGAAAGAAATTGTCAGAGGATGAGAGAGATAGATTGCAAGAACCACACACAAGTTAATAATAAAATAGATTGTGCAATTATATTTCATGAGCCGATTTACAATCCAATATCGGGAACTTCGATCGCTCCGTGGGCCGGATTCGATAAGATTTATATCTGCGAGTGACAACGATGGCTTTTTTCTAACGCCGGGTCGATGGTCGTACTTAATCTTATTAAATCTTTATTATTAAACAATACAAAAAAAAAATAAATATAATAGGCTAGTGAGAGTCAGCAACGATAAACGGCGCAATTATTTAGTGAACAATCAATACTCAGATATTGGATTGCTGTCTTCTTTATTGTGAACGTTCGATTCTCTTTGGAGTCCTCCTCAGCAAGAATGATACAAATATAATTAGTTCACATGTTCATAATGTCTAATTCACTCGCAAATTGATAAAGATGCAGCGTTGTTAATCTTTTTTAAAAACAAATCTTATTAAAGTGATATTAAAGTAAACAATTCAAATGACTTACCATCACGGAACATGAAGCATTGCACTGAAGCTTTGTTGAACATATTAAAACTTAAAAAGTAGAATTGTTAAAATTAAATATAAAGATCACACATTTTTAAAACACACGACCGTGTACGACGACGTGTCACTCAGATATGAACTATTCTCGAAGTAAGAGGTCACACAGTAAACATTAAGGCAAATTTGCAAATATGACGAACAAAATACATGTGTATAGTTGTTAAGTCAAACCGATAATAATCGCAATAAATTATTGTATAAAAATTAAAAACTGTCAAAATTATTAAAATTGTAAAATAAAGAATTACATAATAAAAAGAAAAAATTCAATATAAAACATATCTCGTTAAAATTGTTACATTTTCGTCAACCAATAAAGCTTTGTCAAAATAAATTAATAAACTATAAATCTAAAAATAAATCGCTCAAGGATCGATCAGAGGGCTACGCTCAGATCTCGCATGATTACTTCTTGTGACGTTCCGAGTAAGTTCACTTAATGTAAACCTTCGATATTAAAGCTTAGTATTTCTAGTTATATCCTCGTGTGGTAATTTCACGACCCCTTATCCTGATGGCAACATTCTGGCAACCGTGTATCGTTTAAACTAACCGTTTTGCAAAGAGAAAACGACCGTGAGAGGTTAAATTGTTGTCACGATGGATAAACTGAAATCGTCACAGAAAGTTATACGCAACTCGTTTACAAAAGCGTATAACGCTTTTCAAGCTGAGAAACAGAAGCTGTCACCGAATCTAATCAGATTACAGACGCAGTTTGCATTAATTCGAGATAAAGCAATTGAATTTAGTGAATTAAGTCACAAGACACAAGATGAGATATTCAACGCCAGTGAACAAGAGGAGACTCTTACGAAGGAAGTGAAAACCGCAGATGAATATGCGACCAAATATCACCAGGCAAAGATCGAGTTAAGTGATCTCATGGAAGTAAAGCTGATACCGATCCCCCCCCCCCTAGCTAGCAACTTCTCAGGAAAGTATTCGTGCACTAAAGCTTCCTTAAATTGAGTTAAAATTTGGGGGCAAAATTAAAGACTGGCTCTTATTCTGGAGCACATTCCGAAAAATTCATGAAGACATGACATTGTCAAGGAAAGACAAATTTCACTATCTTTTGCAATCTACAGTCAAAGATTCGCGAGCATACGAGGTAGTCAATAGTTTCCCCCCGCAGATAATTACGAGAAGGCCATAGAGAGTCTTAAATCTCGTTTTGATAAAAAAGACTTGCTCATAGAATTTTATGTGTGAGAACTTTTAAAATTAGTTTTGAATAAGAGCAAGAATATCTCATTGATTTCCATTTACGATAAGATTAGAGATACATTTGAGAACACTCGAATCACTAGCGTAACAACAGATATGTGTGTGGCCATGTTGTTCCCATTAGTCGAATTCTTGTTGGAAGAGATTTCGTTGCGAACCTGGCAACGGGAAATGGCTACAATAGATGTTTCAGCCACGAATATTACTGCCAAAGATCGTCTTATGCACTAAATGGCATTTTTAGGGAAAGAAGTGAAGAGCGAGAAACGCATCCATATGATCAAAACATGCTTTGAGACAACTAACGATTCGATGAAGAATAAGAAGAAAGCAAAAAGTGATCGAAGCCAGGATATCGTCACAGCAGCCGGATTGTTAACAATGAAGGAAACAAGCTCGTCGAAATGTTTGCTTTGTGAAGAGAGTTACGACAGTCTATGTTGCAGAAAAGCCAGGAACATGTCTATGGAACAGCGAGTCACTCTGATCAAAAATAAGCATGGTTGCTTTAAATGTCTGTGAATAGGGCACAGTTACACAAAATGTCGCAGTAAAGAAAGATGTCCTTGGTGTGAAAAAGGGCATTGTCTGCTGTTATGCAAGACTCAGCAGATGAAAAATCAGACAAAAGTACAAAGAAAGAATCAAGTGAGTCAGCTTTTAATGAAGTAACTAGTTTTGCTAACGTATTTTTGAATGCTAAAGTATTTCTATCTATTTGCTGAAAGTTAAATTGCGATATGCCACAGGTACGGTAAATGATACTGATTCTCACAAGTCTTATATTTTGAACCGAGCAGAAGAATTAGGTTATAAGACCATAGGAGAAAACCATGGTACATCTGTTGTTCGGAGGAATCAGAACCAAGTTACAGAATCAAGCATGTCGGATTTATTTGGATCATCTCGATGATCGTACAAGTGTGATGATTCGTACAAGTGTGATTTTATCGTTTTTCAACAAGAAATTATATGTCACAACATTCCCAAATTGAACTATAAGTCGTGGAAGGATGCGCTTAGAAAGAATAAAGTGCAACTGTCCGATAACAGGGAAGGTGACGAACCTATCACAATATTCCGATCTACTTATTTATTCCAACTATATTACATCAATTCCAGGAGAGCAAGATAGGAGATATCGCAGATATCGCAAAAGCTTTTCTCCAGATAAGTATTGCACAGTCAGATAGAGATGTCCTGAGATTTTTGTGATGGGATACTCAAGGAAATATCATAACATAGATATCGTACAGTTGTCATTAGTATCGCGTAGCCCCTTTTTATTAGCAGCGAGTATTGAGCTACACTTTGAGCGAAGTTCAATACTACTTGTATCAGTTCAACATCCAGAGAAGATATCTATAAAAAACTCGCGAAATCATTTTATGATGATATGTCACAAGCATTGATTCACATGTTAATTTGCACAAACTTTTCAAAAAGAGGCCATTTTTCTAATGAATAAAGCGAAGTTTGATTTAAGGAAATGGAGAAATACTGTATGAGAAATATGGTATGAAGAGCCAATATAAACGCACCACAGTACTCGGTCTTCTGTGGGACACTGAAAGAGATATTTTGGTATTGTCAGGATTCCCATTAAACACAATGCCGGAGAAAATTACGGAGAGGATTGTATTTTCATCAATGTGTAGAGTGTTTGACTCATTAGGATTCATCTCATGTGTTACTCAAACCAAAATTAATGTTGCGACGTTTATGGGATCAACAATTGGATTGGGAGAAATTGATCAAGAAAGAATTTCTCGAGTGGATACAGCAGTTGAATCTCCTCAAATCTTGAAAATACCTCATTGGATTTTTGGCACGCAGCGAGACGAAAATTCTATAACATTCCACATTTTCGTGGATGCAAGTCAGAAAGCCTACGCTGCTCTATTTCTACGAATAAAGTCAAATCTCGATGTTAAAGTGCATGTAGTAAAAGCAAAATTGAGGATAGCGCCTCGAATTACTTGCCGCCACCATCGGAGCAAGATTGATGCATTCCTTCGACAAGGCAACAAAGTATAAGCATATTAAGAGATATTTCTGGAACTTTACTATCGTTCTGTCTTGGATACGACGAAAAAAACAATGGACGGTTTTTGTATTGGAATCGGGTGCAGGAGATAAGAAAATTTATAGATTCAAACTCCTGGAGATACGTACCAGGAAAATTAAATCCAGCAGACCATTCCTTCCCGAGACTGTGACGCACAAAATTTCTTGAATTTAAATGATAGGAAATATCCATCCTGGTTAAAGTTACTTGCTGAGGAATAGCCAATGGAAAAAGTCGTCGAAATATTTGGTCAACGGAGAGCTTCGAAAGACTTCGATGCAACTGTAGAAGATGTTTATTGAAGAAAACAAAAATGTAGTTTTGAGTAATTTTACCGAGAATTCTAGAGAAGAAAAAGTTCCGTGGTACTTACAAAGATACTCGTCGTATGCTAAAGTTTTACGTCTAATTGCATGGATATTAAGATTCCTCAACAATAGTAGGAAGACTTATGTAATCAACAGTAAAGAAATAATTGCCAAAGAGATTATCACAGCAGAGCTATTTTTATGTTGGCTAACACAAAGAGAGTCCTTCAAAGGAGCAAAAGATCCATGATTACAAGGATTAGACGTATTCGACAAAGGATTTTTGCGAACAAGAACGATCATTTCTAATCGTCAAGATAATTTCAACTTTAAATATCCAATAATTCTCGACCTTAAACATTTGTTGACGGAGAAGATCATTCACTACACATGTAAAGTTAAATCATGCAGGTATAAGTATCACAATGAATAACCTGCGAGAAATTCTGGATTATTCAGACTCGCAGAGCAATACGTTCCGTTATTTACAAGTGTAAGACATGCCGCCGACATTCTGCGAAGATAGTGGACATCCCACCTGCAATTTTGCCAGAAAATAAAGTAAGAGATGCCAATACATTTGAAATAACAGGCATTGATTTTGCAGGACCGCTCTTTTTATCTGAAGAACATATATTATTGCCTTATATATATATTTGCCTTTTTACGTGCGCTGTTTACCAAGCAATATAGAGATCGTTACCATGTTATTAACGAAAGGATTTTTAGAAACTTTCAGGCTACTTATAGCACGTCGGGGAAAATCATTTATCGTTTATAGTGATAATGGAACTTCGTGGGAGTATCGAATTTCTTAAAAAGAATTAGTTGAAGATTGCTAAATACGGAACTACTAATGAAATAGAGTGGCATTTCAATCTATCTTTAGCAGCCTGGTGGGGAGGATGGTGGGAGCATCTTATACGTATTTTAAAAGACATATTGAAGAGGATTTAAGGAACAACCTCATTCAATTACGAGGAGATGTATACAGTTTTATGTGATTGTGAGACAGTAATAAATTCCAGGCCACTTACGTATATGACCGAGGAAGCTGGGGAAGCAATCGCAATCACACCTGCAATTCTTCAAGATATTCAAAAAGAGGGAATACCAGACTTAGATCAGATTGGCAGGACTCAGCCATCAAAAGTTTACGTTATCGTCAGAGATTAAAAGAAGAATTAAGGAAACGGTTTCGTATCCAATACCTAAGACAATTGTCTCGACGGAACAAACGCAAATACACTTTAACCTCATTCTCAGTAGGCAATATCGTACTTGTCGCTAATGATTTACAAAAACGCCTCAACTGGCCTATGGCAAGGATTAAAGAACTTCTCCCAGGAAAAAATGGCTTAGTACGTCGTGAAGCTACAGACAGCCGATGGAGAATTGATTCGTCCGATACAAAGATTCATTCCCTTGGAAATAGAGCTCTACGACTATGATTCAAAAGCGATATCTAGATCTGGTCACATCAGTCATTAAGCCTCAGGAGTTATCTAAGTCTCCTGAACTAACAATAAGAATAAAGAGCAGATTATAAAGCCAGAGCGATTGGGATTTTAATTTTTTTTTCTATGTTTTTTTTCTTGTCTTAAGTACTTTTTTTCTCAAGCAGGTTAAGTTAATCCGCGAGAACGCAACTTAAGGTGGGAGAATATTCGAAAAGCAGTTTTTCTTTTTTTCCGCCTTTCTATCAAAGGACTAACTAAATACTGAAGGCTCTATTTTCTCCTCCGCGCATGAGGGCGCGGGCTCAAGGGCGCGCAGCGGTCAAAGGGCTATGGATCTCGCATTCGTGACTACTCCTTGTAACGGTCACTTAATGTAAACCTTCGATATTAAAGCTTAGTAATTTTAGTTATATCCTCGTGTGGTAATTTTATGGCCCCTCTTATCCTGGTATCCAACAGAATTTTTTCTTTTTTTTTTCTTTTTATTATGTAATTCTTTATTTTACAATTTTAATAATTTTAATAGTTTTTAATTCTTATACAATAATTTATTGCGGTTTTTATCGGTTTGACTTAACAATTATATACATGTGTTTTGTTCGTCATATTTGCAAATTTGCCTTAATGTTTACTGTGTGACCTCTTTGAGAATAGTTCATATCTGAGTGACACATCGTCGTACATATTTTAACAATTCTACTTTTTAAGTTTTAATATGTTCAACAAACTTCAGTGCAATGCTTCATGTTCCGTGATGGTAAGTCATTTGAATTGTTTATGCTAATATCACTTTAATAAGATTTGTTTAAAAAAAAATATCAGATTAACAACGCTGCATCTTTGTCAATTTGCGAGTGAGTTAGACATTATGGACATGTAAGCTAATTATACTTGTATCATTCTTGCTGAGGAAGATTCCAAAGAGAATCAAAACGTTCAAAATAAAGAAGACATCAATCCAATATCTGAGTATTAATTGTTCATTAAATAATTGCGCCGTTTATCGTTGCTCTCATTAGCCTATTATATTTATCTTTTGTATTGTTTAAAATTCAAGAGTCCTAATAATAATTATTGTTATTGTTTATCATTAGAGTGAGCACTTTATAAGGGGATTCTTGCACGACAATCAGATGCTGACAGATCAAATTTATCGACGACATACAAGAGCCCGTATTCTTAGCAAAGCACGTTACCCGAGAGGGTAACTTCTACTTGAATCTGAACTTGAATACACGATACAATAATCGGTTCGGTACGGCGTACAAGATATATAAAGAAAAATGAAAAAGTGACTCGACTGTAGCAAGAGAGGCAAGCGTGAATCGGTAGAGTATTTCTCTTAACAATAAGACTGTAGCGAATGACATGTAACTACAATAGTATTTCTACGGATTTAGAGGACGGTCATTAAACCGGCATTTGCAGCCATGCGAGTTTTCATGCGCGATCCATCCGACGCTACGAATCCGGTGATCGACAGCTTTACAGCGGCGACAACGCTCATCTCATGCTCTGATCTTGGGATCCTCCGCTATTCCCTCACGATAGCGGTTTTTACACGACAGTGACAATCTGAGCTCTTAAATAATTTCGTCTGCTGCAGTAGCTCCTTACAAGCTGGCAGATCCTGGCTCAGCCACAGAATGAGTGAGTGCCGGGAGTTTTCCGAGGAATTCACGCAGGCCGTTCGGCCCTATCTAATTGAGGTCGCACGCCGATTGGCTTCTGTTAATCATGTGGCCCCGTGTATATCGTATAGATTCTTGCGACAAATCCTTGCGCGCAATATAAATTTCCGTGAACTCTTTCGTCGCTGGTTAAGCCCCTAAATTATTTGGCATGGGATGTCCTGGCAGTTTCTTCACTGGCTCCATGTCGGGATATTTATATCTCCGACTGACGTTGATATTGTTCATCTGGCCGGGAGTTTTCGCCTTCCATCGCTTCATTCTGTAAGTGGCAATATAACAAAATTCAGGGCGGCAGCGAATTATAAAAAAATATGGAACTTTACGATCTATGTGTTCGGGTTCCCAGATAAGATGGTCTCCAGCGTCACCTCTTCGCTCTTTTTGGCGTCATGGTCCTCCTTCTTTCAATAGTAGGTGAGACAAAATTACAAAATGAGATTGTAGCTGAGCACGGCCCAACTAACTCTTTGATGACTCTAAGTCTAAATACGAGACTAACTAATAAGAATTAAGTTCTTAACAGAAGAAATAGATGAAAGTAAACAAATGAGCGAATAGCGCTCGCATATGCGTTCGCATGTGCGCCCGCTTGCGCGCTCGCCTTCCGAGCCGGGAGAACACGAGATTCCCCTGGCGACGATCCAATGACGGACAAAAATTGTCACGTCACACATTGTTGAAATAAAAGATACGATTTTTGTATTGGTGGATAAAATGTTCTTAATTTCACATACTGATTCCATGAAAAAAATTTAGAATATATTGTGAGAATTTTATTAGATAACGATTTCTCATTACAATTTATTTTTAATACTATACGTGAAAGAATTAAGAGTTTAGTTGATAGAAAAATGTACAATCAAAAAGCTAATAATTGTCCTGACCTTCCAAAAGAAAAAAATTCCATGGTTTACAATACAGTATATAGATTTAATTTCTGAGAAGGTTAAAAATATTATTAAAGATTTAGGTATTTAAACTTTCGTTCTTCAGTCATAATAAATTGTGTTCAATGATAAAGTACATAAAGATTTTCTTTCTACAAATTTAAAAAAGAACGTCATTTATAAAATACGATGTAATGATCGTGACGCAACCTACAGACAAACTGGTTAAAAATGGATCTCCAAACATAAGAACAATATGTTATTAATAGAACAACAATTAGCCATTCAGCTGTGAGCGAGTATAAAATGCTTATCATGATTTTAATTGGGACAATGTTGAAATATTAAACATTAAACGAAATTACTCCTCACCGTGTATACTTTTTTTAGTAGACATCCATTAAGTTTACAGGGATTGTTAATTTTCGGCATGTTTTTTTAATGGATTAAATGGCTAAAAAAAATTTAAAAATTCATATAGTTTCCTCAATTATTCTAAATAAAAGATTTATATACATAATTTCACAAATTTATTTGTTTAAATACTTTATTTTTACAAATATATAAACCAAAATGCGAGTATGGTGATATTATGGTATTATATTGGGTCATTTAAAAAGTATCCGCGGTTTTTTCATTCAAAAATTGAATAAAAAACCGCGGATACTTTTTAAATGACTTAATATTATGGTATTATTATGTTTAAAAATTTTTAACTTTTGCACAAATCGATAAAATCTAATCATCATCATTAAAAACGGAAAATAAAATTTAACTTTTCGTTATACTTCTGGGTCAAAATGATCCGAGCACCATTTTTTACGTTAGATGAAAGATGACATCAGTAGGACGCCATAGACTAGGTGCCTGCCATAGACTGAAAATTTGAAGCTTCAATTATCGATAGAGATGCTTAGCTTTTTAATCAGACCGTTAGTATACGTCTAGCAGCCATTCGCGCAAAAAGCGTGTTTTGAAGTATGACCATGAAGTGTTAAGGTACATATTTTAATAAAAAAAAAACAAATTTTTGAAAATTTAAATGCTTATGTTCGGGATATAAAGTCAATAATTTTGAAACTTATAAAAATAAGAGTTCGTATGAAAAATTGACATTTTTAACTTTAAAAAAATGAATTTTTTTAAAGTTATAAATGTCAATTTTTACTCAAAATCTTTAATCTCATACACTTTCGCAAATGAAAAAATATATACGGAATGACATTGTAAGAAAACGAAGAAATTATAACACCTCTTCTGCAGAGCGATTTGCCACTTTTTATTCTAAGACAATACTAAATACAAATTTTTTATTACTGTATATACAGAATATTCCGTAAGTTTTCGCCAAGCGCTTTTGTATAGATAGAACGGATTAAACTAAGTCAAAAAATCCTCGACCATTTTACAATTTTCGCAATGGTTAACGAGATATTAATTACTAAAAATTGCTTGAATATTGGTTTTTAATAATTTTTTATCCAAATACTATCAACTTTATAAAAAAAGCGAGAGACAAAAATTGTTTATTTTCTTCTCATAAAGTTCTGAAATTTTTTTCAGAATTTTTTAATATTGTACTTTCTTATGTTGGTAAAAATAAGAAAATGCAGTACTAAAAAGTAGATTAAAAATTATGAAAAAATTCTTAGAATTCTGTGACAAAAGAATGAATGATTTTTTCTCTTGCAGTTTTTCTGTAAAATTGATAATGTTTGAGTAAAAAATGATTAAAGACCAATATCCGGCAATTTTTAATAATTAATATCTTGTTTACTATTGCGAAAATTGTAAAATTGTAAAAAGAGGACTTTCGACTCAGTTTAGTTTGCTCTACCTACACAAAAGCGCTTGGCAAAAATTTACGAGATATTCTGTATATGTATTTTAGTTGTAAATATAGTCAAGAGACACAAAAGTATCATTTTCCTTACTTGTACGACAAATGTACAAGTGCGTTGCGTGCAAATGGGGATCATTTGTGTCCGCGCTCGATTTTGAATATCCGATGCTCAGCGAGAAAATGACGCCTACTGTCGGATTTCACGGACACCATTCCCCACTCCACAAGTTTTTTTAGGAGCATAACATCGCGTCCGTATTCACTTGTTTTCAAAATATTTATAATTTTGAAAATTGTCTGAACACAAATGACGCCCGTTTATATGGTGAGGGTTAAAATAAGCGATTAAAATCAAATGATAAAAAATACAGGACTCTTAGTTTTTTAAAAAGATAATTACACTTACAAAGATGTATAGGACACATAAGAATCAATATAATTAAGCGTATATGTAAGAATTATGACATATTAAATGTATAAAGAAAATGAGTTACTTTTTGTTTTTTAGCTAATAATTTTCCGAGATCAACAAATTTCCGAGAGAACAAATGGAAAAAATATAACATTAAAGCATTAATCAATCCAAGAACAAGAAAGTAATTGATAAACACGCCAGAAAGATTACTCGTACTGCGTACGAACGACACTGACTGACCTTGAAATTACTAGTTAAAAAACAAAAAGTGACTCACTGTGTTTGATATTGACTAGCCAACATTATCAGGAACGGGTTCTTGAATTATTTTTATAGTAATGTTTGCGATATGGTGCTCTGTGATGAGCATTCTTATATTTGCTGGATAATTAATTATAATCTTAAAGTTTGATAAATTAGTTCTCCATATTCTATATTTTATGATATTTCCTAATTTCTTTTCTTTTTTTTTCTTTTCCTTTTTCTTTCACTCTTTTTGGTTTTAATTCTGATGTAGGGGAGCTCATCATGACAAGATAACTTTTATTCACAGTTTTTATATGTTATTAGTTTATGTTGTCTCTAAGAGGAAAGCTCAAAAGTGAGACGAAACATGTAAGCGTTTTAAGTGAATAAAGAAGTTTCACATTTCATAAGTATATTATTTGTGCGACGTCTTCGCTTGACTCCTACTGCCCGTATCCTTTCCAGTTCTTTGAAATTCTATAAATAACACATTACATAACATATTACGTTACATGTTTCGGCTCTTGGATTGAGTCATCCTCAGATAATACAAAATTCACTCCTTAAATTACCATATCGTCATAGAAAGATCGTGATGAAAGTTTTCCAATTTATATAGCAATCTTAATGAATGCTTCACGGAGAACATGAATTACTTATAAGCGATTTAAAGATCGATTGTTCCGCATTTCATGATATTCTAATTAAAAAAACATATTTGTTAACCAATAAATAAAAAAGTAAAAAAATAAATATTTGAATAAAATAAAAATCTGTTATTTGTACACTTAATAAAAAATTATCTACTTTTAAATTCTGTGAAAAACAACATCATCTCAATAAAACACTCACCGACGTGATCGCAGTTATTATTTCTTAAGAAGAAATACTTTGTCAAATTCATAATAAAATCATAATGTAAATTATAAGAGGTAGTACAGTCAGATAGTAATAATGTAATTCACAACCACTCTATTAAAACTTGAGAGATAATATGTACAGATCGAATCTTCTAGAAAGAATTTTTGAAAAATATGTTAACGGTAAGGTTGACTGTCACCATCTGAGAGACAATTAATAGATTGACAAAAGATGATTGACGACTAGATAAGAACAATGTCAAATTTTGTTTATGATTGATGTTATACGCTTTGTGAAGATCCTCCGTGTCTATTTGAAGATTAAGACTGTTTTTTTCGCTTTTTAACGTTTCAGAAATTAAGCGTTTATTTTAACATGGCTCTTCATCTAGTATCTGGATGTTATTCCAATCAAAATCATGTGTCGTCTGCAGTCTACGTTCGGTGATTACAGAACGGATAGATGTATTCCAACGAATATGATTACGATGTTCTGTAATTCTGGTTTTAAGTTGCCTATCCATTTGGCCGACATATGATGCATCACAATTCTTACACATGATCTTATAAACTACATTGTTCTTCGACAAATTTGAATGAGAATCCTTTTGTATCTTAATGAATTTACACAATTTATTAGAGCTATAAACTTTAATATCCGCTCTAATAAATTTTTTGAATTTATCTGTTATCGATGGAACAAAGGGTACAATAAATCATGATGTAACACTCTTTGTTTCATCATTATTGTTCGTGTGATCATGTACTATTACTCCTCCACATTGAATATGATTCTAACATTGATTGTAAAAAAAATAAATTTGAGGATAATCGTTATTAACAGTATATTAACAATCAATGTAAGATTATTTTGATAATATTCAGAGTCAGATAGCAGCTTTGTCAATTGAAAATTATACCTTTCTTTTGGGAAATAGGATGATTTGAAAAATTTAAAAACTTTCCCGAAAAAGGTGAAATCTTAAATAAAAAATTATAATATAAAAAAACTTGGCGCTGCTAGATAAAGCCAAATTTGCCAGCGGCATCAAGTTTTTTATAATATTAGGTGTACAAATAAGTTTCCGTCGTTTTTTATCAAAAATTAAGCATTTATTGTGAAAGAACGATACATAATGTTTTATTGAAAGTATTGTCCATCGCTAGCTACTACTTTTTCCCATCTTTCTGGTAGCATACGGATACCGCGTTGGAAGAACGCTTCATTTTTTGAGGCTATCCAATTATCGATCCAATTTTTGATATCTTCATATGATGTGATGAAGTGCTGTTCAGACAGGCCATGCGCCATCGATCGAAATAGATGGTAATCGGAAAGGGCAATGTCTGGTGAATACGGCGGGTGGGGTAAAACTTCCCAATTGAGTGTTTCCATGTAGGTTTTGACAGGCGCCGCAACATGTGGTCAAGCATTATCATGCAGGAGAATAATTTTGTCATGCCTACATGGAGTAGTAGTGGGCGCGTTTTTCCTTGTGAGTGCTCGGCCCAATCTCATCAATTGTGTTCGGTAGAGAGCCCCAGTAACGGTTTCGTTCGGTTTGAGCAACTCATAATACACGACACCAAGCTGATCCCACCAAATACACAACATGAGTTTTTTTCCATGAATATTCGGCTTGGCTGTCGATGTTGAAGCATGGCCAGGTGATCCCCATGATTTCCTCTTATTTGGGTTATCGTAGTGGATCCATTTTCCATCACCAGTGACTATACGATGTAAAAAACCTTTTCGTTTATGCCTGACAAGCAGCATTTCACATATGAAAAATTGGCGTTCAACGTTTCTCGGCTTCAGTTCATATGGAACCCAATTCCCTTGCTTTTGAATCATTCCCAATGATTTCAAACGATGTGAAATTGCTTGAATCGTTCCTAATGTAAATGCAAGTTCTTTTTGCGTTTGGCACGAATCTTCATTCAATAATGCTTCCAATTCCGCGTCTTCGTACACTTTCGGCCTTCTGCTACATTCTTTGTCTTCGACGTCAAATTCACCGTTCTTAAATTTTTGAAATCATTCATGACAACTTCTCTCACTTAAGGCAGCCTCACCTGCTTCTACAAGCAATCGATGAGCCTCAGCTGCAGATTTCTTCAAATTAAAGAAGTAAATCAAAAGTTCTCGCAAATGACGCTTATTCGGCTCAAAACTCGGCATTTTCGCACAAAAAAAAATATATGATGCTGATACAAAATTGCTATTATTTCAAGGTTATGTTGTTGACAGATGTCCAACTTTACGATATAATGTTTTACATCAGACAATTTTAACCATAGCTTACTAGTGGCACCGTCTTTTGTCAAACGGCGGAAACTTATTTGTACACCTAATAAAATTTTTTTATTTCAATTGGATACTCTTATTTTCATTTTTGTTTAAATGTAGTTATATAACATTAATATTTTAATGAAATGTATTTTCTGTTTATAATTGGCGCAATTTAAAGATTTCACATATTTTTTGAAAAAAATTGTTTTACAGGGCCGTACACAGGTAAATCCGGAAAATGTGACCCATAAGAAAAATTATGAAAATACAAGGACCAAATAAATTTATTTGTACAAAACTTGGTATATGTGCAGTAAATAATGTGATTAATTAAATTATTCCGATGTATCCTCCATCAGCGGCTACGACTCACTCGAGCCTGAATGAACTACACGCAAGCTTCGACTCCTCCTTGTCCATATTGGTCATCACCTTCTTAATGGAGGCTTTTAGAGCAGTCTTCCTATTGTGGAACTTTGCATTTACCTTTGCCTCAACCACACCTTCAATCACACACGTAGTAGTCAAGGAGATTGCAGTCTGGGCTAGATGGAGGCCACAAATCGGGGAACCAGTGGTGGGGCATGTTGCTCGTTAGCTAATCTTAAGTCTTCTTTGCTTTGTGGGCAAGTGCTGAGTCTTATTGGAAGACATAATCTCTCCCAACGGCAACCTTGACAATCCAGGGCTTTACAATAGCCTTCAAGACTGAATGTATCCATCAACATTGACCCGAAGACCCTCCTCGAAAAAGTGCGGCGGCGTCTCCCTCGCTGCTCACCATTCCCAGAACCATCGTAGATGAAGGAAATTTCGTGTGCATGACGATAGGAACTTCGGAAACATCCTCGTAGATCCATCGATCATTTTGACGATTCACTTTCGGTCCTGGATAAAGTTCTTTTCATCCGAAAAGAACCTCAAAAAGCCGGCGCTAACGTGTTTCATATCGTTCAGCAAAGTCTGGCATTTGGTCTTTCTGTCCGCTTTGTTTTGTTCAGTCAACAACTGACGTTGCCTTAGGACAAAAGATTTCATCGCGCACTGCTCGATTGTTGACCTTAATACATTTGTTTTCTTCGCCAAATGCGTCCAGGATCATGTTTGATCATCTTTCTCAGGTTGTTGACGAATTTGGGGCTTCTTTTTCGGTCCGCTTGCTGTGACTTGCCCGCTACGAAGCAATCTCCTGATTGTCAGCTTCTCGAAATTTCTTAGAAACTTCGTAAACATGAGTTTTTTTGTATCCAAACCACACGATGACGGCGATTTTTCGACGCGAAGCGACTCGAGTATGGCTGCTCTTCGGTCTTGTTCTCGCGAAACAGGTTATTGTGTATTTACACTGCGGTGTTTCCTTATTTATTAACCTCGACAGGGCGGGCGGAATTATTATATTACTCCAATGCTGCCAACTAAATTCGAAAACGACACAAAACTCACAAAAATTCCGAATTTACCTGCACGCTCCTGATACTTTTGTAGTTTGGAAAATAGGTTTGAAATAAGAAATCATCTTCAAGGAGTACAAGTACGTATAACAATTTCTGTAATGATTTTTTCTGAGAGGAACACGTATACTTGGCTCCTTTTTTTTGAAAGGTAAATTTGTTATCTGTTATGTAATTTTTCTATATCTAAATATTATCAATATTATTACGTATTATTTCTTCATAATTTATATCACGTCTATTATTTATAAATATATTTTCATGTCCCACAAATTATGCCACAATATTACATATATATATAATATTCTTAAGACTTCCACGGGTGCTTTCTATATAACTATTGTGTGTTTCGCGGGCCTGATACTTAGCAGTATCAGGCTGCTCCTCGCCCTGATACTGCTAAGTATCAGACTGCTCCTCGCCCTGATGAAGTGGTCTGCAAGGCTCACGAAACGTTGGCATTCCAAGAATGAATCCAGACACGAAGAAAATCCGCGAAACACACAACATACATATATAGCTTGACCAGCTTGATCAAAAAGTTTCCGGAAGAGACCACCAGGTGATGCTCTGAGTCAACTGATTTGAGTTCTTTTTTTTGGCTAGGTTGCCACATCTATCATTGACATTTCCATCAAATTTTATCGCCATAGCTTGACATTTATAAAAATTACGCCGTTTTGAGTACATCTACCTCTGCGCATGTTTTCGATTTTTTACAGTTTTAAAAATGGAGTTGAATTTGCAACAACGAGTTTGTATTAAATTTTGCGTTAAAAATGGATTCAATGGTGCGAAAACCTTGGAAATGTTGGGAAACTGTTTCGGCAGTGATGTTCTAAAGAAAACAACCGTTTACGAGTGGCATGAACGCTTCAGAAGTGGTCGTGAATCCGTCGAGGATAACGAACGTAGTGGCAGGCTGTCGACATCGAAAACCGACGAAAACATCAATAAAGTGAGAGAAATGTTGGTCAATAACCGCAAATTAACTATCAGAGAGCTGGCAGAGGATTTAAACATTGCTTATGGATCCGTTCAGGACATTGTAGTTAATGATTTGGGTTTGCGCCGTGTTGCTGCAAAGTTGGTCCCGAAGGAACTGAATTTCATGCAAAAAAGGGACCGCGTTGACATCGCCAAAGACATGATTTCCAAGACTGAATCCGACCCAACATTCATCAAACGCATCATTACTGGAGACGAGACGTGGGTTTATGAGTACGACACGCAATCCAGACATCAGGCGAGTGAATGGAGAGCTCCAAATGAGCCAAGACCAAAAAAACCACATCGTTTTCAGTCGAAAAAGAAAGCGATGCTCACGGTTTTCATGGATTACAACGGTATTGTACATCACGAATTTTTGTCAGAAGATCAGACAGTTAATAAGGAGTATTATTTGGGCGTTATGAGACGTTTGCGTGAAGCAATTCGCCAAAAAAGAAAGGATTTGTGGGTAAACAACTCGTGGATTTTGCACCATGATAACGCACCGTCGCATAGTGCCATCATTATCCGTGAATTTTTGGTCAAGAACAAAACGAATACCATCCAACAGCCATCGAATTCATCCGATATGGCTCCCTGCGATTTTTTTCGATCGAGTTAAAAAACCACTGCGGGGAACGCGTTTTAACAGCCGAAAGGAGGTAATGGAAAAATCGAAGACTCTGATGGCTATACCAATAATAGAGTTCCAGAAATGTTTCGAGAGCTGGATCAAGCGCTGGCATAAGTGCGTTGCAGTCGCTGGAGAGTACTTTGAAGGGGACAATATCACTTTTGATGAATAAACTTGTATTTTGAATTTTCTGAATGAATTCCGGTAACTTTTTGATCAAGCTAGCTATATATTATATTTATATACAAATGTCTATTATTGTTATATTTTAATTTATAATGCAAATGTGATGAAATAATATATTCACAGAAGTACAATAATGTGACCCGACAAGCTCGCAAAGTTTTTTTTATACTATAATTCAGTTGATGATCATTTTAGTCACTTTCAATCTATCTTATATGTTTTGTGTTATGAAATACTTGACTAATTGCATTTATTTTGTATCCGTTTTTTATTAAAAGGAATATGCATTTGTAATATATTTTTTTCTGTTTTAAAGAGGTTTGTTTTAGGAATTTTATTGCTTTTTGTATATTTTTCAAAACATAACGTCGACGATGTCTGGCTAGTCTCATCCGACGTCCTCATCCAGCGCCATTGTTGTTGTCATTATGTTGTCATCTCTCCCTCCCTCCCTCCCTCTCTCTCTCTCTCTTTCTCTCTCTCCCTCTCTCTTTGTTTCATGTACTTCGATACATATTCGTATATGGGACATTCCATGTGAAAGTGAATTACCCATTTTCAAAAACGGTCCAGACTTTGACGAAACTTACTGACGTTGATAGATTTAAGGATGCAAACTGTGTTGTGCAAAGTTTTAGACTTTTAATCCAGCTAACTTAGTAAAACAAAAAAATTTTGTCGTTGTTCATATATCTTTCTAGATTTTTTTGAATGAAAAGTGGAATTAATAAAATGAAGTTAGTGCTCTTTCCTATAAAATAGGACGTAACCACGTGAAAGAGCAGACTTTTTTCTGTAGAAAACGGCACTAACTTCATTTTATTAATCCACTGTTTATCCGAAGAAAATTTAGAAAAATATATGAACAACAAATCGCAAAATTTCTTCCTTTTGCAGCAAATTAGCATTCTTCATTGTCAGAATCAGAACTTTCTTAGACAACCAAAAATCCATAAGAACAAGGGTTTTGTGAAAGAGAAGGAGACTCGTCAGCAGATCTTGAGGCAAATAATTGAAAAGGCACGATAATTTAATTGGCTGGTATATCTATGTTTTGTGGATGGACCAAAAAGCTTTTGACACCCAAATGGACTTATCTCTAGAAAATCTTGGACGAAATGGGCCTACCTGAACATCTCATTACTCTCATTAGGTCACTCTATGAAAACAACTCAGCATATATTCGAATTGATAATAGAAGATCCAGTTTCATCTAAGTTTCACGTTAGAGCTAGAGTGCCTCAAAGCTGCTTCCTATCTTCCATCCTTTTATGGCGAATATGCGATGAGGAAAACTCTTGACCGTTAGGATTTTCTATTAGTGATTATAGAATAAACAATTTAAGATACGCGGATAATATCATCCTGATTGCCACTTCTATGGAGAACTTGGAAGAGCTTATTAAACGGGTAGAGACAGCAAGTGAGATAGAACTTAAATTAAATTGTCAGAAGGCCAAGGTCATGATTATTGAACGGGAAAACAATAATCGGATATTTTTCAAGTGGCAGAATACGAAGTGATCCCAAAATTTGTATATTTGGGGGCGGTTGATCGAATGAAGGCGGCTGCAGTATGGAGATACAGAGGCGGATCGAGATGGGGTGCCACGTCTCGATTCACAAGGAAGGATATTTAACAACACCATGATGTCACTTGTACAATTCCTCGTTTTCTCTTTCTATAGAACAGAAACATGGATGATCAGTCAAAAAGATCATAACTATATCAACGCTTATGAAATGTGGTGCTGGAGGAGAATGCTAAGGATCCTCTAGACAGCTCGATGCACAAATATTTTTATCCTTGACGAACTTAAGGGGATGCTGGAGTGAAGGCTGAAGTTAATTAAGGTCGATATTACAAGTTTTCATTTCCAATATATAAGATGCTTACATCCTCTGAGTTAATATGATCATGCAGGAAATTCGATCGATTAATTATCGATCGAATTTTTATTCCGTTTACATTACCATCTTAGCAAAGATGAAAACATATATTAGGGTATTATCAGTTCCACAAATGTAAAATTTATTTTATTTTGGAAAATTTTCCAATTTTAGAATTGAAAAAAAAAACCCTAATTGAAGTTAATTTTATATTTGTAGAATCGGGCCTTAGAAATACAGTTGTATTATGTACACATGCAATATAGGCCATGTTCCAATATACTAAAGGTCAATGTACTAACTACAATGTACTAAAAGTCTGTAATATACATAAAGTACAGATTTTTAATTAATAATTATATACAAAGCGATAGTAGCACTTTTTTCTTACGTCCAATGCCATTTTAGATTACGATAATATATTATCAATAAATGAATACGACATTGCACATACATAATGTAATTCTTTTTGCTCTGTCTAATAAAAAGAAATAGATACTTATAATACTTACATTACTAACATGTCGACTTATATATCCAATATAGAAAATTGTACGTATATTATATTATGATAATTCTAACATTGTTGTAACATATAAAAAACATTATTAGTGAATATAAATTATAATTATATTTTATATATATTATAATGTACATATACACAATAATGTACCCAAAATATAATTTTAATATTGCATATATTATTAATTCACTAACATGTTTATATGTCTTCACTAATATGTCAATAATAGAATAATATTTCTTGTGTCATTGTGTGTGTGTGTGTGTGTGTGTGTGTGTGTGTGTGTGTACACATACATTATTATACACAAAATGTAATTGTAATTCGTATTCATGTCTTTTAATATACAACGTTAGAATTAAATTTTATATATCATTATACACATTATATATTATAATATAAAATTTTAATATTGCATAAAAATGGATAGAGAATATCTGCATGAATATACATATGTGACCAATATCATTTTAGGTCAAGATGTAACACGTATTATTGTCAATATATGGACACATGTTGCATATATATATATATATATATATATATATATTGACAATAATACATATTGACCTAAAATGATATTGGTCATAAGAAAAAGTGACACTATGACTGTGTACCGATATAGACTGCGAGTACTGAAAATATATAATATACGTAATTATAGATTTTCAGTATTGACAGTGTTGACACATAGCCCTAATAATATTTTTCCTGTCGTACAATGTCATTTTAGGTCAGGATATAACAGCTATAGATAGATATATTACACATATAATATACGTAGCTATTCCATTTTTTGTTACGTTTAATAAAAAGATATAGAAGTTAATCATGTTAAAATATATAGATATTATATACCACTAATAATACAAGTAACAAAAAGAGATGAAGTAACTACACACATTCGTGAATATGAATATATTTTAGAAATATATTTTATATTTTGTAATGTGTGTATCATAATGCACATAAAGTATAATTCTAATATTCACTAATGTGTCTATATTATATCTGCATGAAAAGCTGAGTGACTTCTATCTTTTTTTATTATGAGTTTTCTACAATAAGTCATTAGTTACAAATCAGAAGTCAGAAATTAAAAATTGATCAATCACAGTCGTCAATTTTTAGCGTCTGACTTCTGATTTATGACTGATTTATGGCTTATAATTGTAAAAGGCCCATTAAACATAATAAAAAGAGATGGAATAGCTACATATGTATTTGCAATGTATCTACGTACTGACAATATATGTTGCATCCTAAGTTAAAATGGCATTGGGAACAAAGAAAAAAGTGCTATTACATTATACGTGTATACATGTATTCAAATACATGGTTGCATCCGAAGATATATCTAAGTCACAGTCAGAGTGTTCATTTAGTAAAAATATACTTATTGTAACTTATACTTGCTGTTAGTCAACGCACACATTGATCTATAAGTG
Organism: Acromyrmex echinatior; assembly: GCF_024713525.1. Classification (NCBI taxonomy): domain Eukaryota; kingdom Metazoa; phylum Arthropoda; class Insecta; order Hymenoptera; family Formicidae; genus Acromyrmex; species Acromyrmex echinatior. The sequence goes on along the minus strand of NC_141858.1, from coordinate 4,723,403 downwards.
TATACATTTACTAAAACATTTTGAATATGATATACATTTCATAAACGTACAGCATCGTACGAAAATTATGCATATGACTATTGACTGTGTAATGTATAATATGTTACACACACACACACACACACACACACACACACACACACACACACACACACACACACACATATATAAAACATATATAGGGTGTCCAAAAAATCCCGGATTTATGAGCTGAACATAAAGTCTATAACTAATCGTGAAGGAATATGAATTGTACTTCGGCATAGTAGGCCAAAATATAATGCGTTGATCTATGACTATGATTTACGTTTTACGACTCAATTACGGCCATTCTTGTGCTATAAGGCCCTTACATAACATTTTTGGAAAAAGTTCCAGACAAAAGTTGTAAGATTTTAAAGAAGCTATTTACTGATATTTAGTTTTTTTTTCTTCATTAGTTTCTCTGTTTCGGTCATGTCAAGCAATCAGCTTGTAATTCCATAATGATAATGCACATTTCTTTAATTGCGTAAAATTCAAATTGGTTCCGCAATCATATTTCACCAAATTTGATAATCGAAATGCCTCTGCCAATAAATTAAAAATAGTCAGCCCACGATGAACGCCTCTGACATTTATAATTAGTCAAAGCACGATTTACGGTTGTGGCATTTTGTCATAGCTCGCCAACCCATGATTAACACCTAGGGCAGTAAATTAAAAATAATCAGCCCACGATGAACATTTAATCATATCACTTGTATGATAAATAAAAGTGATATTCACGAATGACATAAAGATACTAACATTTTCCATTCTGGCTTTATAGGGTGCCTTCCAACAAGAAATATACATATCACAATAACCAATTTTGGCCTTATAGAGTGTTTTCCAACAAAACACAGTGTGACATGGTATGACACTGTGCATCATTAGTTTGTTCGCCAATACAAGGAGATAATCACTGAGTTATACTGAGTGAGTCGCTTGTTAGAAAGCACCCATAACCTTCTCTTACCAAAGGCAGACAATTTTCTGCTACTATATTTTTTCTGTTTTGTGGACACAAAATACTATATAAATACTATATAAATACACACACACACACACACACACACACACACACTATGTATGCTATTATATATACATATACAGGGTGGCATGAATATACGGCCCCACTCGTCCCGAGCAGGTAGAGTGGACTAAACTGAGTAGAAAAGTCCTCTACCATTTTGTAATGCTCGCAATAATTAACGAGATATTAACGTTTAAAAATAGCCGAATATGCACGTTCTCCCGACCTATTATTGTCGAAAGTACGGCCCACCGAATGCGCGGGCCGCGAGGAGCGGGGCTTATCGTCGCGAGCCTCTAAGCTCGAACGGCGCGACGCGTTTGCTAAGCCATTCCCGCTCCTCGCGGCCCGCGCGTGCACTCGGTGGACCGTACTTTCGGCAATAATAGGTCGGGAGGACGTGCGTATTCAGCTATCTTCGACAACACCTTGTTAATTATTGCGAGCATTGCAAAATAGTAGAGAACTTTTCTATTCAGTTTAGTCCGCTCTACCTGCTCAGGACAAATGGGGCCGTATATTCATGCCACCCTGTATATATATGTCATTTTATATATATGCATCAATAAATTACTAAATAAAATGTATGTAAAAAATAGAACAGCAATTAAAATAATTATCTTTATTTGTATTCATATGTAAATAATATAGTACGTTTTTTGTTTATGAAGAAATTATTTCAACAAAATTGAAATAACTAATATCATATTTATTTTATTATTATTTTTCCTTTCAAAAGAAAAAACTTTGACCAGGGCACGTAAGAACGTTTATTGATGAGTATGAGTAGGTCGATAATTCAGATCATTTCTATGATTCTGCGACGCACTTTTTATGACAGCGCCGCTGTCGGATTATTGTGGAAAATACTACTCGGTTTCATGTCTTCACATCAATTTTACTCGTAATATACAAACGAAATTTTCGGAGACTCTTTTCTCTTATACTAAAGCCTCTACCTCGTTTCTAAAAGCATTGTAGGATTGTTCTTCCAGGTTTTCGCAATTCGCCAGCTACTTTTTATGAACGTGCAAGGTCTGAAATTCTTATATGCAACACATATTGTGACGTGTTGAAGACTACAGAATGCCCCATCTAAAGTCGTCTGTACTACCGACTAAATCGTAATTTTTGTATCACAATTACTTTTTTTCTCTTTTACAGATTCGAAAATTCTTTTTCAGAATTAAATTATGCATATTAATACGTGTCTATGAGATGGAGTTTATGTCGAAAACGATAAAAAATTTTTCTTAAGATTTCAATTTCAAAATTTTTTATCGTTTTTATCGTAGACATAAACTCTACTTTATCGACAAGTAATCATGGAAAAGGATTTTTGAATCTGTAAAAGAGGAAAAAAGTAATTGTGGTTTAGTCGGTAATACGGACGGCTTTAGAATCCTCTGTTCACTTATATTGCTAATTTTAATCTAGTCAAATATTATTTGAATGAAGATATTATGAAAGACAGTTTATAAGGAGGTATGACTATTAGTCGAAAATCAACTTAGACTTAATTTTTTTATATGATATAGATAAATACTGATGTAGATAATACACAACAAATTCCACAATTTGAGCAATATTGACTGCATAGTTTTCTTGTAATATTATTCTGAAATTGACCATTTTAAGCATGCTATCTTATGGGAGGCGGTCGTTCCGAAATAGATAATCATCGATTTAATGCGCATACAGCTAATTTAGGACTTTGAAAAACTTGGATTTGGCAGATGAAATCAACAATTGTGTACAAAAAAGAAAAATCGGACTTTATACCGGTTCTACGAGTTGAGTATTACGAGATTATTATCGTATACAATTCTTCCCGTCAAAAAGGTCACTTCAAAGATTATTTAGAGCCTTAAAGAAAGGTCATATTTCATCGGGTTTTCGACAAACAACGCATATGCTTCGCGGACGTCAGATCAGACTTCGACACTGTGATCTGACGATGATTATCTTAGCGCGATGGATAAATGTCACATCATCGCGGTGAAGATCGTTGAGATGTTGAACTAATATATATATTTTTCGAACAAATGAATTAATTTCAGAAATGATAATTACGTGCCGATATGGTTGTCGGCATTAAACGCAATTGATCTGAAATATTAATAATCCCTCCAAATTTTCCAAATTAATCTTAAAAAACTGTAATAAACTTATTGCGAAACTTATTGCCTCGGCCGGGAGTCGAACCCGGAGCCCATCTTTTGCATTCCGTTCGATACCGTTTGAAAAATATATATATTAGTTCAACATCTCAATACTCAGACCGTAATGGCGCTCCGGATTTTAAAGTAATGTTATTCAAATTATTATGTTTACAAACTTCCTCGACAAAAGCAAGGTAGACAACGCGACGTTAAAAATGCAAATGGCGCGTCTCACGCATTCAAGGAATTTAATGACAAGCTCGAAGTGGCGGATCCGAATGATTCGCATCAAGAAGAGTTCATAAATATTCAAGAGTGATTTTATGTTATCGCGGGTAGAGTCGAAAATCTTACTAACGTCGCGAACACATCGAACAATGATATCAGTGACAAAACTCACTATTGACCAAATAGAGAAATAATCGCGAAGATGATCGCGTGAAGCGCTGTGTGCCTTCCGCTTCCTTTTGTTTCTTTTCAATGCCTAGGCGCGCTCTCTGAATCGGTCATTGTGATTGTTTTTTCCTTTCTTTCAAGTGTGTGCTAAAATCCATAGCAAAAGCAAGATTCGCAGATTGTCGCTAAACTTTAAGGAAAATCTCTTTTAAAACTGTAACTTTAGAAGCAGATTGAGGGACTGATAGCCCGATTGAGGCTGCTAGCCTAACATCATAATCTCTTGAACCTGTTTTGAATATCAAAGAAGATAAGTATGGTTAGCTCAATTTAATCAATAGTTTCGAATTTTTATTAAGATGAAATTTGTACATAAAGTTGCACAGACGACTAGCAGTCCGTTTTGTAATTGTAGCATAAACGGACTAGCAGTCCGTTTTATAATAGTTTCATAAACGGCTAGAAGTCCATTCTAATATATTCTGAAATAGAGAATCGCGGCTTGTAATTTGTTGTTTTGGTTCCTTATAATTTTTTTTTCTAATATAGTCTAATTTGTTCATTAATGATGTTGTGAATGCTGCTCTCTTTAAAAATTCCACTTTTCATTGTTTTAATTAAATTGTAAAAAATATCAACAATAAACATTTTCTCCGTTATTATATTTCTAAGAATCTGTCTCATTTTTTTTCGTTAGCTATAATTTCTACTTATAGACTTCTAATTTAACATTGCTATCGAACATTAACAAAATGTTTTTAGCCCTCAATCTGTCATCAACCCCTCAACCTGTTTCTAAAGTTACGGTTTTGAAAGAGATTTTCCTTAAAATTTGGCGACAATCTGCGTTTCTTGTTTTTGCTATGGATTTTAGCACATATTTGAACGAAAAGAAAAAATCACAATGGCCGATTCAGAGAACGCGCCTAGGCGGAGAGAAACAAAAGGAAGCGGAAAGCGCACAGCGCTTCACGCGGTCATTATTCGTGATTATTTGAATCATGATCGACACACAAGCATATAATTACCATAGATTGGCAATTTCTTCCCCCCCCCCTCTCTCTCTCTCTCTTTCTCTCTTTTAACATACCGTCTGCCTTCGGTAACTTTTGTTAACGAATCTATCAAAGTGCCTCTTGCATCACAGGCAAAGAACAGATTTACAATAGGTCATTTAAGTATGGAGGCCTGAGTTTTGATTGTGACAACTCTGGTGTGACCATCCTTACCAGGATGTGTTTTAATAATCCGCCCTAAGGACCATTTCGAAGATGGATAATGTTCGTCAATAACAAGAACTAGCGCTTCTACTCTTAAAGAAGGAACTCTGTTGTTCCATTTATATATAGCATAATATCTTTGAAGACATTCGTTAGACCATTTAGTCCAAAATGATCGAGCATCTGTCGGATCAATTGTCAATGTGATAAATGGGATATCTTAACCAGTTCAAGAGATCGACGGTTCTGGGACTGTAATCGGTGCACAGCTCATAATGAAATGTTCTGATGTGAGAGCATAAAGATCGTTTGGATCCTCGGTTAAGAGGGATAATGACCGAGAATTAAGAACTGCTTCTACTTGGGCCAATAATGTAGTCATTTCTTCATAAGTAAAAAGGGTATTGTCGACAATTCTAAGGAGATGGTGTTTCATTGATTTGACCTCAACTTCCCACTTCCCTCCAAAATGTGGAGCTGAAGGGTGATTGAATTTTCATGTACCAATTTCTGAGTACCATTATCAGCAAGAAGTCTTGCCAGTTTAGTGGATTCTTGCGTGGCTTGAAAGAAAAGTCGTTGCAATTCCGTGTCTGCTCCTTTGAGCGTGATGCCACAATCACTTGAAAGCGTAGTAAATTCCTCGTCTTGACGAAAACCTTTTATATGCAGCTATGAAAGCGTCTGCTGAATAGTCGGTCACGAGCTCCAAGTGTACGGCTGACGTGGAAAAACACACGAAGAGAGCTACATATGATTTGTAAGTATGGGCATTTTTTCCTTTTCAGGTCTTGAGTACGAACGGAATCAACATGGCGTAATCAACATCTGAGTGAGCAAACGGGCGAGAAGGTGAGATTCGTTCTATAGGAAGTTGTTCCATTAACTGTTGGGCTCTCTTTTGATGAAACCGGGTACAATGCATTTGAGGATCCACGATCGTACAGGGGCTCTGCCTCCTATAAGCCAATAATCCTTGCAAATAAAGAATAAAGTGACTTGCGTGCTTCCATACAACGTCCGAAGATGAGCATCTGATATAATAAGGGAAGTCAGAGTAGACTTTCTCGGTAATATCAGAGGATGTTTCTCCACCATCTTCCCAGGAAGAGAATATTGAAGAACGCCCTACCAAAGTATACACAGTTACAACTAATCAAATTAAGGAATGGAATCTTCTTTCTAGATATTCAAATTTAACAAAATTATATCGCATTACTGCCACTTGTCAACATGCAATATCGAGATTTCGAAAGATTTCCATTATCGACATTCTCACCATCTCTCACAACGCAAGGGCTTGAGAAAGCAAATAGTTGATATATACACTATTGAGTCGATGATTCAGAGAATAGAGTAATCGCAAGGAAACGGCGAATCAAGCTGCTTGAAGCGATGCTTCTCACCTTTGACGGAAAATTCGAGAACTGATTAAAAAATTCCTTCCGTAATAAGCTCACAATAGATTTAGCTCACAATTAGATTTATCCGACGTCGATAAACTTCATTATTTGAAATCAGCATTGAAAGTTGAAACAGTTAATAAAATAAAGATCTTTGAAATCGACAGAATAAATTATAGCGTGGAATCAAGGTGTGGAAATTATTGTGGAAATATCATATGAAGTAAAACGAATCTGGATTTCACAACATCTTTCGTTAATATTAAATCTATCGGTGTTGAAGACTACGGCTGGTTTAACTCGTCTTGTTGACGATGCAACATAATATGCAACAGCACATATCGTGTCGTTGAATACTTTGGAAGTTTCCGTTGGATACATAGTTCGATTGTCATTTCGTAAATCCGACAAACGACTCGGTGAATCGTGAAGCATGGCACTCAAACGCTTGATGTCATAGAATATAAACTCGATGCCAATCCAGATTTAAAATATGAATATATGCGAGTATTGGGACTATTTAACTACATATCGCTAATTGAAGATCCTAAAGATGGCTATTATATGCCACATCATGTAATCATTAAGGAAGTAAGTTTGACTACTAAAGTTCGGGTAGTATTCGACGCCTCAGCTAAAACGAATAGTGGCGTATCGTTGAACGATATGTTTTTAACCGGGCTCACAATTCAAAACAAGTTGTTTGCACACTTAATTCGATTTCACAATATAATTATACAAATACGTTATTATCACTGATATCGAAAAAATGTATCTTCAAGTATTATTATATGAGGATGTTCATCGATATCAGCGGATTCTTTGGTGCTGAAATAGTAGAATTGAGACATTACAGCTTAATACACTCGCATTTGGAGTTTCTTTCATCTTTTCTCGCGATCCGTTATTTAAAGACTCGCTGACGACGAACGTTACGCCTATCTTAGAGCGGCCGAAATCATTAAAGAACATTTGTTTTTTTTTTCTATGTGGACGACTTGCTAACTAGAGCAAATACTATTGAAATCCGTAAAATTAGAAATAAAATAATCGCTTTATTATCTCGGGGCGGCTTTACTATTAAGCAGTGGGTTTTCAACGACGAGCAAATCATTAAAGATTTAGCAACTAGCGTGCTCCACACAAAATTAGTATTTGAAATAGATCGTTTGTTGAAGACCTTAAGTATTTCGTAGAATACACCGGATAATATAATACGTTATTCAATACGTTTGATTGAGATTACCGAAGAATTAACGAAACGAATCATACTGTCCGAGATCGTGAAAATATTTGACCTACTGGGATTATTGGGCTCGGTCATCTTATGCGCTAAGAAATTAATGCAGGATATATGGTGGCTTACATTGGAACGAATCTGTGACACAAGATATATATTCTGAATAGTTAGAGTTTAGCAAGCAGTTAGAATTGGTCAACCGAATTTCGATCGCAAAATATTAATAGAAGACTGCCATGACATTCAAATTCATGGATTTTGCGATGCTAGTAATATCGGGTATGGAGCATGTCTGTACATTCGCTTGTGCGATAAGAAACATAATCGCTAGATTAGTATGTTCCAAGTCACGAGTCGCACCGCTAAAGGTTGTCACGATATTGCGACTTGAAGTGTGGCGTGTTATTATTAACACGTCTGTATTGCGAAGCAAGCAATGCGTTGCAGATAGTATAAGACAGTTTTTTATCCGATTCAATCATCATTTTACATTGATTAAAAACTTTACCCCATCTTTTAAAAACTTATGCGGCCAATCGAGTAGTGGAAAGAGCGTATCGGGTCGAATGAATGGCGGCATATAAAATTGAAGGATAATCCAGCAGACGCAAGAGGTCAATTGCCTCATAGTCTTTCATAGCACATAATTCGCGGGATCATCGTGATTGATTAAGAACGAAATTGAATTTGTAGCCTAACGAGATTATGCGAACAATCGAGAATTCTGAGTTGAAAAGAAATATGTATTTAGCAGCAATACATAATGATCTTCGAACTTTTGAGAGATATTCATCGTATGTTAAATTACTTAGAGTTTCGCGTACTGTCTTCTTTTTAATTCAATAATAAATATAAGGGATCGCTATGCGGAAAGGAAATCGATGAGATTAAAGTACGAATATTAAAGATCATTCAATCCGTACATTTTCCGGAGACTTAAGAACAAGGGATTAACGAGTAAAAGTAAATTCATCAACTTAAGTGATATTTATGGACATTTATAGATGAAAACGGATTGATATAAGTCGGAGGACGTCTATAAAATTGAAACTAACATTTTCTCAAAAACATCAAATTTTGCTTCCAAGTAAATATTATTTGACAGATAGCATTTTACGAAACACACAAAAATTATTTCCATGTCGGGCGTTCAAACTATGCTTTACATCATACGATAGAGATTTTGGCTGATCGATGAATCAAGTATGGAGAATTATACGCGTGCATACGTTGTTTCTGAATTAACTGATACCAACGCCATGGAATATAAAATGAAAAATCTTCCAACCGCTTGAGTACACAAAGCGGTACCATTTACGAATATCGGGATCGATTTCTGTCCCGTTTCATATTAAAGAAAAGTAATACCACAATCGAGCGCGAATAAAAGTACACGTGTGTGTTTCGTATATATGACGATAAAGGCACATCTTGAGGAGCGACTTGTCCTCGGAAGACTTTTTGGCAGCAATGCATCGCGAGGCGAGGAATGCTGGAGCATGTTTATTCTGATAATAATATGAATTTCGTGAAGTAATAATCAGTTGAAGGAGATGTAAATGCTACTTAATTCAGAAGAACATAAGGCTGTGATGAATAAATTCGCTAATAAGTGTCATATCGTGTGGCACTTCATCCCACCAGCAGCTCTACATTTTGGTGGATTGTGGGAGGCCACAGTAAAACGTTTCAAACATCATTTCAAAAGCGTAATCGGAGATAGCTTATTCACGTTTGAATAACTGAATACTTTTGTAATCGAAATCGAGGGAATCCTAAAAAATTCGAGACCAATCACCTCTCTATCTTCTGATTCCAATGACATGCTAGTATTGACTCCATCGCATTATTTGATTGGCAAACCATTAACCATCTTGCCGGAAGGCGACTTGTCGTCTGTTCCAGCTAACAGATTGTCTACATGACAATACATTACAAAAATGCGATAGGACTTTTGGACATGCTGGAGTCTCAAATACTTAAACGAATTCCAAATGCGAAATAAATAAAGCAAGACCGGAAATCACTGCCGGACGCATCGTTCTAATAAAGAACAAAAATCTGCCCTGTTCACAATAGGTATTAGAACGAGTCATAAGATTACACTCAAGCGATGATGGTGTAAAATACGAGCGGTCATCTTCAAAACGGCTTGGAGAAGTGAAAAGAGCATCAAATTGTTTATGCTTTTTATCGATTGAGCAATAGTTCATGTATACCGTATAAGAGTAAGATGCTATTATAATGGGTTAAATCATATAATCGAAGGCGTAACGACGAAGGATAAGGCTCGTTTACAAAGCCAAGCGTATAAATTATAAGATCTAGATCTACTTATGTTGCTCGGTACCCTCTCAACGGGGAGAATATGTTGAGTATTCCCATGAGATTATTACCATGCACGACCATACGATTTTTCCCGCCAAAAAGGTCAGACACTTTAAAGATTATTTAGAGCCTTAAAGGAAGATCATTTTATTGGATTTTCGATGACGAACAATGCATATGCTTCGCGGACGTCAGATCAGACTTCGGCACTGCTGTGACACGACGATGGTTATCTCAGCGGTTAGCGCGGTGGATAAATGTGACACCATCGCGATGAAGGTCAAGCGGATCGCAGCCCCAGTCGGAAATAGTCGAAAAGACGTCATTTCGATGACATTACGATGGAAAAGTTGTCGATTCGAAACTTGCATCGAAATTTCAACATTTTCGAGTGATAAAAAATTACATATGTAGAGAGTGCAATGAGAGTTTGATACATTTTTAATATTTTTGGAATAAATATGTGATACGTAATTTTACATTTTGAATATTTTCATTCAAACGTCGAATCGACATTTTTTTCCGATTTCATTTCGACAATTGCAATATCGCTCTAATTGTAAAAGGCCTGAAGGGCTATGGATTATGAAGGCTTTCTCAAAATTTTTCAGAATTTATAAATAATTTTATAATTTTTTAGAAAATTGTGGAATTTTTTAATATATAAATCAGAACATTTTTTACAATTGTCGATAAAGTCTACATCTTTTCTTCTAGTAATTCTTTGTATTTTATTTTATTGTTCTACTCCTGCTGAATAATTTTACATTACTTTTATTTGTACTTCATAGTTTATTTAATATAATCTTATTACATCACTTTTGTATTGAGGAATTTAAAGGAATAATCTTTTACCATAAATGCTGACAACCTATTAGCTGTCTCTTACCATAAATGAGTACGAAATCAAGGAAAAATATCATCAAATCTAATTCTAGCTAGACTAATTCTAGCTTGAATCGATATCGATTTTTAAATTAATGAAATTTAAATGTTGGTCTATCATACAAGTTTCCAATTATCATTTGGAAGTATAAAAATACTAGTCGTCACTCACTGCTACTGCAGTAGTATTATTACTGATACGCAATAGTGTCAATGCTGAGGCAGTAGTGTTACTATAGTAGTATATGACGACATATGATGTAACATAGAACTACTTCAGTAATTGTAATATTTAGTATAAAAAATTTATTAGAGTAAAAAATACACACACACACACACACACACACACACACACACACATATATATATCATTAGAGCAATTAGTATTATTCCAGCTAATAAAAATAATATTTTACAGTATTATTAGGTGTTGGAATTAATTCGTAGCGTTTTACAAGTGATGGGAAGTACTTTCATTAATGTATTTTTTAATGCTCATGTGAAATAAATAACATTCTTTCATTAAAAAACGCTACGAATTAATTCCAACACCTAATATTAAAAATAAGTTATATCATAAATATTATCATAAGTGTCATCATTTATACATTACTATAATGTTTAATATTAATTATATTTTTTTTATGTGTTCCGCCTTTTTCACAATATCTTTGAACAGATATGTTACAACTATACATTCATTAGTATTATGGGTGTTTATGATTCTTCGAAGGAGCAATTCCCGTACGATCATAGAAATGTGAAGCATGATAAGTGGAGGTTTCGGATTCGGATGGGTGACCGCGCATGGGTACATCATAAAATTAGAATTTATAAAATCTCGAATTTATAAAATAAATTTTTTTTTATTATAATTTTGTCGTGTATCCTGTGAAATATGATACTAATCAATAATACTTATTTTCACAACAAAATTTCAATGAAACTAATGAAATTTTCTTTATCATTATTATGCTATCAGTGATACTTGTCGAATTTACTTGCATTAGTGACACTAGTAGTACATTTTTATGCTGACTAGATCAATTTAAGATTTTATTTCCAACTCCAAAATTAATCGAAATTGGAGCCAAAAATCTGTCAAAATCAATAGAAATTTAGAAAACTTTCGACTTTTATTTTCGACATCGAAACGATGTCTTTTCGAGAAATTATTTCTGACTGGGACGTCTGTAATCCTTTTACTGCGTTTGTCACGAGTTGCCAATCCAGATCGCTTTTGATTGCTCGAAATCCACCAATTGTAGACGAAACGTGAATCCGTACGATATTCGAGGTGCTGAAGTCGATCAAGTTAGTCTGATCTTGGTGTCTGCAAGTATTATCCTCGCGACTCAGGGTTTTTTCCCCCCAAGCGTCGTCGCGAGGTTATCGTGAACCAGGGTTTTAGCTGTGTGTAACCAGATGTGTGCGCGAAGATGTCCGATATTACCAGGCGACTCAGGGTAATAATCTCCAGTCGTGAAATCCATAGACACAATAGTATTTCGACGCTAAGAAAACGCATAGCGGTGAGTCTTCCGAGATTATTATATCTCAATAATGACTGTGTTTATCAAATTCTATGTATGGCTTGAAAAATTTATCGTATGACAAAAAACGGACGCATGTAATATTGGCCTAATAGATAATATTAGCCATTAATGAATCGCATTGTCGATTAACTCTTTTTACACGTTAAATCATAAATAATGAGTATTTACGCGTATCAAATTGATGCGGATTAAATATTTGATACGTCCTTATTTACACTGATCTGCCTCAGAGGTTAGGTTAGGTGACGTAATGTCTTCACTGCTTTTCAAGATGTAAAACTTCTAATTCTAATTTGAACTTAAAAGCAGTGGCGAATTTTATACGATTCATAATATACGATTCAAAATGAACTAAGTATTTACAGCACGTTGAGATTCTTTGATAGCATTTGATATCAGTTTGTATCAGTTTGGTCTGATTACTCGTGATTCAGAAGTATCAGATCAAAATAATCCGCCAGCGTTTATATCAAGTGATTAGTGTGGATATGGCTACTTAGGCTACATTCCAAAACGTCTATCGAGGAAGATTTTACTATAGTATATGTTATGTGTACTATATATTTTGAGTAAAATTTTCCTCGGAGAGAACGTTTTGGAACGTAACCTTAATACGCGTATCAAGTGCGCGTATCGGTATAAACTAGGCCATTACATGACAGATTATCTAATCCTCAAAATACATGTAACGCCTTATGATACGGTTCCACTGAGCGTGTCACGCGTCGCATTGTCGAAGGAGAGAAAGAGAGGGATTGTGTATATATCATATATGTAATACTATATTGCTAACGGCAATTAAGAGCTGCCGAAAACATCACGGTGCAGACGATCGCTTCTCACTTCCACAATTCATGTACTTTCGCAATGTGCGGGTATTCCCAACCTATTTTATCATATTTTATCACGTTTATTGTATCCGACGTGATCAATAGTGAAGTTGAGTTTGTTATTTGACCTATATAAAAGTACTAATTAAAAAAAGGAAATAATGCCGCGATCTTGTTATTTATGTAAAAGAAAAAGCACAGAGGCTAAAAGATAACTTTACATAAGTAAGTTTAATTACAAATGATGAAACTACATGTCCGATTGCTTATAATAGTTAATAAAAATTAAATTATTTTTTCCGAAAGCACCAGAAATACCAAATAAAAAATGGATAAATATAAATATAATAATAAATATTTTATATTTTTAGCTTCTAAAGAGAACATTTCTCCTCCTCGAAAAAAACGTTTGTTTGCAGAGCCAAGATATATTTCAGATATTAATATTAGTGACGTTAGTACACCGAGAAGAACGAAAAGATTAATCAATTTTAATAAAGAAATGGATCAAAAGAAAAGCAAACAAATCAAATCTTTATAAGATGAAAACAGAAGACTTCGAAAGTGAATTATTACATTGCGATTAAGACGATTATATTCGTCAACAATAAACAAAACTTATTTTATTCCATCATCAGTAGCATTAATTATAATTAGGATTGTGTAAAATTTCAGTTTTAATATATATAATATATGTGTTTTATTATTTGTAAAATGTGCGCGTGCATACGTTCTCCGCATGCGCATTCAAAGTACACGAATCGTGGAAGCGAGAAGTCAATTTTCTATCTCATTATCTTGGCATACTCCCCACTCTCAAAAAGAGGCTGCGTTAGCAATATAATAATACTACATATATGGTATATATAAACTTCTCTCTTTCTTTCTTTCGATGCGACGCGTGACGCACTCAGTGGAAACTCAGCCTTAATGCTTTTTTATAATTTCATTTTCTCGATGTACCTTCACTTTATATAGTGAAATATATATAACAACGTATCTATTTTAATACAAATCAGGCACATACCGATAAAAAACATCGAAACGGTAAAAGAAAGCATTGCCCTTATATGTATACGAAATGTTACATAAAGCTATGTTCTCATGGAAAAAGAAGTCTCAACTTATATCTTTTCTGTCAATATTCCGTTCCGCCCGCTGTTTCTTTCTCCATGGGGACGCAGCCTAAGTAAACATTGTTAAATATGCATGATGGATCTAAAACTTTTTAAAATCTTCATAAATACATCAATGAAATAAACATATGAATTACGTATAGAAATCATTGACCTGGAAAAAAAAAGCTATAAGCCGCTCGGTGAGCCATAACGCATTCGAATATGTATATGTACGTATGTACGTATACATTAAGAGGGCTTTAAATGTGGATAATTTATACATCGAATGACAAATTTTTTATAAAATCATGTGGTATCCAATAATTATGTGTCCAATCGAGATACGCCCTTTGAACAATATATGTCAAGGTCATTTTTTTTTATTTTATTTTATAACTATACTTTGTAACACGTGATGGGTTACTGTTATAACCTTCCGAAGGTTGTTCGGTATGATGACCTTTATAATATGTGGAAAGGTCATCGGAGTGAATTGTTCATTTTATTTTTAATATTTTCTTAATAAGCAACGGTCATCTGCTGAAACTGTCCGATGGTCACTCAGGGTCTTGACAATATGAGTCAACGTCATTTGAATTTTTTTTGATAACTTTGTAACGCGTAACTGTTACTGTTACAACAACCGAAGGTTGTTCGGTGTGATGACCTTCATATTGTGGGGGGATCAAGGTCATCGGAAGTGAATTGTCATTTTAATTTTAATATCTTCTTAATAATCAACGAGCAACTGCCAAAATGTTTTGAAGATTACTTAGGGTCATGATCTTGATTATATATGTCAAGGTCAGTATCATTAGAGTTGAATTCTCTATTTCATTTTTAATAATTTTTTAACGTTTGATAACGATTGTTAAACCTTCCAAAGGTTGCAGGAAATGTAGCAGGAAAACAAGTATCGTATGCCGCAGATATACGTTAAGTATTAATTACAGATTGAAAAAAGGAATAAAATTAAGTAAAAGTTATCGAAAAGAGTAATTCTAACTATGATTTATGTTTGTACTCATAATTAGGCCTTATGATTCCTTTAAATTTAATTTCATATGCTTTACGAATTATTTTATTGGTTACTTACATTATATTTAAAACACTGATAAACAGGCATTCAAAGTTTAAACTTGTACAGTTAAAAATCTTTCCATGGTTCTTATTTTGAAATATCTAACTGAATAACTAATTGAAAAGGAACTTTTTATACAAATATATTTATATAAAAAATGCAGGGATGGGAAGTAAAGCAATACTGTAAATTTTATCACTACAGTCATTTATAAAAGCGAGTTGATAATGAAACGTTGCAGTTTTTTTATGATTGCAACGATAATTGACTACATTAATTTTTGGCTAAGCTTGGAAAAGTCACTTTGGAAAATAACTCTTTACGCGTTACCATTACACGTTTGCTCATTAAAAAGGTTATTTGTAATGAATAACGCGTAACATTAATCGTTATAAGTAATGAGTAAAAAGTAACGCAAATAACGAGTTACTATTTTTCAGTAACAAGTGACCGTTCCAACTCGTTGTAAATAATGATTGAGTGACTTTCTAACCCTGATGTGACAATTAATTTTACTACATTAAAAAATAAATTTATAAGAAAATATTAAACACTACAAAATACATGTGATATCAGTACAAAACTTACCCTTCGAAAAAGGGGTAAAAAAAGATGATAAGAGTGTGTATTTTTCGGTTCTTCGGAAAAAATGTATACTAAATTCATATACTGTTTATAAGAAGATATTAAACAATACAAAATCCATTTCAAAAAATAATAAAACAGCGCTGTGTATATGTGCTGTGAATACATGTTCTGCGAAAAAATTTTATTAAATTAAAATAAAAATTATAATGAAACCAGTAACACGTATTTTTATTTTATTTATCTATTAAAATCCCATAAATAAAAATTCTACTATTTATGATACTATTTATGATTAATTTGAATGATACGTATAGGCATATAAAAGATTTGATATTAATAATGGGCGCTAAATTATAATCTTTAAAAATTATTACTCAATCCAATATATAAACCTTGATTAAGAATTACAACTTAAATGATAGTATATCTCATTTAAAAAAATAAAACCTATATTTGTATATTTGCCACCAAGTTAAAATTTCATAAATAAAAATTGTATTTAATTTGAATGATACATATCAGGTACATAAAAGATCTGACATCAATAATTAGCGCTAAATTATATATAATCTTTAAAAATCTTTAAAAATATTACCTCGCTCAATCCAAATCATATATGAACCTTGAACACACAAAACTTTGTTGTACAAAATTAAAAAATGAAATTTAAATTGCGTTATTTTTTCAATCCAAGAGAATTATAGAGAATTGAGGACGTAACAGAACAAAATTAAAAATTTTAAATAAAAAATCATGTAAAAACATTGGATAAATTAAACACCGTTCAAACGTAATAATGAATTTAATTTGAATGCTACATTTATTAAAAAGAAAGTTGAATATTAAAACAAAATATAATGGTATTGCAGTACTACTATGTCCTATACTTAATTTAATTCTCATCTGCACGCCATAACGCTCGCACGTATTCGCATTGATTATACTTACTCCCATCGTATTTTGTTTTTAAAATTCTTTTAATTCTATATATGACAGATATTATTTACGCGTAGACGAGATAAGATTACTAAAGCCATCTATTGGAAAAATAATGGATTTCTTTTTACTACACCTAATATATAATTTAGCACTAATTATTGATGTCAGATCTTTTATGTACCTGATGATGATATGTATCATTCAAATTAAGTACAATTTTTATTTATGAGATTTTAACTTGGTGGCAAATATACAAATATAGATTTTATTTTTTTAAATTAGATATACTATTATTTAAGTTGTAATTCTTAATCAAGGTTTATATATGATTTGGATTGAGTGAGATAACAAAAAATAAATTTTTTTTGCAGAGCACGTATTCACAGCGCTTTTTTATTATTTTTTGAAATGGATTTTGTATTATTTAATGTTTTCTTATAAATAGTATATGAATTAATCAATTTAGTACATATTTTTTTTCCGAAGAACCGAAGAATATGTACTCATGCCTTTTTCTAGCCCTTATTAAAAGGGTCAGTTTTGTACTGATAGTGTTAACAGCAATTCGTAGCGATAAGTAACTGATAAGCTGTATTCAGCAGTATACATAAAACAAATAAACAGTTTCAAATCAGAACTATAGTATCGACATTAGTGTTATCATATTGATGCGAACACTATGTACATACGGATTTAAAGCTTTATTGTTACAAAGTTTATCTTTACCTCACGGATCGTATTAGTAGTAACAAACTTAGAAAGTTGTAGTGTACAGCTGATATGAAATAAACTTCATGTAACCTAAAGTCCATCTTGGTGTAAAGAAACAAATGTGAAAATAATACAAAATCGGTTTTTAGATTCTAAATTTCTTCCTTATCATTCGTCACATCCGATCATTGCCCGTGAAGCACAGTCGCGAAGTGCAACGTTGTCAAATCGTCTGTATGCACTTGACCTCCCGAGTCATTGACAAGCTCATATATTTATTAATATTCTATACATTAATAATTTATTAAGCATGTAGCACATAAATAATATCTACAATTCATTGCATTAACATTGCATATGATTCGGAATCGCTGTAATGACAATTTATTTTATTTGCAGTTTTAACTCCAAAGTAATAGTCGAACCTCCTTAATGGACAAAACGCTTCACATGTATTTGTCACATGTAAAGCGACTGAAGAAATCTAAAAATCTAAAATAGTCTCTTTTCGAGGCTCGATCTCCAGATCTCGGTATCGGCTGCACTAATTTTATTTGGAAAATTTTTACTGGTCGCAGCCAAAAGATATCAATGAATTATATAATAAAAGTGTTTTTAGATTTTTAATTACGACTTTGATTTCTGAATAATTTTAATTTAAAATTAATGTCAAAATTCCAGATAAAACTAGTGGTAGCATTGCAAATTTGGCAATATGAACATATACACAACGACGTTCATATGTCAAGCGATCAAGCGACTCGTTTTATATTTTTATATACTTGGAGTCGCGACCCTACCGCATCGCTTGATTAAAGTACAGTTACTAAAAAATGAATAGTTTAATAGATAAAAATATTTTTCAGTTCGATTAGAACCGAAGCAATTTTCAAATAATGCTAAAGTAAGATCTGTCTATTTTTATGATTTTTCTTAAGGATTTTCTTTTGATGGGCATCTCGATTATAATTATGATTAAGCAAAAAGAAAGTTTTGCACAGCCTATCTGCTTCAAAATATTTTTGCAGAAAGTAGAAGAATATTAATTTCGGTCTCGAAACACAGCTTTTGTCATTATAATGAATTAAAATTACTTTAAAAGTTGTCTCAGTAGAAGATCAGTTATTTATATATTATTCTTTTTCTCTTGCTCGTTGCACGCGTATGTTTTTCATATAACAGAAGCCGGAGCGGCAGCAATGGGGAAATGACAGGGAATTTCTATTATCCTGTATCGCCATGTCGGTCGGTCTCGGTAATATATGGCGATTTCCGTTCACGGCATATGAGAACGGCGGCGGCGCCTTTCTGATACCGTATATCATCATTTTAATCGTCGTAGGGAAGCCGTTTTACCTGCTAGAGATGATCCTAGGACAATTCTCCAGCCAGTCATCCTTGAAGATCTGGGACCTTGCGCCGGCATTTAGAGGTGCGAGTACATTTGGTATCCTAGTGCTTTTTTCTTAGTCTCTCATTGCGCTTCAATTTTATTACAGTATTCATGAGATGTATAAAAAAATTGTAAAATATAATATTATAGCGTAAGAATAAAATTAAATAATCGTAGGCATTGGCATCGCGCAATGTATAACATTGCTGGCATTGACGTCCTATTACTGCTCGCTGATGGCGTTGACCTTGTTCTACCTCATCGCTAGTTTCCAAACGGAATTACCGTGGGGAAGATGCTGGGAGGAATGGGGCGAATTCTGCGTAGACTCTATACGCAATAACTACAGCTCTAGGACTGAGAACATCAGTTATTCCAGCTCTGCTGAGCTGTATTTCTAGTAAATTACTTACAAGGGTTTGTCACAACTGCCCGAAACAGATTCGATTCTCCTTGAAATATGTTGATAAATCAACAAAAATCTAAGAGATACATATTTTTTTATATCGGCCTCTTAGATTTAGGTAAAACAACTCCTCAAAATAAATGAGTATGAGGGTATTTTTAAAATATTAGATTTTTGAAAAATCTTAATACACAGTTATAAAATATATTCGTATATAAAATTATACGTGTTTTGTCTACAACGTTTTTCTAAACATTTCATCGTTTCGTTGTTAACACAATCCAACAAAAAAAATGCGAGTAAGGCCAACATTTCTTAATATCGTAGATTCAAGATTGCTGAATCCAAATCCGCCAGTGAAAGATATCTATCACATCAGATTTTTGAGATAAATCAAGTAATATGAGCCAAAACCAGTTTTTTTTTGCCATATTTACCATTTTTTTTATGGCCAAACGAAATTTTATTTTTCAATTTCATTAGCACCACTCTAAAGAGCGAATCTTCATCTTTAAAACGAATTTTTATTTTTTACTGTACAATTTTTTTTTATTGAGTTATGAATGTTTTCTGAAATGTAAAATGATGGATCCAAATTAGCGGACTGAACCTAGAAAGTAAATAGATTTGTATCAAAAAAATATCTTAGGCTTTCTAAATGTCACTGATATCGGATTTAATAAATTTAAAATATAGAAATTCAAAATGGCGGATCCATTATGGAGAACCGAAGTGACATTCCTTTTGTGATACAAATCTGTCTATTTTTCAGATTTAATCCGCTAATTTAGATCCACCATTTTATATTTCAGAAAACGTTCATAACTTAATAAAAAAAATCACACAATAAAAAATTCGTTTTAAAGGAAGATTCGCTCTTTAGAGTAACGCTAATGAAATTGTAAAATAAAATTTCATTTTGCCACAAATAAATGATAAATATGGCAAAAAATGTTGTTTTTGACTTATATTACTTGACTTATTTCAAAAACTTAACGTGATGAGCATATTTCGATGACGAATTCAACGATCTTGAATCTGTTAAATGCGGGTCGCCAAGGAAAAAGGTCAAATTTTATTAGATAATATAATTGATAGGAATTAACTATAAGTGTTAACTTTGAAAGATTGTTTCACACATCAAATTTGATATTGGGATATAAAAAGATACATGTCTCTTAGATTTTTGTGTTTAACAATATACTTCAAGGAAAATCGATTCCGAACAGTTGTTTCAGGTCTTTCGTTAGATACAGCAGCAAAATTAGCTATTTCCAATTTTTTATCTAAAGTGTCCCCGAACTGGATCAGATGACTTTCCGAGAATAAAATTTTAAAGAAATTTTAAAAATGAACAACAAAACTATACTCATTTCAGAGAATTCCTTTAATAAAATTTAATCGAAACTAGCATAAGTCATAAAAATATAATATACTGCAATTACTTATTATATGCAATTATTGTACATAGGTACATATACATTAGACTGTCAAGAAAAAAAAATTTTTTTTTAATCGGCCTCTCAGCTTAAAATCTTCCATCATGTCAAAAGAACATCCCTAAATTTTTATCAAAAGATGAGATTTAGAGGTTGCTACTAAATAATTTTTAAATCAAAGTTTCGATTTTCCTTAATACATGTTTAATTCGATGCAAAAAAAGTTTAATCCAGATTTTAAAGGTTATACTGTATGTTTTTTGATCATTGAACGATAATTTATTTAGCTCTACAATATATGTAGAGCTAAATGTAGTGTCTATTATATACAGGATGTTCATCCATAAATGTCCGAGCAAATATCTCGCAACTGGTTGAAATTACAAGAAAGTTTAATAAGAGAAATTTGTCGAGTCAGCTACAAAGTACACGTAAAAAATTTTTTTCTGCTTTTGGTTTTTTTCGAGTTAAGTAGGTTAACATAGTTTTTTTAAATGGATACCTATAATCTTTTTGCATATTTGTATAGAGAACATTTGTAATCTAAATTGTATGTAGTTACAAAATTGTTATTATATTATGCATCATTTACGAGATAATCGACATCTTAAGTATCAAAGTAATAAATATAATTCGGTAATTATTTAGTACAGGAGACCATCTTCTAATGACCTTGACCTTGTCAACATATGTTGTCAAGATCATGCTCCCGAGTGACTTTGACCAAATTTTAGCCGTCGTTCGTTGTTCGTTAAAAAGTTGTTACCAAAAAAAGTTCATCAAGACAATGTGATTTTAAAGTAAAGAATTTGTATTTGTAAAGCAGACATTCTCAGAAAAAGAATCAAGTATATTATCATACACATCAGTTTGCTGGACTATCTTTTGCAGAGAGGTAATTCATGTAATTTAATTATTTCATAAAATTACATAAATGGAAAACAATGACAATTATTTGTAAAGCAGGAAATTTGCGTTTTTGAAGTAAAATATTAGTATTTTTGAAACATAAAATTTGTATACTTAATTAAAAATTTTTTACTTTAATAAATATTCAATTACAACAAACGGGCTTCTCAGCTCATGAATCAATGGTTAACAAATAATCAAAGTAAAATTGGCGGAGAAGGAATTATTGTTGAAATCGATGAGGCAAAATTTGGATATCGACAATATCATTGCAAACAACTCGTTAAAAGACAATGGCTTTTCGGCGGAATAACACGCAACACAAAGAAAATGTTTGTTCTAACAATTGAATCCCATGACGCATAAACATTACTATCGCTCATCCGGAAATACATTGCTCCTGGATCAATAATTCATACCGATTGGTAGGAAGCATATAGCTAAATCGATCAAATATATCAACATAAAATAGTGAATCATTCATAACATTTTGTTGATCCAGGCGTTTATACTAAAAATATGGAACATCTATGGAGAGATATTCACGGAATTATATCTCGATATGATCGTAAACAATCCCATTTCATTTATTACCTTGCAGAATTCATATTTAGAAAAGTGTTTGATACATGTGAATGATTAAACGCTTTTTTTAACGTAATGGCTAAAGATTCCACATATAAGCGTAGAAGAAATTCGGACAAATTCTCTGCTCTAAAGACACAAAAATTATATAAAAAATTATATAAGAAAATATTTTGCGCTGTTAAAGTAGAGAATTTATTTCATCGGAGCGCAGTTGTGTCCAAAAGTTAGGTTTTATTAATGAACTTTTATGTTAGTAACTTTTTAAGGAACAATGAGCAACGACTAAAATTTGTCCAAAGTCACTCGGACTCAAGTACAACCATATGTCACAACATATGTCAAGGTCATTGGAAGATAATCTTCTATAGTAAATAATTAATTTGGATTCTAAGTCATTTTGAACATGGTTTGAAATGTCAAAGAGAAGTCGAAGAAGGAAACGAACTTTTTTTTGTGGAACATTTATTAACCCATAAATTACTCGAAATTTTGACCATCGTGTTCAATATTCAACGCATTTTATAATGTTTCTCATTGTTGACTGCAGCATTTCTACTGTAATATCTTCAACAGTTCTAATGATTTTATGTCGTAAATGTTATTTTTTAACAAGATGGGGCTCCACCACATCATACACATGCTGTAGCCAATTTTTTAAATGATAGGTTTCCTAATTGTTGGATAGGTACTAATGGCCCTACACAATGGCCATCGAGATCTGCGAATTTGACATCTTGCGATTTTTTCCTTTGAGAATATATTAAAGACATTGTCTACGCAACTGTTCCAAAATGAAGAAGATTCACTAGAGCTATTGAATACAAGAGTAAAAATGGTGCAGTCAACAATGAGAAACTATAAAACGGGTTGAATGTTGCATTGGGAACATGATGGTCAAAATTTCGAGTAATTTATGGATTAATAAATGTTCCATAAAAACATTATTCGTTTTCTTCTTCGACCTCTCTTTGACATTTCAAACCACATTCAAAATTACTTAGAATCCAATTTACTGTTTTGATACATAAGATATCGATTATCTCGTAAATGATGCATAATAGCAATTTTTTACTACATATAATTTTGATTGCAAATGCTCCCTACTATATACATAAATATGCAAAAAAAATTATAGGTATTCATTTAAAAAAACTATGTTACTTACATAACTCGAAAAAGCCAAGAATAAAAAAACAATTTTTACATGCACTTTGTAGCTGATTCGGAGACGTACTTTTTCTTATTAAACTTTCTTCATTAATAAGTAACTTCACTCAATTATGAGATATTTGCTTGGACATTTGTGGACAGACACCCTGTATATATATATATATATATATATATATATATATATATATATACACACATATATATATATATATATATATATATATACATATAACGTTTTTAAGGATTGAAAAGTTTTTTTATAAGTTTTAAAATATATCGATTTGTGGTTTTGATATTCTCAGATCAAATGTCTCAATTTGGCGATAATAACTCTTTATTAGAAAATGAAATGATTACATAATACAAAAAAATATGATTTAATTAATTGAAATAGATTATATATATATATATATATATATATATATATATATATATATATAAAATACACACACACACACACACACATTTTATAATCCAGTAAATACAACTTTTAAAGACCCTGTAGTAAATCCCGGGTAAATTTCAACTGAATCTTATTATGGGTAAACAATTTGAGGGGAGTAACGGCCCATTTGAATGCTTGGAACTTTGCTAAAATAGACCTTGAACTCGAAATTTGATCATTTTTTCACATTAATCGGGCAGTATTTCTTAAGGGGGGAAATCACAGTAGAGCACGAAAAAGTAAGTATATTTTCGGGAATTTTTTTTGGCTCAATGAAATGATCAATCAAAAATTTGTAAAATAAGCATTATAATATTATGAATGAAGTACAAATAAGAATTTTTTCATACATTTTTGGTACAAAATGGCGGCTGTGCCGCACTTGTCCGATGGCGCCTATTTTTGAAAGAGGGACCATGGGCGGACATCTAGAGTCCTTAATTTTTGACCTGGAACAAAAAATGACAGTTTTTTAGGTTCTATATATCAATAGCTATGGAAGTACGTAGGATTTTTTCGATATATTAATTTTTCGCAAAATGATGCACGTTTTAAGGAAAACTTGCAAATTTAACAAAAAAAAAACGCCATAAAATTGTTGATAAAAAAAAAACCATGTAATATAAAAAAAAACCCTACGCACTTCCATAGAGAAAGGTATTCTGAATATACTGTCAAAATTTGAAACCGATCGGTAAAGATTTATTCGAGTTATGTGTCCGCCCAGTTTAAAAAAAGTGGTTTCGAGAAAAACGCGTTTAAAGTTTTAAGTACTGTAAAATCATATAATATTTTTATACCTCTAATCTGCGATGCCTGCGCCATACAATTGGCCTTCTTTATCTATCTCCTGCTCTTGTTTGGCCTTTCGAATTGTTTTCAGATCGATGCGGGCCTGTTTTGCGCCCTCACTCAAAGATCGTTCCGCTTTCTGTATGCGTTTCTCATCCAAGTCCATGCATAGTTCGTGACTTTTTGGGCCAATTTTCATGCCCATGACCTGGATTATATGTAAAATTGATATTAATCCGTCATTAAAAACACACGAAGCGATGTTCGTAGCAATGTCGATGATTCTTTTGCCGGAATTCATAGTTTTCGGAGCCATCGCCCACACTGTCGAGTTGAAGCTCTCATTGCTGTTTTGAGTGAAACCCCCGATGCAGCGAGTGAGAAGATCATCCGTGAGTTGTTCGTAAACTGGCTTAATTGCTTCATAAACTATATCAGACAATGGTGATTTGTGCGTATAGGTAGCCAAAGTGTTAGAAGATTTCGCTCTTTGCCACGAGCACCATGAATTTTCTCCAGTCGGGCAATCGTCGTATTGGGGATGGTTATCCGTAGATATTTTGTGAAGTAATGTGGCCCATATAGCTGTCTTCATTTTTTCGACTGATTCGCAATTTCTACGAATAGCTAACCCGAAATATATTGACAGTTCGTCGATCAGTTTGCCTGTCAATTTCCCTTTTCCTCCCAAGCCTTTTGTGCGTTTCTTCAAATTACGGAGGTGGGTGCCCATGCGTTTTTGTACGTGATCTACGCATTCCTTTTTAGTTATCGTCACGTTTTCGTACGGTTTAGCATCTGTGACACCTTTGAAGATTTTCGAGTCTCCATCGCCTACATAACTTACATACTGCACATCATGCAATGCTTCAGAGCGCTGGAACATTTCAATGACTGCATTTGCGGCACTCCATCTTTTGGTATGTTATTCTTAAGACCCTAAAGCACCTTATAAGCGAAAAAAAATTTTTTCGATTTTTTCAAACTTTTACTGTGATTTCCCCCCTTATATCGTAGAGCTAAATGAATTTTTGCATTGTGTTCAGTGGCCAAAAAGACATACCATATTTAAAATTCAGATCAAATCATTTTTATATTAAATCAAATATGTATTAAAGATAATCGAAACTTTGATTTAAAAATCGTTCAGCGACCTTTAAATCTTAATATCTTTGACAAAAATTTAGGGGTATTCTTTTGGTATGAAATGGAAGCTTTTGAATTTAAGAGATCGATTAAAAAAAAATTTGTTTCTCTTGTCAGTCTAATATACATACACATATACGTATACATATATATATAGTACATATATAGTACATATATATACAGGATGTCCCGCATTTTTTTCTTAAAAACGTATTTTTGACGTAATTTAGAGATGAAAATCCTAATACAAAAATGTCAAGACTATAATAGTTTTTAATTAGTAGCAATTAAAGTTTACTAATATAAAGCTGATATTTCGCGCGCTAAGGCATGATGATATGACAAGTACCAAAGATGCTATCACAGGAGACTTTCTTGACATCGAGATTATCAATAATATGCAATAATATTTATATTATTAATCTTTAACCGGGTAACCTTTAACCGCGAAATTGAGTGCCGCAAAATTTGTTTTTCTGAAAAATCATTGATATGAATGCGAGTCTTTTTTTTTTACTGGTCTTCGGTTTGCTCATTTAATGTCTCCATAAGATAATGCATGTAATATTTTTCTATTTTTTCTATTAAGTTGGCTAGCCTTTAATCCATTTTAAAATCAGTATGACACGTTTTGCAACACGGAGTGTTACCGCGCACGCTTCAAAATATAAATAAAATTTTGTTTAAATATAATAAATAATTGTAATAACGCGTGATGTTGAACCGATCCTCACATTTTAATTAATTTTTATTCGTATTAATGTTTAATATCTCTTTAGGTTAGAGTTAGGTTAACTTATGGTGTAAATAAATTATAATTACTATTAATTTATAATTATTATTTTTATGTTTTAAAAAGTTTATATTATATCATTATTTTATAAAAACACTGTTATTATTTTCTTGATTATAAATTAATTTATAATCTCTTATTTGATTATAAATTAATGTGATTTTATTTTTTAGCAAATCTCTTAGTTTTTATTTTTATTTTTTAGTTACATCCAAATTTTTAATTTTATAAGAAAGAAACAAAATTTTTGGATAGAGTTCCGAAAAGATAAACCCCCCGATTTTCTTGTCGCTTGATATAGTATTGTATTTTGATGTCCTGATTACGAATATGATAACGAAAATTGCCGACAAGGTCATTGTCAGGGTTTCAAATATTTAAAAAATAATTTTTCTTGCATTTCAAGTGAAAAGTTATGCGCCCCTAAGCAGCGGAGGGGGAGGGGAGGAAGGTGGGATGAGAGTCGCTTCGCGTGGAAGTTGTGTGCCCCTAAGCAGGGGGGGGGGAGTGAGGGGAGAGTTACTTTGCGTGGAAGTCGTGCGCCTCTAAACAGGGGGGGGAGGGAAGAGAGATGAGATAGGAGTCACTTCGCGTGAAAAGTCGTAAAGAAAATGTATGTCCTATCCATCTTTCAGCACGACAGCACCTACTGATAAGCATGTTGAGTAGTGATGTTTAGCTAGATTGCGCAGCAAATGACTGTCAAAATGACCTTGTCGGTAATTTTCATTATCATATTCATAATCTGCACACCAAAATACAATAGTATACCAATCGATAATAAAATCAAAGAGTCACCTTTTCGGAACTTCACCCAAAATTTTAATACTATAGTTAAATTTTAATATATTTTATTATAAATATATTAGGTGTTGGAATTAATTCGTAGCGTTTTTAATGAAAGAATGTTATTTATTTCACATGAGCATTAAAAAATACATTAATGAAAGTACTTCCCATCACTTGTAAAACGCTACGAATTAATTCCAACACCTAATATTTTACTTGCTTCTATGACGATTGTTCAATTATTTATCCAATTATTACGAGTA
This sequence comes from Acromyrmex echinatior, assembly GCF_024713525.1. Lineage (NCBI taxonomy): Eukaryota > Metazoa > Arthropoda > Insecta > Hymenoptera > Formicidae > Acromyrmex > Acromyrmex echinatior. The sequence continues at coordinate 4,695,756 of NC_141858.1, read as the reverse complement.
TAACTCCTAAATAATAAATTTGTGATGCGGCACTCCGTGCCGCGCGCCCATTAATGTTTGGCCGGGAGGCGTGCCTGGTTAAGGGTTAAAAAATTGTTCCTGTTTTTATACGGAACTTATTTGTACATTACATATACATAATAGTTTATTATATCGAAATATCATAAAATATTAATTAAATAACGCTAGATGCAATTATATATCAGCAAGATAAATTTATAACCATTTTGTTTATATCTCGTATGGTAAACATTTTTGTGATAGTATTGATAGGTTACTTCCAACTTCGAACATATGAATGGATTGATTTATAGAAAGGAGGAATGAGAGGGATGAAGTATGATAGGACATTAGAGCTTTGTCTCGCATGCATCTGCGACAAACTTGAAAACAAATTTTGAAGTAAATTCAACGGATACTGACACTGTCTTTTATTTTATTCCCTTTTTTTCTGCTTCATGTCCACATATTGGATCCGCCATCTTGAATTTTGCAATTGTTCACATGTCTTTGATAGCTTATGCTTGAAGCTACATTTGTGTGATTTTTCTATGTCAAGTACAATTTTGGAATAATAGGTGGCTGTCTTAACAAAAAATGCTCCATATATATATATAAATATATATAAATATATATGTATATATTAAGAATATTTTGTTTTTAGGGTTTTGCAAGAGATAACACTGTCAGTATATGTCAATGTCCAAAGAACATTCCAATCGCAGCTTTTGTTTTACTATTGCTTCAAGATATTTAGTCATTCATTAAATAGACGCAGTAAACATCATGTTTATATACCATTCTAAAAATGAAGCTTCCTAAAATGCATTTTCGACATGTGTTGTTTTTGTTTTTTAACAAAGAAGAAAACGATCTCTCAAGGTCATAGAATTCTGACAGAAACTTATGGTAATATTTCTGCATCAATTCAGACATGTGAATATTATTAGGTGTTGGAATTAATTCGTAGCGTTTTTAATGAAAGAATGTTATTTATTTCACATGAGCATTAAAAAATACATTAATGAAAGTACTTCCCATCACTTGTAAAACGCTACGAATTAATTCCAACACCTAATAGTTTAGATGATTCAAAAGTGGTGATTTCAACGTTAATGTAAAGATCGTTCGGGACAATAAAAAAAATTAGAAAATGCAGATTCGTAAGCATTATTGGACAAAAATTCAGCACAATCCACTTCAGAACTTGCCAGAGAATTAAATATTGATCGTGCAACAGTTACTAAATGTTTATATGAGAGACTAACACAGGAAAGATTCACAAAGAAGGAAAATGGATTTCATCAGTTATCGGAAAATGCAATTGTGAATTGGTTGAACATTTGCATTTCGTTGATTGCCAGATAAAAAAAGAAGAGTTTTGTTTGTATCGAATTATTAATGGGGATGAGAAATGGATCTAATTTGATAATTCCAAACAAAAAAAATCATGGGTTCATCTAAGCTAACCAGCAACATTCACTTTGAGGTACAATATTCACAGTCCGAAGATATTGCTGTGTATTTGGTGGAATCAAGAAGGTATTATGAACTATTTCATTCGAAAGAAACTGTTGATCGTTATCAACGGTGATAACAATTATATAAATTGGAGCAAGGATTAACCAAAAACGATCTCCAATTACGAGTAAACGACACAAAGTGATTCTTCTTCATGCCGATGCTTATGTTGTATTATCAAAAGTAAATGTTATTAGAGTTGAATGAAAAGTCTTACCACACCCCGTGTATTCTCTAGACATTGCTCCATCTGATTTTCACTTTTTCTCGATGCAACATGCATTATTGCTCATAATTTCGAAGATTTGCGAAAATTGGATCAACTCCAAAGAAAAATCTTCTTATCACCGCGGAATCCATCTTTTGTCAGAAGGATAGGAATAATACAAAACAAAGAAAAACATTTTGATTAAGATATTCATTCATTATCTTGTTTGAATAAATCAGCTTTTAAGAAAAAAAGACTCAAAACTAAATCACTTCTAATATATATCTTGAAAACTTCTAATATACATATTTATTAATACGAAACTCATACTAGCATATTGAATTGAATAATAATTTGCTTTTTTTTATATCGTTAAATTAAAAATTAGGCGTTTAGGATTTACTTAATAAATAACGGGATGAGAGATGAATGTTTGTTGCGGGTATATTCGCGAACATGAAATCGGACTTAAGAAATAAGTTCAAAGAAAAATCCTTGTTGAAAATTCTTGTAAGTACCAGATCTTAAAAGAGTTGTATGTGATCAATCAAGATTACTAAATGAACGTACATGATCAAAAATTTTATATTTGTTCATGAACTCATCAGTAATCTTTAATAACCTTAGAAATTTGGAATAAATCGTACACGACGATTTATATCGCAATGAAAAGATTTTGTCTTAGCCTTATAAGAAACTTTTAAAAAATTGTTTCTTTATAGGATCATCTAAGAAAATGATATTAATTATATATGACTCTGAAGTATTTCATGAAAGATCATTTATCAGTCTTATAAGAGTTATGGAATAATTTATTTTCCAAGTTAATACAAAAATCTAGCATGAATCATACACAACGATTTATATAGCAATGAAAAGATCTTGCCTCATAACCTTATAAAAACCTTATAAAAAACTCTTTAAAAATAATTTCTTTATAGGATCATCCAAGAATATGATATTAATTATGATTCCTAAGTGTTATATAAAAGATCATATATCAGTCTTAAAAAACATAGTTATGAAATAATTTCTCTTTCAAGTTGGTGCAGGAATCTGATATGAATCGTGCACGATAATTTATATCACAATGAAAAGATTTTAATTGCTAATTTAGCCTAATATCATACTTTTAAGAAAAAACTTTTACATGATCGTTCCAAAGTATCGTTCCAAAGTAAATAAAGGTATCGATCATTCCAGTAAATGAAATGGAACTAATGAATGAACAGAAACTGGATTGAATATATGAAATAAAAAAGACTTAAGAAAAATTTAAAAATTTGTCAGAATACTAAAGATGACTGAATAGAAAATCGAAATATATATTATCACTCTCTTAATGAATTCATAAATTTTGCTATAATAAGTGGCGTAGGCTTTTTATGCTTCTTTCCCAAATTAAGTTTGATTTAGTCGAGAAGCCGTTATTCAATTTGTAAAATAAATAATGAAAAGAATTAATTTTTAGTCAAAGTGAATTCTTTTAAATCTCAACTCCTTGCTTGTCCCATTCTATTTTATTTACTGAAATACGAACAATAAATCACACAAAATTTCAATAGTATTCTTGTAATATTTTTATAATAACACTCAAGTTATATTCTTGTAAGATTCACGTTACATGCGCGTAAAAATCATGTAACATGTTTATAAGATTTATTTAATATCGGTGTAAGATTCATGCAAGATACTTGATTTACCTATATCGTATGTGATATATTCTTATATGATCTTGTATGTTCTTGTCTGAAATTTCGTACGTGAAAATTTTTGTGGAAGATCTTGCAAGAATTTTTCTTGTAAGAATTTGCAGCACAGGAATGTCGTATAATTTTTTTTAAATATCCAATATTTATTACAAGCTGTTGTATAGATGACATTTAGTAATATTTTGAACAATAAGTTATTGTCAAGAATCGTATATTGACATATGCCCAATACGTAATAAACCGCTCAAGAGAGATTAGAAGAAGATTAGATCTTGTGGTTGTCTTCTTTTCAATCTGCGTTCGGAGTTAGCCTCTCGCATGAGATTTATAGTCAGTACATTAGAATGATTCTTCAGACGACTGTTATACTTTTGGCTGAGTCTTCTTACTTCATTTTTTAACCATTGATATGTTAAGGTCATCATGTAAAGTTTCATTTGTGACGTATCACGGTGAATTTGTAGCAATACGAAAATATTTGTATTGGAATTACTGTATTATTTTTATATTGGAATTTGAGATTGTACCCCATAATTGTACGCTGTAGGTTTCTGGTGGGCTTAAGAATAGCTTTATATAGTAACAGTTTATTGTTAATTGTTGGTTGCCAATTTCTACTTATCAACATTACTAGTATAACTTGCCGAATTAATATCTGAGCTGTTTTCGTTTATTAAATATGTGCTTCCTCCAGTTTAATTTCTGATCAAGGCATAGATCGAGATATTTGACCTTCAGATCCTGAGGAATGTTTTGGCTGTTTAAGATTACCAGTAGGTACGTTTTTTTGGCGAGTAGTTACGTGTGTTGATTTGGTCTCATTAACCTTAATGTGCTAATTCTTCAACAATCTTTGAACGTGAGTGAGGCTCACTTGTAATCGTACTGATGCCAATGTTGGGTTAGGTGTTGGATTTGGGAACATTTCAATTTTTTAATAGCTTTCCCAAGCGAATAATTATTACAATGGCAGTCGAAGGACTTAACTTGCTTAAATATTCTTGTACTCACAATTTTTTTCACAGTTTAATAGATTTTTTAGCTCTTTTATTGCTCATTTAAGCTTAGTCTTTAACATGAGGCATCTATTACATTGCCAAAGCTTTCTCGGGTTCCTTTTTTCCGCCAGCTTATTTCTGATTACCAGCGAACACGCAACATTAGCATTAGCATAATAACAGAGTTATCATCTAAAAAGTCATCTAAAAAGTATCCGTGATTTTTTGTCACTAGATGATGTTGATGGTCATATATCGGGCAACACTAATCCGATTGTATCAAACGAACGCGCGTTTGAAAGATGACATTTTAGATTACATTTTTTGTAAACAAAGTTTGGTGATTCATCAATCGTGTCAAAAGTTATATTGGTTTGAAAATGAGTGAAATATCTGAAGAAATATGCTATGTACTTTTTTACTAAAAAAGGCAAAAACGCAGCACAAACATGCAAATTTGTGAAGTTTACGGCGCGGATGCTGTAAGTGAACGCAGGACGCAGGAGTGGTTTGTTCGATTTCGTTCTGGAAATTTTGATGTCAAAGATCGACCTCGCTCTGGTCGGCCAGTCACTGAAAAAGTCGATGAAATTTTGCAACTGGTCAAGCAAGACCGGCATGTGAGCTATCAGGAGATAGCCAATGCACTAAGAATCAACCATATGACAGTTTGGAATCATTTGAAAAAGGCTGGCTACGTAAAGAAACTTGATGTTTGAGTGCCACATGAATTAACGCAAAGAAATTTGATCGAATTTCCATCAGCGAAACACTACTAAAACGCAACGAAATCGACCCATTTCTGAAGCAAATCATCACAGGCGATGAAAAATGGATGAAATACAAAAATATTGTTCGTAAAAGATCATGGAATAAGCGCGGCGAACCATCACAAACGACTTCAAAGCCTGGATTGATGGCAAATAAGGTGATGCTGTGTGTATGGTGGGATTGGAAGGGAGTCGTCCATCATGAGGTGTTACCACATGGCCTAATGATTAATTTGAGCTCTACTGTTCACAACTGGATAGATTACAGGAAGCGATTAAGGAAAGACGACCAGAATTGATTAACAGAAAAGGTGTTGTCTTCCATCATGACAACGCCAGACCACACACATCTTTGATGACGCGCCAAAAATTGAGGGAGCTTGGTTGGGAAGTTTTCATGCATCCACCGTATAGCCCGGACCTTGCATCGTCTGACTATCATTTGTTTCGATCTCTGTAGAACTCTCTTGATGGAAAAACATTGGCCGACAAAAGAGCTGCCGAAAATCACTTGAAAAAGTTTTTCGCCGATAAACCACAAAAGTTCTACACGGATGGAATTATGAAATTACCCGAAAAATGGCAAAAGGTTATAGATAATAATGGTCAATATATACTTGATTAAAATTGATTTTCAATAAAGAAAAATTTCATTCAAAAATTGAACAAAAAATCGCGGATATTTTTTAGATGACCCAATACATCATGCAATTTGCTAGTGATTAAAATGTTCGACTGCATTAATGTCGTCATTAGATTTTAGAGGAATACAAATATTAAGATTGGCTGTTAGTAGATCCTTGAAGTATTATATTAGTCTTGGTATTACAGTTAGTCTTGGAATTATATAATGTGCAGGATTTTTCGTCACAAATTTACTGAATACTGTAATAATAATTGATAAGTGATAGCTCCTGGCAAGACTTAATCTTGTAGTAGTTTTTGGAGATGTCCTTAATTATACCAAAGTTCAAAAGATCAGGAGTTCTTGTCATTCGGCGACCAGTATGTTGGCTCTCTAGTAGAGAGAGTACTCAGTTTCATTGTTTCTATGGTTTTAAAAAGTTCACATTCTTTAGGTTGTGTTAACCTGAAGCCTTAGTATATATTTTTTGTATTGAAATTTCCTGCAACAATAAATCGATTGCCCAGAAATTCAAAGAATATCATATATTATTCGTATTTAATCATATGCTAGGTGGAGAATAAATAGCGAAAATAATACTGCCAACCCAATCCTCAACATCGTTTATGGCTTGTATGAATTATTTTTCGATTTCATAGTGTCTGATGTTATTCCTTATTAATATAGCTGTACCATCATGAGTTTGCATCCGGATTGTATGATATAATGTATAATCTAGAATACGAAAGTAATTTTTGATTGTGAAATGAGTAATATGTCTATGTTATGATTGTGAATAAATGTTTTAATTTTTTGCACGTAGATAGCCCGTTTCCCATGAAGCTATTTTAATTAATCTGTTAATTCTATTAATCTATTAATTAATTCTGATGATTTATAGACAAGAGTTGTTAATATGTTTAACACTGGACTCAATTTTACCATAAGCTCATTCAATATATACTTTAGCTCCTGGATGTCATTAATTTGTGTTATAAGATGTTTAGATAGAAGTGAGGATCCTGGATATCCTGGTTGACCAAGTTAGACAGACAGTTGCAGCACTAGATGCTGCCGCATGCTAAGGAAATATTTGGTTGAACGAGTCTTATTTGAGTGGGCATATCTTGTGTCTCTGTTCTTTGTAAGATGATTGTGTTTTCTTTCGAAGAGCAGGATATCTACTTTTTTGGAGTTCTTTATAGATTGTGTATCCTTTATAATTTGCCAGATGATTGCTATTGCAAAGAACACTATTGCAAAGATCTGATTTTATAAAATCAGATCTTATCTTACATGGACAGTTGGATGGTCACCAGCACATTTCACGCATTTGGCTACGCGGAAGCAGAAACTTTTAGTGTGACCGTAACTCTGGCATTTGGTTCATTGTGGAATATCCCGCTTTGGATATGGTGGTTTGAATTTGATTTTGCACTGGAGGAGCGATTTGATTTCATATATGCACTTACTATTTAAGTCCAGTTTAAGTTCCACGTAGAACATGGATAGAGGCGTTTTGTCCTACTTTTTGATATTTCACATATTAGTTACCGTATGGTCTAATTCTTCTAATTCTTTCTTAATTTCATCTGTGTTGGTTGAGGAATGCATGTTTTTAAATACGATTTTAAAGTCCCTATTCTGTTTCAATTTATAAGTATGAAACTCGATATTTCTGCTTTAACTATGTTGATATATGCTACAGAGTTTTTTTGGTTGTATTATAACTTGCTCGCCATTTATAATTTTGAGTTTATACTTATTTTTAATAGTTTTTTTCTAGCAATTGCGTGAGTGGTTGGATGATGGTAACTCTAGCTATAAAGATAGGCGAGGGCTTAACTGGCCTTATCAAGTGTGTCATTCTGGCCTATCCGGATTTTGTACTTCAAGATCTTCAAATTTATTGGAAGTTGGAACAGAATTATTTAGCCAATAATTGTGAATTGTTTATGAAACGAGGTTTCTTCTGGGTTATTACGGTTTCTCTTCTTGTTACCAATTTTCTTCGATGGTTCTTGTTGGACCTTTCTGATTTTCTTTGCTAGCTTCGGCTTTTAGTAATGAGTCTATTTTGCAATTTGTTCACTAAGTGCGAACTAGATCTATTATTAGCAAAGCTTGGTTGAATCGTTTGTTGCGGCCATAGCTTCTTTAATTCCTTCGTGTTTGATAAATTATATTTTTGATGATTATAAGGAAATATAATATATTAGAGTTGCAAATTTCTTCCTGCTCAGTTTTCTTATGATTATCAGGAGAGTGGCTAATAGACAAATCGAATTTGCCATGCTTTTTTTGTTCATTGATAAGCCTCTATTATATCGTTGTATCATACTATAATTTGTTCTTCTGTATCTATTGAATATTTAGGACTCGTGAAAGTTTTTTTGTTGCAATGACTGGATTCTAGTTTCCATATGTACTATTTTCTCTATTATTTGCCTCTATGCGCTTCAGAAACATTTTATTTTGTGTTTAAAGTGAGATGTTAGTAGCTAAAACTACATTCTCTAGTTTGGTCCTCTGCTCTGTTTCAAAAGTTATATTGTTGTTATTTGAATTTGATAGTAATAAATGACCCCCCCCCCCCCGCTTCCAGAATCCACGGAGTCTATCTTATCAGAGGGTGCTTTTTGCGAGTTTAGACTCAGGCTGTTATCTGGATATTTTCAGAAATTGTTTTGTCCATTGCCTCAAATTCGCTAGTTTTGATCCATCTCGGGTATTTTATTTCTCCGATATCCTTCGGCAAGCCGACGAATTTTCCTCAGTGCGCCACCAGGAGAGGCATCCGATGGAAGACTAACAACTCCGCACGGGTCATATAATTAAGTGAGCGTGGGCGTGCGTGCGTGCGTGCGTGCGTGCGTGCGTGCGTGCGCGCGCGCGCGCGTGTGTGTATGTTCAAGGGAAAGAAATTGCGGCGATGGAAATTAAAACTAAATTGAAAGATCTATTAAATTGAAAGATCTATTGAATTGAAAGATCTATTGAATTTAGGAGGATTCCAGTTGGACATGGTTCGATTGGACACGCTCAATTGGACACATTCAATTGGACACCAATCAATTCGACATTGATCAATTGGACACCGATCGATTGGATATCGAACGATTGGACACTGCTCGATTGGGCACGATGCGAAATATAATGTATGTCTTAGATGTCAATTAATAATTATTTCATTGCATATAAAAATCTTGACACCGTGTAATTTGACACTGATCGATTGAACACCGATCGATTCGATATTTACCCTGCCCCCTATTAAGAGGCACACTTTTGACTTTCTACACGAAGCAACTTTCATCTCCCTCTGTCAAGGGATGCTATTTCTATAATTGTACCGTTGCATATGGTTTCGATTTTTCCCGCGAAGCGACTTTCACACCTCATTCTCCTCCCCCCCTGTTAAGGAGCGCACGACTTTTATAATTGTATCGTTGCACATGGTTTTCCACGCGAAGCGACTTTTATTCTACTTCCCCCACCCTCTTGCCAAGGTGTCTAATCAATCTGTATCCAATGGATTGGTGTCCAATTGATCGATGTCCAATCGATTGGTGTCGATTTGCACGATATTTACATAAAATGAAATAATTGAAATCTAAATTACCAAGTGTACAAGTATGAAGAGCGGATTTGAGACAACAGATGGTGCACCAATGCAATTTGTAGTATAAAGATTTGACGTATATGCCATTTTGTTGTGCCATCAACAAGTGTCAAACGCGCATAAGTGATAAATTGAAAAAGTGTTTGCATAGTATTGTTTTGCTGTGTTCAATATGTCGAAATTTGTGCCAAATAAAGAGCATTCGCGGACAGCATTAATTTTTTGTTTTCATTTGAAGAAAACTGCTGCTGAATCATACCGATTACTTCGAGAAGCTTATGGTAAACATGCTCCATCGCAAGATATGTGTGAACGATGGTTTCGGCGTTTCAAAAGTGGTGATTTTGATGTTACAGACAAGGAACACGGGAAACCGTCAAAGGTACGAAGATGTAGAATTGCAAGCATTGTTGGAAGACGATTCACAAAAACAACTCGCAGAGCAATTAAGCGTTAGTCAACAAGCTGTTTCCAATCGCCTATGAAAGATGGGAAAGATTCAGAAGGTCGGCAGATGGATACCACATGAGTTGAACGAGAGACAGATGGAGAGGCGCAAAAACACATATGAAATTTTGCTCGAACGATACAAAAGAAAGTCGTTCTTGCATCGTATCGTTATGGGGATGAAAAGTGGGTATATTTTGAGAATCCCAAGCGCAAAAAATCATGGGTAGACCCAAGCGCATCATCCATATCGACCGAATCGCTTTGGCAGGAAGACGATGCTCTGTGTTTGGTGGGACCAGAAGGGTGTCTATTATGTCTGTTAAAGCCTGCTGAAACGATTAATACCAAACGCTACAAACAACAATTGATCGATTTGAACCGTTCGCTACTCGAAAAACGACCAGAATATCGAAAAAGGCAACACAAGATCATTTTTCTCCATGACAATGCTCCATCACATACGGCAAAACCGGTTCGCGACATGTTGGAAGCACTCAGCTGGGAAGTGCTAGCCCATGCAGCTTACTCTGCAGCAGACTTGACTCCTTCCGATTACCACTTGTTTGCATCGATGGGTCACGCACTTGCTGAGCAGCGCTTTGGTTCGTATGAAGATGTGAAAAAAATGGCTCGATGAATGGTTCGCGGCAAAAGGGGAAGATTTTTTATTGGCGTGGTATCCACAAATTACCCGAAAGATGGGAAAAATGTGTAACTAGCAATGGAGCATACTTTGAATAAACCACTTTTTATTATTCTTCCGAATTTAACGTGTTTTTTTTTAAATTCGCATTTCATACTTGTACACCTGGTACATGGCGTTATGTACAGTTTACTCTAAGACATGATAGTGTCCAATCGAGCAATGTCCAATCATTCGGTGCTCATTTGATCAATATCGAATTGATCGATTTCCAATCGAATATATCCAATCGAGCGGTGTCCAATCAAACTGTGTCCAAGTGGGTGTCACTCATTGAACTTCATTAAATATACATGAAGAGGGGGGGGGGGAAGAAATTTAGGAAAAATGCTACTGGGATTAGGAAAGGATGGAGAGAGCATGAAAGGAAGGGATGAGAGCATCAGGAGGCTGTTTCGATCACGCGTAGACGAGATACAGATTACTAAAGCCATCTATTGGAAAAATAATGGATTTCTTTTTACTACACCTAATATTTACGCACACAACGATTCGTCTACGTGTATTGTCTTATGGCATGTCTAATTGTAACGTTAAACCGCTCGTTATTTAACAATTGTTTTTATTATTAATCAGCAAGTTATTGATGTTAATCCGAAAAGATTAAAGTTATCATATCCAAAGGCAATCGTCTTTTTATTACAAGAATTCAGGTAGTCTAAATGTTCCTATTTAGTTGTTACATTGAACGCAAAATTTCCTAATAGATTCTAGTGATTACAATATTCTTTGATTAATTAAATATCTTCAAATTGTGTTTCGAGTTATAAAATATAAAAGTATCTGTGTTACAGTCAACTGTGTGGAAAGATATCGAGGGTGGATGACTTGTTCTAACAAAGTACTCGTTACAATGTTTTACCAAATTCTTATCATGATACACAGTTATATATACCTAACATGTATCGAAGGAAAGAGTAAATGGACTTATGTAGGGGGAGTTATGCTAAGCACAGGAAAGTATATCTCTGATAATTTTTTCGTATCACTCTGCCTATTCAAACTATCCATTTGTTTTTTGATAAATATCATTTCTGACGTGATTCTTTTATGAAACTATGGTTCTATATCTAACACCTGAACGTTATCCTAATTTATTTTGTGATCACATTCGATCTGATGCTGTGATAATACGGTCAGAAAATCTTTTGATTTTTTTATATTCGCTTTATGTTCTTTGATTCACGTTTTTATTTTTCTTTTTGTTTGATCAACATAAGAGGAATAATCCAGACAACTTATTTTGTATACCACATCACATGTTCCATTTTTTCTAATCTATTCTTACCTAATTTTATGAAACAATTTAAAGTATTCATAGGTTTATAAGTTACTTTAAAATTGTTTTTTTCCGCTATAGTTTTAAATTGGTCCGAGATTGTGTTTATATATGGTATAGTAAAAAATTGTTTTCTATTATGATGGAATCATTGTTGTTAACAATATTATTTTCATAAATTCTTTCTACTCGCCAATTTTTTAAGTCTCTTGTTAATTGTAGAAAATATTATGTCAAGAGGATAACCATTAATTAACAGAATATTTATCATGGATTCAATATTTTTTTGTGATATTTCGATGAGAGAAACAGAATTCTATCAAGCTAACCGATTATTACTCCTCTTTTGTGTTGCATTGAATAGTTCGATTTGTAAATCGAACTAAATATCTTGAGTTCGTGGATTTTTTTATATATGTCAAATTTTATACAACCATCATCTAATTACTTTAATATCGAGGAAACTTATAAATTTGTTATCTCCACTCCACTGTAAATCTCAATCTATCATGATAAGAATTGAATCTATCTAGTATCTCATTGATCTGATTATTCTGCTAATAAAATATCATTCATTATCGATAGTAAATTAGATTGTTAATATTAATGTTAGAAAAGATTTTCTCTTTCAAATCTTGAATTATATTAAATTTGTTAAGGCTGGTAATAATGGAGACCCCATGGGCATACCAAAGATTTGTTTAAAAAATTTATTATTAAATTTGAAATACGTTGAATTAATAATCAAGGAAATATCATTAAGAAATTCTTTTTTTGGAATGTTTGTTTTTTGTGATATATGTCCCCATCTTTTTTCAATGTTTTTTGTGACTAACTCTATGGGAATGTTAATGTACATCGATGGATAATATCGAAGGAAATCAATTTTTGTAATTAGATTCCATACCATTTAAATTATTGACCAATTCAAAACTATTTTTTAGCTGAATTCTTTTTTTATACTTTTATCAATAATTTCTTTTAAGAAAGTCGCAAGGGGTATATTGGGGACTATTGATACAACTAACAATTATTCTTAGTGGATTACCTTCTTTGTGAATCTTTGGCATCCCATAGGATCTCTTGCATTGTAGCGTCCGAAACATTTAATTTCTTATACCTTGATTTATGTATCCTTTTTTCTTCCATCTAATGGAATCTTCCGTTAATGTTTATATATATGTTATTGTCAGATAGATTCTCATGAATTTTCTTATTATAATCTATTGAATTCATTACTACAGCCGAATTACCTTTATCTATTCGTGTAATTAAAGTATCTGGATGTTCACACATAAATTGTTTTACTGTTTTTATTCCTTCTTTTAATGTAATGTTCTCTGTATTATTTACCTAATTATTATATTTAATTTTATTTAGAATTTGAATTGAGTCATTTTTTATAGAATTTTTAGTGTTAATATCTAATTTATTAATGTTAGTTTCAATGTGTTTTATAAATTCTCTGATTATTTTCTCATTGTTAATAGTATTATTAGGTAAGTTAAATTTTTATCTTAGTTGCAATACTGCTTTAACATTTTCTGATATTACAAAATTGCTAAGATTGACTAACCATTCGTTATTAATATTATCTAATTTAAAATTATCGTTAAAATTAAGTGGACTTATATTATATATATATATATATATATATATATATATATATATATAGTGTGTGATACAATATTTCATGATTTGTGATATTAATAGCCTGCATAGAAATTTTTCTAATATTTAAAGGAATAAATTTTGAGTTACTATTAATAGATTTCGACCATAATAAATTAAACTCTATAGGTTTTATTTTTTGTTTTTTTTTGGTCATTCTTCTTAAGTTATAATTTTTTGTTTATTCTAAAACTCTCATTCACAATTTATTAAAATTAAACTCCTATCGATTAAGAAATGAGAGAAAAAGATACATGTTCCGACAACGAATCAGAAATTAGTCTATGATGTTTGAAAAGTTTTTTGTGTGAGATAGCAATTAATACGCATCCTGTAACTTTAATTTTATAGTTTTACAAATGAAATTCAGTTTTAATCTATTCATTTTGGACTTCGATGAACACGAATGTATATTATATTTAACGAACAATTCCTTATAAATGTTTCGGAATTAATTTTTCTTTTAGACACATTTTTAAGAACAAAATTTTAAGTTTTACATTCATATGTTGTCTCATTAATTGAATACATTGTTTAAATAGGAGACATACTTTAATGCCAAAATATTCTGATAAAATCAAAAAAGAGTAATATTGAGCGAAAATTACTTATTAAAAACAAAACAGTCCTTACATTCAGAGATAAGATACTTACTCACTTGTGTCATCTTACACCAACAAAAAAGTAGTATCTTATCCTGATACGATTACAAAGAATAAAGTCGAAAATTTCTGTATCAAACATGTATGATTAACAGTTATTTAAGAAGTTATAAAATTCACTTGATATTAAACTTTAATGTCACCTAGTGCATATTTATGAAATAAAGCTTACAATAATTTTAATATATTAGGTGTTGGAATTAATTCGTAGCGTTTTACAAGTGATGGGAAGTACTTTCATTAATGTATTTTTTAATGCTCATGTGAAATAAATAACATTCTTTCATTAAAAAACGCTACGAATTAATTCCAACACCTAATAAATTCTACATATCGCGTATAAAATAAGATCAGGATAATATTTTTTCAACTTACCTCGATAAATAAAAAATTTTGGAACATAAAAGTGAATAACCTTTGTCAAGTGGTTACTAGCACACAATTAATTAATCTGAGTATGCCATTAATGTCATCTAATGCATAAACATGAAAATTATAAGCAAATGGTATCTTAAACAATATGGCATTTTTCCCCAAGTTATCTTAAAGGAAATAATGCAGAGTCTGGAAAGGGAATTAATTAATACGAAATAACAGAAGATCGATGTATAAAGCGATATAAGAAAAAGGAAAAAGAAAACACAAAAGAGCATAAATGGGTTATTGACTATTTGACTTACTATTTGAAGCTTTGTTAGATAAATGTGGCATTACTCGCCCCGGCTCCGGAAGGATTCGCCTTGAAGGATTGATTATTAGGTTGCCTTTGCGATGGCCCAAAGAAAGTAATGGAAACGGAGTCGAATATTAGATGACTTCACTATAATAACTGTTCTATAATAATAGCTGTTCTATAATAATAACTGTTCTATAATAATAGCTGACCGGTTATATTCATTGTACTGTTTTTTTTTAAACAATGCTCCGCTCGCGAGGTTGCGGTTTATATAAAGGTATCTTAGGGAGTGAATCTTTGTGGGCTGTATTAGCTTGACAGATTAAGATTTTTAGTTGGCGGGATTTGCTTCTTGGGAGGAGAGGGATACTGAGGGATACTACATTCAGAATTCTCAATAATTATTGGTGAAGTAATTATAAAATCGACTGAGCCTTAGCGTAAGTCGTGATCCATGATCGCTTATTGGAGAATCGTCATCTCTTTTGTTAAAAAATTTTGTAGATGGACGAGAGCCTATTGGTGGATTTTAATCATCCACTCCGTTTCTTGCATCGGATCGATCAAATTTGATTGTGTTGCCAAGAATAGGAGTGGTTAGAGTAAACTTTGATTATCTAGTGTGAAAATTATTATCGTTAGATTAAAATTTTTCATGTATGTATAAATATATATAAATATACATAAATATTCATAAACATGTATAATTATATATGAAATATGTCCATATATTCCTCTTTCTTTTGTAAAATTACTTTTTAGTATAATAAAAATATTTTTCGCAATAAAAGTTTCTTATTTGAATTAAAGAAAGGAATTAGATATACTCACGATTGTCCGAACGTTCGGATTATTAGCGTCTCAGATTGATTGTGTTATTAATGTCTGAACGTTTCGGCGCAGTCACATTTGACATTAATTAAATTCACTTAGAATATTATATTATTCGTAACTTCCAACTTTCATAGGCACTACTATATTATGTTATTACATTAACTCGGTTAGTTTCTATTTATTATTTATTATATAATAGAAATAATAATAGCAATGTAAAAACATAAAAAAATAATTAAAGGGGTAATTTTCGCATTGTTCGTTTAAAAAAAATGATTCATACACAATTATACAATTTTATATATAATTATACATTTTTTTTACATTTTTTCAAACTTGATTTTTTCTAAAACAAATAGTGTGAAAATTGCTCTTTTAATTATCTTTAATGTTTTCACATTATTATTAATATTTCTATTACACTAAAAAGTAATTTTATAAAAGAAAGAAGGATATCCTCATTTTGGACATCCTTTCATACAATTACCCTGCTGCAAATTCTTACAAGAAAAATTCTTGTGAGGTTTTCCAGGAATTTTCACAAATTTTGGACAGGAACATACAAGAGATCATATAAAAACATATAGTACACGATATCTGTAAGTAAATCAAGAATCTTGCACTCATGTTACTCGACTCTTATACGCATGTTACAGTTATGAATTTCTTATGCGAAGGTTACGTGAATTTTGTGCGCATGTAACATGAATCTTGCAAGAATATAACTGGAGTGTTATTATGAAAATATTACAAGAATACTATTGGAATTTTGTGTGATTTATTGCTCATATTCCAGTAAATAAAATGGAATAGGACAAGCAAGGATCGTTGAAAGGGATTTAAAAGAATTCATTTCGGCTAAAAATTAATTTTTACACAAATGTATAATAGCTTTTATAATAGCTTTTAATTAAAACTTAACTTTGGGAAAGGAGCATAAAGGATGCTTACGATAGTTATTATAGCGAGAAATTATAATTTATCAATTCATTAAGACAGTGATAATATATGTTTCGACCTTTTATTCATCTTTAGTATTCTGACAAATTTTTTAATTTTTTTAAATTCTTTTTCATTTCATATATTCAATCCAGTTCCTGTTCATTCAATAATTCCATTTCATTTAATGGGATGATCGATACTTTTATTATTTTGAAGCGATGTAAAGAAATTATTGTATTTCTTAAGGATATGTTATTAGAATATAAAGCAATAAAAATCTTTTCAATGCGATATAAATCGTCATGTACGATTCATGCCAGATTCCTGCACCAACTTGAAAGATAAATTATTTCGTAACTATTGGGTGATAAATTATTTCGTAACTACAAAAATTTGTGCCTAATTTATTATTCAAAATTTCAACAGCATTTTTGTTAAAAATAAAATCTAAATCTTACTCTATCTGATAAGAGAATTTAATCTTCAGTACCCACATCCGGGTATTTGTAATTCAGCATTTTCTTTTGCTTGTATCTCTGTGGTGCATCGATTTTAACTAATTTTTTTTAATCTATCGTTTGCAGACTGAAAGAAAAAGAATTTTTGAGTTAAAAGTCTAAAATGTCGTGGTACAAAAGATATTTTGCAATAAGTGGAAAAGAGATCGAAAAAAAACGAATTTTTTTCGAAGCCTCATCTTTTTGTCAAAAATAAATGAAAAAAGATTTTATTAGTGATAAATCAACAGTTTATAGTTGAACTTTAAGAAACTAAATGTTTTTGCGATTTATTTTAAAAACGATATTTTTTTTGCAAAATGAAAATGAGTGATTTTTCAGTTTTATGGAAACTAATCATAAATCGAAAATCTTTGAATTTTAATAGAAATAAATAAAAAAAAATGATCCTATCGTACTTCTATGGTAAATATTAACAATTTACTATTATATTTAATATTAATAATTACAATAATTATTAATAAAATAGCTTATTAATAAATGGCGACTTTAAAGGGAAAGTACATTTTAGGGATATTACATTTTCTTAAAAAAAAAAGCCTATAAAGAAAAAGATTGTAATTTTACAACTATGTAATATTTTATAAAAAGATATTACAGCATCATAAATATATATACTTGTTTCTAGAACATTTGTATAAGAAAAAATCAACAATTTAATGATATCAAATTTCAACCGAGTATATTTCCGGATACTAATGATATCCGACTATCCGATCAAATAATAAAAAAGTGCCAGATAATACCAAATATAGGATATTTTCCGGATATCTGGTGCATCCCTACTATATTGAATATTGATCGTATCGTGGCGCATTTGCCGTGGGATTCATTAACGAGGAAGAAAAAGAAATTTTTTTCTGATATTAAGAACACAATAAAATTGACTTAAATCATTTTTTTATAATGTGCACTCATGATTAAAATCATAAATAATCCAATTAATCATTTTTACTTACATTTTAACTTTGCAATAAGTCCGTCTTTTCTGATGTTATATAATACATACAAGAGGTTAGAGTACTCTCACGAGCTTTATATCGTATTATTACGTACCTAATAGCACATTAGAAGGTCGCCAAGCAAGGGAATTGTAGGTGTAAGTCCCCCCCCCCCTTCCTCAGCCTCAGCACTACTGCTCGAAGCGTGTTCGAATGCCTGAACTATGAAAATTAGGGGTTACACTATCCTCTTGTATGTACTGAGAGTTAAGAATCCGTTTTTTTTTAATTGATGGTTTTGACGGAGTTATGAGCAAAGTCAAAATATTCTTTTTATTTAATTCGCAACAACTCAGTAACAAAAAATTGTAGACATTTTTTTAAAACAATTTTATAGAGAAACTTTAAGCTTTTACATTAGAAATTTGAAAATTTTTGTAAATATTTTTGGAATATGTGACTGGTCCACAAAGTGAAAAAAAATTTCCCATTTTGTTTAATTCGTAGTGTTCTATATGTAAAAATTCGAATAAAATTCATACATTCAAAAAATATAGTAATCATTTGAAAGTAGAGATTTCAAGTTTTAAAACTGTTTTTTTAAATTTAAATTTAAATCATTTATTTTTAACAAAATTGCAGCTGTTTGAACTTTGAATAATAAATCAGGCATGAATTCTTACACTCATCCAAAATATGTTTTTGAAAACTGATACATGATGATTTTTCATGTAACACTTAGGAATCATACATAATTAATACCATATTCTTGGATGATTCTGTAAAGAAATTATTTTTTAAGAGTTTCTTGCCAAGATTGCTATATAAATCGTTGTATACGATTCATGCCAGATTCTTGTATGGGAGTATAAATTAGTTCGATTCGTTTTCCAAAAGATGGCTCCGGCTGTTGTGGATAGTTCATAGTGATAGCTGATTTTGGCGTTTTCAGAGAGGTTAGACATCTACTAATATTCAGTTTATATCGCTTTGAGTTTCATACAAAAACTTTGATTTTTACTGTGTTTGAAATGTCGAATTTTGTGTTAACCAAGCAGCATTTGCGGGAGGTTCTAATTTTCTGCTAATTGGAAGAAAAGTGCAGCTGAAGCCCATCGAATGCTTGTCGAAGTTCATGGTGACACTGCTCCAACTGATATATCATGTAGGGAATCGACGTTTCAAGGATAGAGATTTCAGCGTTGAAGTCTCGTTCTGGACAGCCAAAAAAATTCGAAGACAAAGAATTAGAGGCATTACTCGAAGAAGATCAGAGTCAAGATCAAACGCAAGAGGAGCTTGCAGAATCATTGGGAGTAACTCAACAAACCGTTTCTGCACGATTGAGAGCCATGGGAATAATTCAGAAACAAGGAAATTGGGTGAGCCTTATGAACTGAAACCGAGAGACGTTGAAAGGCGATTTTTTACTTGCGAACAGCTGATTCAAAACAACAAAGAAAAGGTTTTTTTGCATCGGATTGTGACTGGAGATGAGAAGTGGATATTCTACGACAACCCCAAGAAGAAAAAATACTACGCTAAGCCCGATCAATCGTTGCCATCGACCTCAACATCAACACCAAAGCCGAACATTCATGATTCGAAGATCATGCTCTGTATCTGGTGGGACCAAAAGGGTGTTGTTTACTATGAGCTGCTGAAACCTGGCGATTCCATTACGGGCGATCGGTATCGGCTACAATTGATTCGTTTGAGCCGTGCATTGCGAGAAAAACGGCCGGAATACGAGCAAAGACATGATAAAGTTATTTTTCTTTATGACAATGCTCGACCTCATGTCGCAAAAGTCCTAAAAAAATATTTGAAAACGCTCAAATGGGATGTTTTACCGCACCCGCCATATTCTCCGGACATTGCTCCTTCTGATTACTGGTTATTTTCCGAAAGATGCAGCACGATTTGGCAAGTCACCGGTTCACTTCTCCAAAATTGGATCGCCTCCAAAAACGAGTTATTTTTTCAAGATGGAATTCGAAAATTGCCTGAGAGATGGAAAAAAATAATAGCCAACGATGGACAATACTTCAATTAATTTGTTCATTCATTTTGTTTTGAAATAAATGCATTTTTGAACACAAAAAACGGATCGAACTAATTTGTACTCCTAATAAAATATCTCGTAAACTATTTATTTTTTAGTAATAACAAGAAAGAGACAGGCAAGATAAGATATTGGAAATGAGAAAGAAATACGAGACGAGAGTGAAATAAGAAGAAAATGAAAGATAGAGATGATAGTAAGAACGAAAGGAGATCAGAAATGAAAAGAGAGATGAGATGGTCAGAGAAAGATGAGACAAGACCAGAAAGATTAAAGACAAGAGATGTTATACGAGAGAACAAAGATAGGGGACGAAAAACAGAATTTAGAAGAGAGAGCGATTGAAAGAGAGAGAGATAAAGAATGAGAGAAAAATATGAAAAAAGAAGAAAGATAAGAAAGAAAAATCATAATAAAATTTGTATACTTTTTCATACAGGTACATATAATTTTTATATTTTTAGTGAAAAGAAAATAAGTGAAAAGTAAATAAATTACGAGAGAGAGAGAGAGAGAGAGAGAGAGAGAGAGAGAGAGAGAGAGAGAGAGAGAGAGAGAGAGAGTTGTACGAGTTTTTTACTTGTAATTTATTTATTTTGTAATTTATTTTTATTTTTATTTTATATTACTTTAATACTTTTATGTACTCTCTCTTGTACTCTCCGTATTTAATATAAAAATGGAGCTTGAGAATACTGTTCTTCATGTACTCAATTTTGTATATTTCTTTTTTTAAACAATGTGTTTTCTTTAAACCGATTGGTAATTTATCATGAAGAAAAAAAGAAAAGAAGAAGAATAGAAAGAAAAGAAGGAAAGAAAAAAATTAAGGAAAAAGAGTATGAAAGAAGGCAATATTATATGGAGCAAAATATTTATAATAAGTAATAATAAGGCTCCACACGTAATAACTACTGTCTGTTACCACGACGTGGATCACAACTTTTTTGCGTTCATTTTTATTTATATTTACGCTCAACATACTATTAAATAAGGTATTTTTATATTTATATTATTATATTTATATTGTTATATTTATATATATATATATTGTTATATCTATATATTATATATTGTTAATTTTATACATTCAGCATTAATTCTCCTTTGTTATCAATTACTTTTAGATTATTACTGTTTTATTGCCATGAATTTTCAACGATGAGTTGGTCTATTTAAGTTATTAACTTGCAACATTTGTGGTCACAATGTGGATCACCATCCTTTTGCGTTTTTCTTTTTTCATACTCTTGACTTTTTATCTAATAAAATTATTACAATTTTACTGCCGAGAATTTACAACGATGAGATTGTTTATTAAGTTATTAACTGGCAACTTTATAATAGAGAACATGAAGAATACTGTTGACTACATAAATTTCCGACAATTTTACAATTATATTTATTGTAACATTGAGAATAACCCGATATCAAAACGTATGTAACTATCTTCATTTTCATGTGTTAAATTAAAAAATTTTTTGTTACATAAGCGGCTCTTAACCTTTCATTTATTCTAAATTGATTTATATAATATTTATATTAATATCTTGGAATTATATTTTATTTTCAGTTATTAGTGATTTTCATGAAAAGGAAAAGCCTTATAAAAAAAAGGACCGAAAAGAAAGGAAAAGATGAAGAAATAGAAAAGGAATGATCTGAAAAAAAGTAAAAAAAAAAAATAGAAGATAAAAGAAAGGAAAAGAGATGTGAAAGAAAGCATGACGTTATGTGGAACAAAATATTAGTATCTCTCGATTTTATATTTTTTTTAATAATACTTTTCATGAAAAGGATTCATAGAAAAGAGAAGAAGAGAAAAAGAAAGAAGAAAGGAAAAGCAAGGAAAAAGAAAAAAAAAGAAAAAGAAAAAAAGGAAAACGAAGGAAAAGATATTATTAGCATAATGAAAGGAAGCATAATGTAATATACATACAGAAATTTAAAAAGCCGTAATACATTTCTAATTTCATCCAGATTTCTATAATATATGTATACATATAATGTCTATGAATAATACTTCATTCTCAGTTATTATTGGAAAGAAAAGATTTACAGAAAGGAGAAGATTGAAAAGAAAGAAAAGGAAAGAAATAATAAAAAAGAAAAGGAGAAAGAATAAGAAGGAAAATAAAATGAAAGAAAAGAAATCTGAAACGAAGCATAACATTATGTAGAGTAAAATATTAGTATTTAAATTATATTTGCGTGTATAAAGAACTTATGGAAATGAAAGAATTGAAATGGGAAAAGAAAAGGAAAAAAAAAGAAAAAAAACTCAAAGAGAATTTAAAAAAAGAAAATGAAAGGAGATGGAAAAAGAAGAGCAAATAAGAAGAAAAGGAGTTGTGAAAGGAAATATTATATAACAAAATCATAATATTTATCTCAGTACCTTTGTATCATTTTATTATTAGCTTTTATACAAAAAGGAAAGAATTCATAGAAAAGAGAAAACATGAAGAAAGAAAAGAAAGAAAGATTATGAAAATAATAGAATACATGACGTTTATTTTTAAACAAAAATGTCATTCACATATACACAGTGCGACAAATATGTTCCCGAACACGAACTACATCTCAGCAACCAGTGGCGACATCTGTGTGTTCAAACATGCATTTTAAAGGTTGAACATTTTGCTATCATCTGTCAAAGTTTTATTCATTTTGGTTGACATATAACGAAGATATGACAGTTCATGTTAACAAGATTTTGGTCGAGGTAGAAATTTTAATATGGAACAAAGAGCAGTGATTAAATTTAACGCAAAACTTGGTAAAAGTTCATTAGAAACATCCCGATCGATGCAACAAGTTTACGGCAGTCAATGTCTAGGTCGTACAGCTGTTTTTGAGTGGCATAAGCGTTTTTTGGAAGGCAGAGAGACCCTTGAAGATGACAAAAAATCAGGATGGCCAATTTCGATCACCCGAAATGATCGAAAAAGTACGTGATTTTGTTGCAAACGTTCGCAATGCATCACTAAAAATGATGAAGGAGGCTTTAAATATCAGTAGAGAAACGATTCGAATCATATTACATGAAGATTTGAGTAAAATACGTGAAGGTTTGTGCGAAATTTGTTCCACACATTAAGAAGCGATCAAAAATCAGCGAGAATCAATTATTCCAGAGACATCGTTGCATCCGCAAAAAATAATCCAAACTTCCTAAATCAATTGTTACAGGTGATGAAACATGGTACTTTCAATATGATCCAGAAACTAAGCGTCAAAGTGCGGAATGGAAGTCAAAAAATTCACCACAACCAAAAAAAGTACGAAAAGTTCCATCAAAAATCAAGACAATGCTCATCACATTCTTTGATAGCAAAGGTATTATCCACAAAGAGTTTGTTCCAACTGGCCTAACAATTACTGGTGCATATTATCTCGAAGTTTTAAAGCGATTGATGGGCAGAATTCATTGTATTCGCCCCGAATATCGTGATCCATAAAATTGGTCTTTGTTGCATGATAATGCACCGAGTCACACTTCATTGATTGTCCGTCAATGTTTGGCTCGAAATCGTGTCTCTGTGTAAAACCATCCACCGTATTCACCTGATTTGGCCCCCTGCGACTTCTCATTATTCCCAAAATTGAAATTGAAATTGAAAGGACGTTTTTTTGATGACATTCTGACCATCCAATCAGCTTCTACACAGGCACTAGAGGCAATTCCGCAAACTGAGCTAGAACATGCATTTGAATCATTATTGAATCGCTGTAACAAGTGTATTGAAGCCAGAGGAGAATATTTTGAATAATAAAACTAAAAAATATGCATATTGTTGTTTCAATTATGATTTTCAGGCCCTGTCCGGGAACATATTTGTCACTGTGTATCATTCATATATATATATATATATATATATATATATATACACATTATATATATATATATATATATATATATATATTTGAACGGAATTTGAATAATCTTAAAAATAATCTTAAAAATATAATATTCTATAATGTGATAAAAATTTATTTATTATTAAAATGTGCAAGAAGGTACATCAATATATGTTATATATTAATGTCTTTTGTTATAATTTCATTATATGATTATGAAATTAAGACATATATTTTCATTACTCAAGTTATTAATTAAATGACAATGAATTAAAGATCTGGTGCTATCGTGTTCTTCAAAGAATTGTAATTTAACTGTTAGCACCTTCTAACTTTCACAATATTTTATGAAGTCACATAATTTTATAAAGTCATAATTTTAATAAACAAATTCCTATAAAGATCTTTATCGGATATAATCTTTTCTGTCAATTAAAGATAATATCATTTGGGTTTTATTTTTTAATTTAGTACAACAATTTTTTGTCAAATGAATATTAATAAAGCTAATACTGTGTGTGCTTAAGTTTAACTTTTTTATTTCATACAAATTTCAAAATCACGTTTTCTTGTAATATTATTAGGTGTTGGAATTAATTCGTAGCGTTTTACAAGTGATGGGAAGTACTTTCATTAATGTATTTTTTAATGCTCATGTGAAATAAATAACATTCTTTCATTAAAAAACGCTACGAATTAATTCCAACACCTAATAAAAGAATACTAATAAGAGAGAAGATGATATTATGACACCTCAGTTACTTTACGCAATAACTTTGTTAATAATTAATATTTAAAACTTGACAATTACATTCATTAAAATGTTGTTGAATCAATTCTGAAATCAAAGTTACAAAATATTGATTACTTAGGATACTACATGGTGAAATTAGAAAGGTGAACCAACGCGCATAATGGCGGAGAATCCGTACTAATAACTATTGTAGTGTATTTAATTTTATGTTATGTCTACTATAGTCTATTGTATCATCTTCTATGTCTATTATTCTTTTAACATGTAGTCTTTCTCATAGAGCTTCGCAATAAACTAAATTAAACTAATTAAACTAAACTAATCATGATTTTCTTTTCTTCTATCTCTTTCTCTGTTGCGTATTTCAGCTACTCGAACATTTAAATGGCTCTAAAAGAGAAAACAGGAAAAGAAAGAAATGAAAAGTTTAGATGGCGTTACTGAGCAACTTACTTATTTCGCGCAGGCGTACTCCATTTTGTTACTCCATGACCAACATAAAATCAGGAGTTATGCTACTGTATTTACTGTGGCTAGGCTTTGTAGTTCTAATGTGTAATCAACAAACAAATTAGTTAAGTTATAATGATTACACAAGAAATTTTTATTCACGTTTTCACTTCATAAAAAAAGTATATAATTCCAAGTATATAATTCCTGCAATCTATTCGCTCACCTCTTCTTCTCAATTTAAATGATACGCCAAATAAAATGAAAGTAAGTAAACGAACAACTTACACCTCTGATACACAGAAAACTCGCTCGGAACAGTGTAAATGGCTGTATAAATAGTGTACTGTATGTGCACTGATAATACACACGGGTAAGCAACTTTTGCCTCAATTTGGCAGACCAATCATCGATCGTTACTCTATTGCCATATTCTTATTATAGATATTCTAGATACACTCTTAATTTTATACCGCCAAAAAGTGGCGCTACATGCTGAAATAAAAACCTCACGTAAATTACGAGGGACATAAGTACCATTAAACATAAGAGTTAAAATAGTACCTTGAAATCAGGAGGTTCATTATGAGGAGATAATTATGCGGTACAAATGTTCTAGATGATTTGGAGAAGATACATATGAAGAGCATATATGTAAACTCGAAGTATTCCAACCATTTCTTTTTTCTCCCAATCCGCTTGTTCTTTCAAAACGGCTGACAACGCAGAGAACGAAATAATTGTCACAAGTCGTAGATGTAAGATAAAGCAGAGAAAAACGATCCATAAACGTAACCGTATTCACACAACAGCCTTAAATTTTTCTCTGCTTTTTCTTATATCCACGATTTAGACTTATGTTTCGTTCTCTGCGCTATCAGCTGTTTTGAAAGGACAAAAGTGGATTCGGAGGAAAAAGAAAAAGTTGGGATACCTTAAATTTACGTACTATATATGCTCTTCATATAAAATCGACTGCGATAGTCAAGATACTTATAGATGTATGTTTAATTGTATAAGTAGGAAATTACGTATTAAGAATTCTTAAATTCATACTAACTGAAACAGAAAATTACAATATTGCAAAAATGTTCTCTTATTAAAGAATATATGTATCTGCACTTAGACTTGTTTCTTTCGTCATGTCGAATTATGTTTTATTGGCAGGTTACCACAATACAAACACAGAAACGATTTCGTATCATTATCTAATTTGCGAACATACACAGTGCGACAAATATGTTCCCGGACAGGGCCTGAAAATCATAATTGAAACAACAATATGCATATTTTTTAGTTTTATTATTCAAAATATTCTCCTCTGGCTTCAATACACTTGTTACAGCGATTCAATAATGATTCAAATGCATGTTTTAGCTCAGTTTGCGGAATTGCCTCTAGTGCCTGTGTAGAAGCTGATTGGATGGTCAGAATGTCATCAAAAAAACGTCCTTTCAATTTCAATTTCAATTTTGGGAATAATGAGAAGTCGCAGGGGGCCAAATCAGGTGAATACGGTGGATGGTTTTACACAGAGACACGATTTCGAGCCAAACATTGACGGACAATCAATGAAGTGTGACTCGGTGCATTATCATGCAACAAAGACCAATTTTATGGATCACGATATTCGGGGCGAATACAATGAATTCTGCCCATCAATCGCTTTAAAACTTCGAGATAATATGCACCAGTAATTGTTAGGCCAGTTGGAACAAACTCTTTGTGGATAATACCTTTGCTATCAAAGAATGTGATGAGCATTGTCTTGATTTTTGATGGAACTTTTCGTACTTTTTTTGGTTGTGGTGAATTTTTTGACTTCCATTCCGCACTTTGACGCTTAGTTTCTGGATCATATTGAAAGTACCATGTTTCATCACCTGTAACAATTGATTTAGGAAGTTTGGATTATTTTTTGCGGATGCAACGATGTCTCTGGAATAATTGATTCTCGCTGATTTTTGATCGCTTCTTAATGTGTGGAACAAATTTCGCACAAACCTTCATGTATTTTACCCAAATCTTCATGTAATATGGTTCGAATCGTTTCTCTACTGATATTTAAAGCCTCCTTCATCATTTTTAGTGATGCATTGCGATCGTTTGCAACAAAATCACGTACTTTTTCGATCATTTCGGGTGATCGAAATTGGCCATCCTGATTTTTTGTCATCTTCAAGGATCTCTCTGCCTTCCAAAAAAACGCTTATGCCACTCAAAAACAGCTGTACGACCTAGACATTGACTGCCGTAAACTTGTTGCATCGATCGGAATGTTTCTGATACACTTTTACCAAGTTTTGCGTTAAATTTAATCACTGCTCTTTGTTCCATATTAAAATTTCTACCTCGACAAAAATCTTGTTTAACATGATGTGTCTGTCATATCTTCGTTATATGTCAATCAAAATGAATGAAACTTTGACAGATGATAGCAAAATGTTCAACTTTTAAAATGCATGTTTGAACGCACAGATGTCGCCACTGGTTGCTGAGATGTGGTTCGTGTTCAGGAACATATTTGTCGCACTGTGTATTCAGTGCATTCGCAATGTAATTCCTGACATGAACCACGTGATACTCCTCAAATATCAATACTTGTAAACTTATTCATATTAGACACCGTGAATATGTATGTATATCTTAAGCCGGTTCTACATTAGTTGCAAACTGATCGCAAGTTTGTTGCGACAGTCAATTTGAAGTTTGGATTTTGAAATCAACGTTTCATATTGGCTGTTGCAACAAACCTGCGATTAACTTGCAACTAATGTAAAACCGGCTTAAGACGGTTAAAATAAAAACCGACTATGAATACCGGCTTATGAAAGAGTAGCAAATTACATTACGTGGATGATAGCGTCCGGAATCACATGATTAGTTTTCTCCAATCTCTTCCATGCCTATGGAGCTTTGATGACTGTACCCAATCAAAGAATGAGAAGACGGATCTTTATTACTAAATTAAAATTTTCATTTTATACGGTTAACTCTTAAATTTTTTGAGATAATATTTAAATTAAGCAAGGTAACATAATTTTGTGATAATGCTTTGTATATTATTTCGAAGGAGAATTATAACTACTACTTTAGTTGAAAGAGAAAATGGCTTTGAATGAATTGTGATATAATAATTTCATTTAAAAGGAATTTAAATCATTTGGATTGGAAAAGGAAGATTCTTCAATAAGATATACGTATATTATTTCATTGTATAAAAGTTAAAGATAGTACCATTTGGATTAAGTAAGTAATGAAGTATCACTTAGGTTTTATTTTTTATTTTTAGTAGAATTTAACTTGGCGGCACAGTTGTTGATATCAAATTTTTTTATACAAATGATGATCATTAGATTAATATTCATTATTTATTTAATTTGGCTTGGTATAAAAAAATGGGAATTTATTTAACTTGGCATCAGTTCTTGATATCAAACTTTTTTTACGAATAATATATAAAATTTTGAGAAATTTAACTTGGCGCTAATTTTGTTGATATTAAATCTTTTATACGAATGATACATATTATTAGAGTTAAGTAAATAACAAAAGATAGCATCATTTGTATTTTACTTTTTAATTTAATAGAATTTAACTTAATTGGTTAAGATTATAGCATTTGGATTTTAATTTTTCATTTGATACATTAATTTTTTTCGAAGAGTAATAATTTTTGACAGAGAATTAAAGTTGCCATTACTTGGGTTGGAATAAGATCTTTAATAAAAATATCCTTGAAAAAAAATTAAAACTACTATTAATTGGGTAGGATACTTAATATTATGTATAAAGGACCAGTTTCACCAACTCAATTAAGCTGAATCAGTGATTAACTATCAACTATAAGTGGTCAATTGTACTAAACAGCAAACACGATAAAACCGGCCTAAATGATTCTTTACGAAAAGCACGCACGCTTGCGCTTTTTTTTATCTTTTTTTAAAAAAGTAAGTTTATATAAATAACGGGAGAGAGTGTGTTTTACTTTTTAATTTGATGGAATTTAACTTGATTAGTTAAGATTATAGCATCTAGATTTTCATTTTTCATTTCATATATTAATTTTTTTCGAAGAATAATAATTTTTGACAGAGAATTAAAGTTGCTTATTACTTAGAGAGGAGAGGGGGGGGGGGAGTTGGAATAAGAAGACCTTCAATAAGAATATCCTTGAAGAAAAATTAAAACCATTATTTTAATTGGGTTGAATATAAGAATATCTTTGATAAATATATATCGAGCAAACGAGAACAGATTGAAATGAATTGAAATGGATTCATATTTTCAGGAATATTGATTCACGACTGTTCAAATGAATGCTTTTCAATCCTGAATGCATTTTTATTCAGAATATTCTTTAGATGAATTTTTGATTACCTTTCGGATGGATTTTGAATTCTACTGTTTTTATCTTTAATAAAAAAATGTACAGACAGATATTTGGAACCCCTATGGAGTCACCCTTGTCACCTGTCGTTGCAAATATGGTTATGCAGAACTTTGAAAAAATTGCTTTCGAAATGCTGCCCGTTCGGTTGTTATTTTATTATCGATACGTTGACGATATTATTTTGCCTGCTCCGTCTGAGAGCAGATTGGTGATACTTTGGATATCTTTAATTCGTTACACACTAGACTGCAGTTCACTATGGAGGTTGGCATTGAAAAATACGGCTTTTTGGAACCAGGTTGATTACTGAAGAACGGAATCTTATTTTCGATGTATACCGTAAAGCAACCTTTTCCGATAGATTCCTTAATTTCTATTCACACCATCCGCTTTGTCATAAAAAAGGTATAATTTATAGAATTGTGGATAAGATTTTTCGTTTGTGTCATCCGAAGTTCCAACAAAATTTGATTGACGCTATTAATATTTTTTCACAGAATGGATATCCTCTACATTTTATTTTTTCGACTATTCATAATAGAATTAAATATCATATTAACAATATTAATAGTTTGAATAATAACAAGGATGACACAGAAAAATTTTTTACTATTCCATATGTCAATACAATATCTGAAAGATTCACACCTATCATTAATATTAAATTTAATTGTAAATTAGCTTTTCCTAACACATTAAAAAATTTCATAAAGAGAGGAAAAGATGAGTTAGAACACTTCCATAACTTTTCAAAATGTAATTTACAGAATATCTTGTGAGAATTGTGATGTTATTTACGTTGGCAAGACAAAAAACAGTTAAAGACAAAAGAACAGTTAAAAACAGTAGACTACATGAACATGTTTACTACATGAACAGATATTAATATAAATTCAAAATCTTCATCAGTGATCTCCAACCACAGTATGGAGGAGAATTACAACTTTAAATGGGATAAAGTGGATATATTAGATATAGAGCCTTTATACAATAAAATTAATATCTGAAATGGTCCATATTAAAAAACAGAAACATGGAATAAACAGACAAAACGACACAGAGTCTTTGCCTGAATTGTATTCTAATATTATACATTCTCTTTTTTTCTCCTAATATCTTCTTTCCTTTTCCCTCCTGTTTTGCCGTTCTCCTGTTTTTCTGTTCTCGATAAATGTTTTCCTTCTCGACATTGCATTATTTGACATTGTGGAAGTTAAATGTTCGTTATTTTCGCAAATTTGTTTCAAATAAAAAAATTAATATATTGTATCACGATATGAACTACCATCTACCTGCGTTTTTTTCTCTCTTTTTATTAATGGACTCTCAACACATTATTGATATCACTGACAAGGTACATTATTATATTACTAATTTGTATATAGTTAATATTAATTCTTTTTGTTCACGATTACTTTTCCAGAATTTTTTTATGACTACTTTGATTCTTTGCCCTTCTTTTGACTACATTGTTTTATACAGGGTTTTTAAATTATTAAAGATTAAAATGTGGGAGATCATTTTGCCGGACCCTGTACTTACAGAGCCTTATTATTATTTATTCATTTTTATTCATTTATAGGAAGCATTTACATGGAGCATATCTCTATGCCTTTCAATCTAAAAATAATATTAGTTTTTTTCTGTGCACAAACAACACACTGTTCAATCCAAAATTTTGAATAGGAAATGCAGTTTTTTAATCCAATTGAATCCAATTAAATCCAAAAAAAGTATTCACTATTTAAAATACGCATTCGGACAGAACAAATTTCAATCCATTTTAATTCCTTCTCGTTGGCTACTTACATCTTTTGGTTAACTTGCAGCATCGCTGCAAATTCATCAAAATTTTTTCTTTTTTTGGCCCCGCAACTTAACTGATTAATTAACTGATTTAACAGTTTAACAGATTGATACCTTGCCACTGGTAATGATAATAATGACGGCAACTCTAGAGGAAAATGCCGCTTATGCGGTGAAAAATAACACGCCGAATCACTATTTATATTTGTCTCTAGATATAATATAATATACTTATTATTGTAAATGCGCGTATGAAGCTGGTCACACTTTCCAAAATCCAAAAATTCAAAAATTTAATTCCCGCCCACGAGAAACTTAAGAGGAGATTAAAGGAAGAATCTCAAAAGGAGAGAGCAGCAAATTGCATCACGGATCCGCCTCCTCTGATCCTCTAATTGGGTGCGGTCATCAAAACTCCATAAGCATGAAAGTGAAAGAGATTGGAGAAAACTAATCATGTGATCCCCGTCCTGATTGGACGCTGTCATTCACGTGATATAATTTGCCACTCTTTCATGGGCCGGTATTCATAGTCGGTTCTTATTTTAATCATCTTAAGTCGGTTCTACATTAGTTGCAAGCTGATCGCAGGTTTGTTGCAATAAACGTTGATTTTAAAATCCAAGCTTCAAATTGGCTGTCGCAACAAACTTGCGATCAGCTTGCAACTAATGTAGAACCGGCTTTAAGGAATGTCTTAAGTCGCTAATGCGGCCTTCTAATTGATTCATGACATCTTAAGACTATATTTAAGATTAAAAATAAGATCCGTCTATGAATACTGGCTATGGTGTGCTTAATTGGACGGTATCTCTCTCTAAATCTCCGCCGTCTCTGTCTATAGCCTTGTGTCTACGATGCTAAAAATCGGTCTGAAATCTCAGATGAAAAAAGAATTGACCAATCAAAATGGTCATGTGATTTGTTAATTCCTTTCCGAGATCTCTGACCAATTTCTAGAGCCGTTCCACCAATGCTGATCAAGCTTAATCGTGATTAATTGCCAACCACAATTGATCGATTCTATTAGCAAACGCGATTGGTCAGTCAACGGCTGAAGCTAACTGGCGTTGGTGAAACTGGCCCCTAACTTCGTAAACATTAGGCATAAGGATAAAAATTGACAAATATCAGATGTTTGATTTTGACGCTGAAAATGAGCATCGAGCATCAGCATGAAAAGGCACTTTTATAAATGTCGCATAAAGACAAATGCTGCCAACTGTGAAACGCGAGATATATTTCGAGAAGTTGGTATACTCAGAGTCAATTTCACCAACATCAGTTAGCTTAATCGGTCATTGACTGACCAATCGCCTTTGCTGTTTAGTAGAATCGACCAATTGCGGTTGACAGTTAATTAGTTTAATCGGCGTTCATGAAATCGGCGTTCACCTCAATCTTTCCTTGTCTGACATACTTTATAATGTATCTTACAATTAGTTTCTCTTTCTAATCATCATAATTTATATCTTTAATTAAATATTGAATAAAGAATTAAATGAATAATCACAGTGCTAGTAACCAATATAGAAAAAATAAAATGATATTACCAACGTAATAAATACCATATTGTTAATTAAATTAGGAAATGATAATGGCTGCGTTCAGCAGAACACAACAGTTTTACAACCGTTTTATGATTCTCTGCTGAGATTGGACTATTTCTCTTGATCTAAAAGCATAACTCAATCAGCGCGAAAAAAACTTCCAACAGTTGCAAAATAAACGTTCTGCTGAAAGCAGGCAAAGACAAAGCGATTTATTCAATCTCAATCTCCATTTGTTTATAACTTATTATTTAATAAAAGAAGATCGAACGGAAATGTAATTACATACTATATTTGTTAATTAGATCAGAAGATGATGACGATTTAGTTTATCTGGATCTTCATTTATAGCTCAATAACTCAATATTTAACAAAAGGAGATCAGATAAATCCAAATTACACGCTGATAATTGTAAACTAAGAAATGATAATGAAAAAGTGATTTAATTCTATTTGCTTATAGCTAGGTTAACTACCGCGTATAATTTCGTTTTCATCCAATTTCCTTTTGTTAAATATTGAGATATAAATAAATGAAGATCATTATCGAATAAATTTGTCATTATCATTTCCTAGCTTAATTAATTATCAGTATAATTCCATTTCCATTCCTTCTTTTGTTAAATATTAATTATAAATAAATAGAAATAAATCGGTTTTTCATTATTATTTCCTAGCTTACTCAACAAATATCAGCGAATGATTTCATTTCTATTTAATCTCTTTTTGTTAAATTAAGTTATAAACAAATGGAGGTCGAGATCGAATAAATTGTTTTCTAAATTATATGTTCTAGTTTTTAGCAATTACCAACGTGTTTTATTATTATACCGACTTTATCGATCCTGTTTTGAAAAAACCAACTGAGACATTATCGTAGTACAGACACGCCATGCTTTGCGCCGCGACACTGTCGTATCTTCAAATGTCTTCAGATCGCAGCGCTCGCTGATAATATCACTAGCGCTCCTTGCGTAAAGAATGTTAGAAAGACACGAAACTAGCATTCCTTGTGTAAAGAATGTCAGAAGGATACGAAAGGAATGTGTGGAATGCGATCGACGATGACGTATCTTAATCTGAAAAAGTGATAGTTCGGAACTTTGTGTCACGATATCTCCTTATAGAATACGTACAGAAAAAATGAAAACACTTTTATTATATTAGGTGCGCAACTAAGTTCTCGCTATTATTTTGATGGCATTTTCATCAAAATAACAGCGAGAACTTAGTTGCGCACCTAATATATTTCGAGCGATTGCAATCGATTGAGCATACTTAGAATTTAATTGGTTTAGCTCTTATTATGTTTTCGATAACCTCGATCTGATGCAACTCGCCAGTTTGCGTAAAGGAGGCACGTCCATGTCTCGCGCCATAGCTTAGCGCCGAGACTACCAGTGTCTCCAGATTCTCCAACTTTTTTAAATGCATATAATTCAAAAGCTATTACAGCTTCGACATTTTGGTATTAGAATTTTCATCATAAAAGTCTCAGAAGTCTACACTTAAGTATTGTCATGTCTTTACGAGACACCCTATATACCCTATATACGTACATCATTGATGTTAGACTTGTATTTCGATTCAAAATTCATATTGCGGCACGTAACAATGTATACTATACATTTTTATTGGCAATGTATATCGGAACGCAGCCTATAATGCCGTTAATAGAACGGATTAAACTGAATCGAAAAGTTCCGCATCAATTTGTAGTTTTTACAATATTCAAATAGATATTAATTTTTAAAAATCACTGAAAGTAGGGGCAGAGAGAAATCTGAGAAAAGACATAACGACCCAAAACCTGTAATGATAAATCGATATTTGGTTCATTTAGCATCATCAGTCTTGAAAAGTGGACAACGTGGCGAAAGAAAAATTTATAATAAAAAATTAAATATAGAGTGTGAATTAATAATTTACGCTTTGGATAATATTGTAAACAGCGTGAAAAGTAAATGTACATTTTATTGCTAATTGGAAGCAGGTGTTTAAAATTCGATTTAGAATTAATTAAATTAAATTAAATTAAGTTCCTGCTTAATAAATGTTGTAAGAACTGTGTAATAAGAGCCATGTGGACGTTGCTATGTAGTTTACATCCACTGTCAGAGGGCAGTAGTGCGTGGCAGCACTTTTTGTGGATACAGGTTTTGGATCGTTATTTTCTATCTCAGATTTCTATCTGATAGGAGTAATAGGGCAGTTTTAAACCCAAGGGGCTAGAGGGGGGTGCGAGAGTAATCGTTGGCGCGGGGGGTACTCGTAAGCGTGGGGGAGAGGGCAGCGTGGAGAAGGTCTCCAGTCGGCGACAGTTGTTTACATAAATATAGGACCTCGGTCGATTGATTACATAAACATGATGATATTCCGCTATGCGTACGATATTTTTTTCATCGTCCACCGCTCGCCTTCCCCAAAAATGCATCATAATAAAGGCTTGCATACATTTATCACATATATTTATCATCTTTCTTCCTCTTATGTTTCGTCATCTTTCCCGCCGCGTTGTCGATCCCGTTGTATCTTCTTCTTGTACGTAAAAATATTTTACACACATTTTTTATTTAATGATTTAAATAGAGAGAACGCTTAATACGGTCGTGACCGTTTGTCGCAGTACCGTTGAGCGCAAAGATGTTGGCGGCGCGCGTAATATGATAGCACTGCGATAGTAAGAAAGGAATGAATAATGTCATACATCCAGATATATAGTTTAAATATGCGTTTACTTTTATAACTGTAATTTTACAATATATGGCTCTTATTACATAGTTCTTCTTACAACATTTATTAAGCAGGAACTTAATTTAATTTAATTTAATTAATTCCAAATCGAATTTTAAGCACCTGTTTCCAATTAGCAATAAAATGTACATTTATTTTTCACGCTGTTTACAATATTATCCAAAGCGTAAACTGTTAATTTACACTCTATATTTAATTTTTTATTATAAATTTTGCGCAAAAAATCTACATCACATTTATCGATGATACAATTTTCACCTAAAAGCATTACAAAATAATTAAAATTTTTCATTGACGATATGCGTATACTGCGTGGCACAACTCAGAGTATACGTTCTCGACGCAACGTTTTGAGTTTGAACATGAAGAGCACGGTTGACGGTTTCATATATAGACATGTTTCGCGCAGTGTTAATTTGACACATTCACGTATTTTTATAATTTTTAACACAAGATCTTGGACCAATTATATAATTATAATAATATTTTTAGTAACGTAATGCAATACAAATAGCATTCCTAATTATCAAATCATTATAAACTATTATTGAGTAGTTATTGAACACTTATTGTACTACTGAACAGTCATCATCATGACTGAACAGTCATATTATATTATTAATTGATTCTAAATAATTATATAGAGAAAGAAGATTTTTTTTCCACTCATGGTAAGGAGAAACAGAAATATGCAGATTCCAAAGTTATGTGATAAGCAGATGATCTCATAGAAGGAAGCGAAAAAAATATTTTAGGATTGTGAAAGAAACTCAAAAAGAAATAGAGATTAGAATTATAATTTCTTATTATTCAACTTTTATTTTAATAATTTGATTAACTTATTTGAGGAAAAATTGCACGCCTTCTTATCACATATAATTTTAAACCGCTGAATAGAAACAGGGAAAAAGGAGACTGAAAATAATTTAAAAAATTCAGTAATATATTTAAGTATATCATATTACACATTTTTTTATAAAACATTAATGATGTAATAAGATTTATGTATCATAAGTTTCTTTTTTTAAATAGTGATCCCCACCACAAATTTTCAGAAGTTTCGCATTCTATTGAATCCTCCAGCGTATGTACTGAGCCAACTGACTGAATCAGTAATGTCGCCATAAGTCTCACTAATTAGTGCTCATCATTTCATATTTTCCATCAACATATCCAAGTTATTATTGAAAATTATTATTTTCACATCAAGAGTTATTTCAATTTCGCCACTATGTATGTGCAATTTTACTTTAATATAGATATCATAATTACATTTTATGACATTGAAGTAATATATGTT
This sequence comes from Acromyrmex echinatior, assembly GCF_024713525.1. NCBI lineage: Eukaryota > Metazoa > Arthropoda > Insecta > Hymenoptera > Formicidae > Acromyrmex > Acromyrmex echinatior. The sequence goes on along the minus strand of NC_141858.1, from coordinate 4,658,691 downwards.
TCACAACGTCTATATGGATGAGCTTCGCTGTAGGTTTCATCAGTAACACTATGAATCGTACAATGACATGTAGGAAAATTTAAATTTACGTAATCATCAAGTTTCGAATCACACACATTGAAATCTTTATATATCTGCTATGTCTTACGCTTGGTATATCATGTATTATTGCGAGTAAGCATGTTTCGAAATCCAAGTTCTTTATACTGCAACTGAAATGCATCATCGACGAGCAATACTGTTTATTAATTTCACACAGAGTAATGTAAACATACAATTCTTGTTTAACGTTTAAAGTATAATATCCTCACAGACGTTTTTTGATGTGATGACTGTTGCGGTAACTATTCACTGAGTGGTTGATGTATTAGAGCTCTCTTTCGTTCATGCGTTTTCTATTTCATTATTTTTATATATCATTTATTTTTTATTTATTTATTTTTTCTTGGACGGTATATTCAATGTGGAATTTTACGTATCTTTACAAATATGCGAGTTAATTTTCAGTGTAATTGCCATCAAGCCTACATTAAATTATACAATGACACATATATAAAAATGCACTTTGACAATATCGAATCTTTTTTTATCTTTAAGAGATCAGCGTCAGCTGATTAATAAGTCTGTCTGTTCTCATTCTTTTTTAAAAAATGAGTTTAAGCAGTGTATTCAATGTGGAATTTTACGTATCTTTATAAATATAGTGTTAGTTTTTCAGAATAATGTTAACGAATAATATGTTGGCATACAGATGTACACCACCGGTATCTAAGTTATCCTAATTGCAAAGAATTCGTTCCTCGCATATCTTTAATGTTAAAAACGTTATGATATCTTTTTATAGGTATAAAAGACCAACATTGTTGGTCAACTGTCCCTTAGATAAAAATAAATACTTTATTTCTTTGAACGTTGGCATGGTCTATGTTCACTGTTGCAATATCAATTTCTTGCTTAATAACGACAAGCATTTATTGTAATTATTTTATTGTAATATTATAATATGATTAATTAAATTGTTGCAATATGGTTCTGTCTCATTATTGTGATCAATCATAAACTTTCTTGTTATCAAATAAAAATAAATCTAAGTAAAGAGCATATAAGAGTCAATAAAACTTGAATAAAAACAGATAACTCTAATAATACAGATTCTTGATATTGTTACGTCTAAATCCTTGAAAATTTGGTCAAGGAGACAATGAGGGAGAATGGAGAGGGTATGGAAGGACGGTTAAACTCAATCTCACAGGCATACGCGCGGAGGCGAACATCTGTGAGTCGTACGCACTTTTTAAGTCCCAGAATGTGGGTCAACGCTATGACACCTGTTCCGCTGGACAGTGCGAACGTCGGTCCTACTTTTTCGGTCAAGGAACTTAATCCCTTTGAGACTGGACCTCGTGCGATCTCAGGTATTCGAGGGAAGTGAATTCGAGGGGTGATGTCAATAAAAGATAGGGAAATACCTTAAATTACATTTATTAATAAAATGAAATATAGTGGATTTTATACATTATAAAACTTTTCTTTACAAAAAAAATATACATACTGTAGCTTGTGGATGAATGTGTGTGTGTGTGTGTGTGTGTGTGTGTGTGTGTGTGTGTGTGTGTGTGTGCACAATGAATGGGTTTTTCCATGCGAGGAAACGCGAGGTGGACTATAAATAATTACGACTTACTTAGTAGCTGTCCTCAAGATATCGAATAGGTTCTAGGCAAGGAGATCCGTCGTCAGCGTCCGAAGGGCAGTCACCGTGGCGTATGGCTGGTAACTTCAGTTGCGATTTGGTTACAAGTTCGCACTCGGGCGGGATCGTGAATTAGCGCGTGATTAGCGCGGGTTATAATAATTTTGCGGACTGCCCGAGACAATGAGTAACTAAGCGCGAACTCCACTAACGTGGACCGAATGGTTTAAAATTCTGTACTGACGCTCTGCGCTTCCGCGGGACCTCTATTTATACCCCGAAAAAAGGGCGTTGTGTCCTTTGTCTAGGATGCAAAAGTTAGTTGCTAAAAAAAGTTAGTTGTCACGCGGGATTTATGATTTTTATAACGTTCTATCGTTGTTGATCTAAAGTACATAGTTAGAGTAGTTTCGAAAAGAAGAGAAAGTGATTTACGGTTTTTCTTAAAGAGCCAAGATTGCTCCGAGACGGATGACGAATTCGGTTATTCTCACGGAAAAATATGGCTAGATAAACAGATGGTTACCATGCACAAATAGGTTTATGTTATGCAGGATTGTCTGTTTTTAGATAACGCTCCCGTGGGAAGTTATCCTATGCGTTTACGATTTTTTAAGTGCAACGTGGCGCCTGTTTTCTAAAATGAAATTGTTAGTCTCGGATGACAAAGCCTAGATTGCGTGACCTCGGTGCATTTATAATGTCTTCTGCAATCTTGTCTCTTTTAGGACCTACATTAAGGTTGTTATTTTTTCCGGATTGATGGCATTTAAAAGAGTTTTCGTGGCGCCTGTCCGGTCCCTCTTTTCAATTCTGTCAGACCGTTATCAGAAGGCGCCGCTCGGATCTCGCAGACGCCAATTATAGTCGTGACGTGGAACTGAAGAAAAAAAATTGTGGCGTCTGTAGGACGTAACAATATCATTCCTCTAAAAATCTTGATGGTATAACATATAAAATATCTCAGAATGATAATATATCTCGATGATCTAAGCAAATAATAATTACGTGTTTCGGCTTCTTGATCGAGCCATCTTTAGATTTACTAAGTAGCAGTCGCAATCCGCAGTAGACGAGTGAAACGATAATACTAAGTAAAGATAAGTTAAGTTAACAATCTCCGATGAATTATACGTTGACAGACAAAAATTGTTTTCAATCAGCTGATCGACTGAATGTTAAAATTTTAATGAATTTATGAATAATAATGAGAAAATTGAGAACAATCCAAACTAATTTATACAAATCAAAGTAAAACTCAACGGAGAAGTCATGAAGTATGAGATAATGTCCAGTAATGGTCAACAACATTCTAGTTAATAACTCTTCTAGTTTTAACTCTTAGAGTTAATAATTTAACAAATGACACGGTTGGATTAACACATGTGAACTCTTGGTAAAAAAATGTCTCTGAAAACTCCGTTGAAAATGTCTGAAATCATTTTTAGTGATATTCAAAGACTTTTTCAAAGAAATTGAGGGATTATCAGAGAATTCTCGAAAGTCATCTTCAAGTGTCTAAAAGTCTCTGAATTTCGTTGAAACTCGAGAATTCAGTGATGTTTCTGAAGATAGAATTTTCATGGTTTCTCACTTTTCAGAGACTTTCAGCAAATTCTCTGAAAATCATTTCCAAGTGTCTAAAACTCCTCGAATTTCATTGAAATTCGAGAATTCAATGATATCTCTGAAGATAGAATTTTAATAGTATCTTACTTTTCAAAGGCTTTCAGAGTATTCCTTTGAAAATCATTTTCAAGGGTCTGAATGTTCCTGAATTTCACGCGAATTCAATGATGTTTAAATAGATATAAAAAATGAAATTTAAATAGATATAAATAACACGCTTTATCAGTTAAAGAAGTAGTGTAATACGTAATGTAGGAGATTTATAATCCAGAGGTCCCAATTCGAATCCCATTAGGTAAAGTGTGTTTTTCAAAACAATTTCGGGTAAAATCATTACATATATCTTATATGGAACAACTTCTGTTAAATAAAGAAACAAAATTTATAAGTCTTAAAATATAAATTTTTTTTCAAGTATCATATTGAAAATGTCTGAAAAATTCTAAAAGTCTATGAATATATTGTAAAAAATTTTATGAAAATCTTTAAAAGTCACTGAAATATTCTGACAAATATTTAAATTTATATTGAAAAATTTTCTGAAAAGCTCTGCAACGTGTCCGAAAATATAGATATTTTCAGAAAAATTTTCAGACTTTTTCAGAAAAATTTTCGAAGAAATTCAGAGAAATTTTTTCATCAGGGACGTTACGAAAGACAAGCGACGACTAAAGACTCGCAAAATTCACGCAGTACCGGTGATGCAAAGTCATATACTGTTTAATATTGGTAAATATGACTTATATATGAAAACCTATAGTGTTCGTCTGTAAATTTAAACTATTTTTCTATTTTTTAATATTAATCATTTCAGAAATTAATCGTTTACTGTAGCACGGTTCTTCATCCATGATCCATCATTAAAATGTTATCCCAATCAAATTCATGTTTGTAATTTTTGTTCGATTATTACCGAAAGATTGGAAGTTTTCCAGTTTATATGGTTACGGTGATCTATAATTTGTCTTAAGTTGACCAACTTAAGACGCATCACAATCTCTATAATTTGATTTTGTATACTACAATACATTATTTTTATTAAATTGTGGGCGCGAATCTTTTGAGCTTTAATAAATTTTTAATTTATTTGTTGTGTAAAAAGAAATTTTTGTGTCCTTACTATTGAATCTATTAAATTTTTCAGATTGATGATATGAATAGTACCGTAAATCAAGCTGTTCGTTCTATTGAATTATCAATATTAAATGGTTCTTGTAACCCCATTTTTTTATTTAAAGGGTATTGAATCCTCATTAATCGTACCAAAAATAAAATTTAGTGGATAGTCGTTCTCGAGCAGAATCATTATTATGAGATTTTAGATTATGTGGTATTTTGCATCCGACAACATCAAAATGTCCACCAATCCTATAATAGTGTCCCTTTTTTGCGATTATCGGGATCGTCGTGGGACCTACGTCCCATGTAGAAATTGCGACCAGCGACAATCGAAGCAACCGCATAATCTTGCCTCATGCTACATGGAAGGCGTTCATCGAGAGACGTGCAAATATTGAGTGATTAATGCAATCAACCGTCCCATCATCATAATCACCGATTCAGAAGATCTGAATGTAGAAAGTCTTGTTAAAGTATGTGATATGAAAAACGTAAAATTATTATTGTATGATACATACTTGTACATGAAACCAATAACCGCACATTCTTCTTATTTGAGCTCGAGCAATGTGTCGAGCATGCTATAAACTAAGTCAATGTACGCACGGTGTTAGTGAAAAATTCAAATGTTTTGTATTTTTAAGATAAAATTGTATTACTAATAAATACGATGCTGCAAACACTTTGCACAAAATTTATGACAGAAATTCTATTATAGAATGTGAACTAGTGGTCTGATTTAAATTATATTGTACATGCTGCATTAAATATTAGATAAGTAAATCTATATTAAAAAATATATTTCTTTGAAAATTTACTTTTCCCTAATCTCTTCATTATTCCTTCTTCATATTTTCGTGATAATAAATTATTTAATATGAAAGCGCGTCCGGCTTATCGACTTATACCATTAAAATATTACGAGTATTAAAATTGTGCTCGTATTATTCTTATATTGTAAAATCGCATCATAAAAGTCAAAATGAATACCATAACTTTTTAATAAAATCGCGTGCGAAAGAATATATATCAACAATTTGTACTATACGCCAAAATTGTATCAACAATAAATGTGATTAAAAGATTGCGTGAAGTTTATGATGAAACTTCAATCATGGAGTGCGAATTAGTAATGTGTGTTTCAGATGAAATTGTATACGCATTACATTTAAGGTATGAAGTAAATTAATGTTTTATAAAAAATGTATAATATGATACTTAAATATTACTGAATTTTTAAAATTATTTTCAGTTTCCTTTTTCCTTGCTTCTATTCAGCGATTTAGAATTATATGTGATAAGAAGGCGTGCGACAGTAGCGCTTAGGTTCGGGGCGGTTACGACGATTTTGGCATTAGCATTCGCACTTCGCGCTATTTCGTTTCGGGCCGATCCGAACCAGCCCGAGACGGAATAGCGCGAAGTGCGAATGCTAATGCCAAAATCGTCGTAGCCGCCCCGAATCCAAGCGCTACTGTCCACACATCGGCACATTCCACTGTCCACATGGGTTATGATTTATTTTTAATAAACACATTAATAGTATAAATAAAGTTTATGATAAATTTCGCATTGATTTCTTTTTCGAGAGCGCATACTTATGAAAACTAGAGAGCCTATAATAAGAGAGTCACCAATTCACCACGTGATCTGAATCGTGCTCTGATTGGCTCGCGGCGCATGGGCTCGACAAGGTTAGAGCGACAATGACAAGAAGATAAAAGCCGTAACTTGTGTCACTGTCATTCTAACTTTTTCTGAGCGCCATTCCTCAAGCCACTTGAACAGTCTGGCATCACACATTGCAATCGTTCCCCTCAATCAATCTCGATCACTGATCTCCACTTGCCAGTCGACACACTCGACACTCTCGCTCTCTATTTTATCGACCTTTGTTAACACGCGTCAAACTGTTTCAATAGTATGGACAAAAATAAAAGAAGCTCTAAAACCAAAGCCAAAGACAATGCTAAGAAAGAAAAGGAGAAAAAAAGCGAAGAATGATGGATAAAGCAAAATAATGTAAAACATTATTACAAAATTAAATATTAAAAATAAAAGTTTAGAAAGACTATGAACCAAATGACAACAAAATAAATGTATAAACATAAGAAAGAAATATAATTGTCATGGTCTAACTCAAATAATAAATAACAAACGTCGTTTCGAGCCCGATCGAGTCATCTTCAATGTTAAAAATAAACATAATAAAAATTAATATATTTAAATTAAAACGGGTCAACTAGTAAAATGTAATAAAAATAGCCGTAAATAGAATCCTGTCATCATTAAAGTGATACGTCCACAACAATAAAGCGTAAAAATTAGATGTCGAAATAATAAAAATCTATATTGGTGTCCAAAAGCGCATAAAATTCACAAGCATCATAAAGTAAAAAATTTTGTCATTGAAATCATACACATTAAAATCTTTAAAAATGAAAATATATATTACATCAATACAGTACTTAAAAAAATCCAGAGCAATTAAGTACAGAGATACTGAAAATAGAGCGATGAAAGTCCGTCTGTAGATTACTATATATATATAAATAAAAAAATGTAAAGTACCTTTAATTTACAAAGTAATGCGATATCCAATGATAAAAAGAACTCGAAAAAGTAAATATTAATATAAAAATTTCTTTAGAAATCCGAAGATAGTTCCATCTCAGTCAGAAATAATTTCTCGAAAAGACGTCGTTTCGATGTCAAAAATAAAAGTCGAAAATTTTAGAAATTTTTATTGATTTCGACGAATTTTTGGCTCTAATTTCGATCAATTTTCGAATTGGAAATAAAATCTTGAATTAATCTTTCAAACGATATATTGGAAACATGTATGATATAGACCAGCATTTAAATTTCATTGATTTAAAAATCGAGATCATTTCGATATCGATTCGAGGATTAATGTCGAAGATATTTTTTCTTGATTTCATGCTCATTTATGGTAAGAGACATGGTAAGAGATTAATATGTTGACAGTATTTATGGTAAGGACGATAGTTTTTGCAATACTGTTTATCCAGATACAATTAACGTTAAGGTCAGATTATCTTTTTCTTAACAATTAATTAAGAAAAGAATAACTTTAGCGTTTACCGTATCTGGATTCATGTTATTACAAAATTTCTCTTATATATTATTCCTTGAAATTCTTCAACACAAAAGTGACGTAATAAGATTAATGAACTACGAAGTACAAATAAAAATAATGTTATTCAGCAAGAGTAGAATAATAAAATAAAGATTCAACTATTGGTTGAAGACATTAATATTATAGGAAGTTTAGAATTAATACACAAGAATAACAGTAAGAAGAGTAATGATATAATATATCATTAAATTTTAATTCAGAAATTATCAGATTAAAAATGTTATTAAAAATTAAATTACAATCGGTATTATAATTTTTAAATGAATAATCGGTATTATAATTTGTAAACTTATTTATTGTTTATATTAATATGCACTTAGAATATAAATCATTCTTCACATTTTCGAAAGAATTATGCTTAAGAATGATATAGCCATAAAAGAGGTATTATTAATGATATATTATTTCCTTTACAAAAATAATTGACGTTATCACAACATGCAGATATGTTGTCATTTGGAAAGTTATATCTTACAATTAGTAAGGTACATGTAATTCTTTTTTTTTATAAAATGTTTCTCGCAAAGAAAAATTTAGAGATCAATAATAAAACTGAATTATATCTTTTTAATCAAAATATCATTTCTTTGTGTGTGTAGAATGATATATAAAAGATCTCTTAATACTTGTACTTAAGATACAAATCATTTTTTATTCTTCTGAAATAACTACGCTTAAGGACTATATATTATAAATAGCAAAAAAATTTTAGTTATTAATGATAGGTTCTTTAAAAAAAATATACACATATGAGACTATTACAGCAGATACATTGTGTCATTTAGTAAGGTACACGCAATCTTATATTTTTTTCTGTAAAATATCTCTCGTAAGAAAAATTTAAAAATTATTAACTAAAATCACATGAATATCACATAAATAAAAATATCACTTCTTTATATGAACGATATATATAAAGATTCTTTTATTGTTAGAGAGGGGGTTAGACAGGGAGTTACATCAACATATTAGTCAATATGTCGGATTGTCTTCTTTAACAGATACATATGAATAATCAAATACATTTATGAAATTGATTACAATCGATTACATTAATAAAATGTAATCAATTAATCACATATGTCTACTAGAGAGTAGACAGTTTGACATACTGACCAATATGTTGATGCAACATTTTGTAATATAAATTATCTTTTATGTTTTTAGAAGGATTACGCTTAAGGATTATAAAAATCTTAATTATTAAACAATAGGTTCTTTAAAAAATATGGATGTTTCCGTAAAGACTGTAACAAGGGGTTCCTGAGAGGGGTTCATTTTAAGATGAAAATTTTTATATCGAAATGTCGAGACTATAATCAAGTTTTTAAATTATAAGCATTTCAAGTTAGTGAATCGCCTAAAGTTTACGTGTTCAGACATAGATGGCATTTTCGTCAAACTATACCTGAAGTGCGAACTTTAGGAGGTATAATTCGCTTACTTTGTGCTAATAATTCAAGAACTATTATAGCCTCAACATTTTAGTTTTAAAATTTTCTCAAAATGATCTCAGGAATCTACTCTGTTATGGCTTGACCAGACAACGTATATATATATATATATATATATATATATATGTATATATAATCACAAGAAATATATTGTCATTTGATAAGTATATATCTTAAGATATTTTCCATTTAGTGTCACAATTTGACACAAGTACTGTTTGATCTTTGTTATTTACTGGATGTACAAATAAAATAAAATGTTTAAGTTGATCTATGTCACCAAATGGAGAGCATCCTTAATAAGGTATACGCAAACTTATATTTTACTTTAAAATTTCTTACACAAGAAAAATTTAAAGATGGATAATTGAATTGAAAGCTTGCTTAATTTATTATATTCATAAAAGAAAATAGCTATTTGTCCCACTGTAATTAAAACTTTTTCATCCTGTTTCCCAGACTACCGTCAGATTGCTTGCGTCATTTTGCATCTTTTAACCACCCTGCTAAGGCAGCAATTAGGGCTGCTTCAATTAGATCACTCTCTGGAAAAGCTATTTGAAGAGTCCCTGCAAAATGTCAATACAAAATATCTTCTATCTTTTTATATGAAGATAATAATATTGTAGTAATAAATTTGATGTATTATTAATTATTTAGAAATAAATTGTACAGTTTGAGAGATTTGAAACCAATTTTCTTGTTACCTCCTTCACAATTCATTTCACTTGCTACTGTATCAGAAAGTAACTTACTTAATATGTTTGTTGCACTTTTTCTTTCGGTATTATTCACATTCTCTTCATATAATTAGACATGTGACACTGTGAAACAAAAACCAATGAAATATTATGTGTGTACACACACACACACACACACACACACACACACATACACACACATATTTCTATATATAAAGATACCTTTTTTACAGAAGGGAAAATACATAAAAAAGATATTGAGAAATAACACTATAGAAGTAAAAACTCTTCTACATAAAATAGTAATCAAATTGTAAATGGATATCAAGAGTCAAAACGCAGTTTATATTTACGATGCAGAAATATGTAATTATGATAATAATGTCTATTTGTTAAAATACTTAAAATTCAAAACAAACGTTTGGCTCCATTTTCTTCAGCATAAAAAAATAATGTATTAAAGAATTCTGTTGCATGTCTCTCACTTCACAAAACCATAAATTCTACTTTTTATGCAATATTTCAGAGATTTATCTGAGTATATCGACAATAATCCGAAAGGACGAGAGATAGACAATAATAAACAAAGTGTGTAGTGCACCATTGGCAATGTTAGTATTTGCTAAATCTGCTAAAGTTATGCATCTGTATTTTTTATAGCAAAAGGAAATACAAACATGATTGCTTATGCTCAAGTTTCGGAAAGCGAGCTTTTTTATGTACTTTTTCCTTTTTTAAAAAGTACATATATATAGGAAAAACTTCCTTGATTATCTAAAGAGATGAATTAAACTTACAGTAGCAGATAAATTAGAATTCGCCTCTAGAAATTTTTCAAATTCTTTTAAATATTGTTTGTATCTAGTGCTGGCATTTTTTCAGGACGTGATATTCTCTTTTCTGAGAGTACTAAAAATCTCATGATCTTGCTTGTATTCATGATAAGAATATCTATCTTTCCAGAAATTTTTCCTATTGTAATAAATGTTCTATGAAGTTTTGTTTCCAGCTGAGTTAATGTTTTTTCTGCAACAAATAAAAAATTATAGTAATATAAATAACAAAAGCAAATATGCATTTTACATTTGTCTAATAACAAGATATTACCCATATTCTTATTATGCAAATGTTCCTTGAATAGTGTACAGGAAATAATTATTCATTACGTTTTGACCTACTGCTGTTGCACTGCACTATATCTCCAGAAGATGTACGGCTAATATCGCCTGTTAAAATCTTGTGTATGTATTAAAATTGAATAATCATGATCTAATGAATTGTCTGCAAGTTTTTTTATTTTGTATCAAAGATTGTTTCAAAGGAGACATCATGTCTTCTTGAACAGTTTTTTCAGCATAGCTCGCAAGGCTTCTTACAAATGAATTTGAAGAGGCAGATGCGAGAGATACTGATGATGACATAGATTTTAAGGGATTTTTTAGAGTCATATTTAATAAAGTTGATGATTTTGGAAGTCTTTATTTAATTTTAGAAGTAGTAGTTTCTTTTGTTTTTTAAATTGTCTCTTTTAATTCCATTAGATTCGTGTAAGAAGATGACTTCTTTTTGTCAGTAGTCAATTTTTTCTCCTGTAGCTTTTCCTCTTCAGTTAACGATGCCAGTGGAAGAGATATCTTTGTTTAACTGTATTGAAAAGGTGTCGAGATCCAAATCAAATCACAAGTCTTAGTTTCGAAAATCACGGCAGGAGAAGCAAGGATGCTGATCTTCGCAATTTTCAATGGTATATTAACTGATGATAAATCACTATTTGATGATGAAATTTGCCGAACCTTTTTCTTTCTCTTTTCACGACCAATTTTGCTCTACCAGTTTCATAATTGGAATCAATTAAAAAAACCAGAAAGAGCTGCACGAGCTTTTTGCTAAATATCTAAATCAAATAAAAACTGTTACAATTTGAAAAGAATAAACATATTCTTATCCAAAAAGTGTGACTAATGTCTACGAGAAAACAAAATAAAACCTTACTATAGAATCTTTTTATTCCCACATCATAATCAGTCTTAAAAGACTCTTCAGTTTTAATACGTTGTGTGACAGATTTTGAATCAGGGGGCCAATATGTTATTGTACACATATTATCATCAATATCTGAACAGATATTGATGATCCATTTTGTCAAACCAACGTCAATGTATATATCTGAATTCTCATTTATTGATAGAAATTTATATAACAAACTGTAAACAAAATTAACAAATATATTTGTAAATATACATATAATACACTATGTACTATGAATATGTTACACTTAATACTGTATGATGAATAAAACGTAAATATCCAACTCAATTAATAATAGTTTTAATTTTTATTCAAGGATTTTATTGAAGGTCTTCTTATTCCAATTCAAGTAATGGCAACTTTAATTCTTTGTCAAAAATTACTCTTCGAAAAAAAATTAATGTGTCAAATGAAAAATTAAAACTCAGATACAATTTTAACTAATCAAGTTAAATTTTATCAAATTAAAAAGTAAAACACAAATGGTAATATCTCATGTTATTTACTTAATTCTAATGATATGTGCCATTCATATAAAAGATTTTATACGAAGGCAAGTCGATAAATTTTTAGAAAAATATAGTAAAACACATTTTTTTTTATTGATTCATTTTTATTTCTCAACATAGTCTCCTTTCAGCTCGATACACTTGATCCAATGATTCTCCAACTTTTTCAAGCCATCCGAATAATATGATTTGTCCAACCCTCCAAAATAAGCCTCTGTTTCGGCGATGAACTGCTCTCTGGTGGTGAATCTCTTTCCTCCGAACCATTTCTTCGGGTTTCGAAACAGGAAATAGTCGCAGGGAGCTAAATCTGGCGAATATGCTGGATGGGGAAGCAATTCGTAGCGGAATTCGTTGAATTTGGCCATCAATGCTGGACACGTGTCCAAACTCGTGCATTGTCTTGATGGAAGAGCACTTTCTTCTTCGCCAAATGGGGACGTTTTTTCTTTAAAATGTTGTTGAAACAGTCCAATAAGATTGTGTAATAATCTCTTTGATCGTTTGCTTCGACGGAAGGTAATCAATATGAATTATACCGCATCCTAAAAAACTGTGGCCATCAATTTTCCGGTCGATTTTACGATCTTCGTCTTCTTCGGAACTGGTTCACTCAGTGAAGTCCATTGTTTTGATTATTCCTTCGTCTCGAGTGAATTGAGTAAACTAACTTGGAATTCATCTTTAAGGCAATAGGTCTGAAACTTTCAGAAACACCCTTAACATAAGGTATGGTAAAATATTTGTCTCTAGACATCTCTTTATTAGGAAAACAGGAAATATGAGAGTTCTTGTATTTACGAATGTAAAAAAGGAGTCTGTTGTTAATCGTGGCGAATATAAATTTAATTTAAGTATATTAACGTTTACTTTTAATACTGAAGATGACCCGATCGGGCTTGAAACGAAGTTTGTTATTTATTATTTACGTTAGATCATGACAATTATATTTGTTTCTTATGTTTATACATTTATTTTGTTGTCATTTGGTTCATAGCCTTTCTAAACTTTTATTTTTAATTTAAATTTATATTTATTGAACCATGTTATATGATGCATATTAACAAATATGTTTTCTAAAATTCCAATATCTGAAAATGCGAAAAATGATTTTCCTTCGATCTGTAATGCCTTAGAATCCTTAGCTAAAGTTGAAAAAAGTAAAGAAGCTAAGAGGAAATAGGACCTACTAGTGTTAATGATTTAAAGATTCTTTTAAAGAAGTAAGTTTTGAAAAAGGAAAAGAGGTTTCGGAAGAAGTAGAAAAAACTCTATATGAGCCAGATTTAGATGACTACAACTTTTTTAAAAGACCGGATTCTATGGAACTGAATACGTTTTTCAGTCATCATCCTATAGTTCAAAAACCCAAAAGGATTAATTGATTTTCAAAATTTTCAAAATTGATAAAGCAAACGAGAAAATGAAAGCAATATTATATATGGATATGGCTAACTTACAGTTTCTCAAAAAAAGCTTTATTCTGTTCGGTGTGTTTGGCATTTGAGAACGAAAAAACAAGCTGCTTTAATTTCAAATGTGGCATGAAGGATTGGAAACATGTGTATCAGAGAATCTATAAACACGAACAAACAATGATACACAGAAATAATTGTGATTCATATTTTATGTATTTTAAAAATAGGACCATAGATAAATTATTATTTAATCAGTATGCCCATAAATGCAATCAATAAGTTACGAACAATCGACAAATATTAGATATTATTATTAACGTCATCAAATTCATTGGTAACCCTAATAACATAGGAACATCCTATGGACATTCTATGAACGTGCTGCCGGCTAAATGGGAGGCCTAGTCTCTCCTCCGAGTTGATAGACTTCCGTTCTGTCACTGAGCCACACAATTCTAACGCTGACAGCTTCTCTGTTGTGCCTCTAAATTTCTTACATTACACTCTTAATTTTTGGATGATAAAACTAACTTAATTTATATATAAATGTATTTATATAATATACGTTTTGTTGTTAGTATGATCAATTTAATATCAAAGAATATAATCAAAGAATATAATCAAAAAAAGGACATTCCATTGAAATATTTAAAATTGATTCTTTTAATTAATGTAAATATTAAGTTGTTTATTATTTTGTAATATATCTATATACTTATTAGATCTTATACAAAACATATATATATATATCATTTTGTGACACATGTTTAATTTACAGCAACAATAGATTTTCAACAATATGTGCGAAAATTGGATATTGCATTTTAAACTTTCAACAATCTATGTGTAGATTTCAAAAATGATGAATGCTATATTAAGTATATGACATGCGAAACGTCAGATGGAAAAAAAGAATATTGAATTGTATTACATATGGAATTTTTTCCATTAGAAACAATAATATACAATACAAATTAAATATAAGGAATTAAAACGCAATTATTAATGGATAATAAGATTAACCGTAATTAAAGCATTGGAATATTAAAAAAATCATTTTAGAAATAAATCAAATATTTGTAAAAAGTATTTCTAATCATCCGCAATCAGAACACACTATAATAATTCCTACATAGCACATTTTATCCTAAGGATGTTCAACCGACTTTCTGAGGCTGTCCCACAAGAATATCCTGAAGCTATCCCAAGGATGTCCTGAGGATATCCCGAAAATAATGTCCTAAGGATGACCTCAAGACATCCAGTGGAGGTATGAATGTTCTTAAAATGTCCAGGATGTCCTGAGACATATTCAGAATTCTGAGGACATCTTGTGCTATTAGGGAAGACAGGTCTTT
The DNA here is from genome assembly GCF_024713525.1 of Acromyrmex echinatior. Classification (NCBI taxonomy): domain Eukaryota; kingdom Metazoa; phylum Arthropoda; class Insecta; order Hymenoptera; family Formicidae; genus Acromyrmex; species Acromyrmex echinatior. The sequence goes on along the minus strand of NC_141858.1, from coordinate 4,643,622 downwards.
CTCACAGAGGAAATTTAAATGAGGCTGCATATTCGTTAGAAAATGAAAATACAGACCATGGAAATTTCCTAGAAATTATCTTGTTGTTATCTAAATATGACACGATTTAAAAAAAACATCTGGATACAATCATCGAACGCAGCAAAAAAGTATATGAAAAAGGGAACACTCAACGAACTGGCAATTTTTTAATATTTCTATAAAAAACATTAAATTCAATAATTTCTATTGTAACGAAAATGATGAAAGAAAAATGTCAACGGAAATATTAGAAGCCAGATTGTTCTCCATTGAAATAGACTCTACACAAGGTATTTCCACAAGAGAGCAATGTTCGATTGTGATAAAGTAATGCAATGAAATATATTATATATTATTTAAAATGTATTATGTATTATTGAAATATTCAAATTTCATTTATTTAATTTATTGCAGGTATGTGTATATGGGAAATATTATCGAACGATTATTTTCTGTAGTTCAATATGTTGTCACAACTAGAAAAAGTTTTGAAACTACCATTAAACGTGCTACAAAGCAATGGTTTAAATTTCCAAAATTGTATTCCAAATTCAATAAACGATGCGGCCAATACGCAAGACGAATACAACGGCTTTTCTACGAAAATGCAAATTCACAACTCAGACCATGTGCATATTTGATGTTATAGCCATATTTTAAACCTAGTGTTTTGTGATGTGCTAAAAGCAAACATTAAGGCTGCTTTTTTCATTATTAAATTTGATATTCTCCTTGTTTAAAGAATCGTATCAACACATGAACATTTGGGAGTCCAGTTCTAATAATCTCAAACATAGGAAGATACAGAGTAACAACCTGACTTTTATGCGCAGATTAGCTCGTTGAAGACGAGCGGCGGTCGGACACAATAAAGAGGTTCAGGCAAGAAGGGGAAGATATACAAATCGGCTCGGCTTACAATAAATATAATGAGAATAAATAAAAAGACAAAGGGCTACGAGCCTAAAACAATCATAAATTAACAAATTTGTATTAAATAGTCAAAAAATAAAATAAAATATGTCATGAAATTAAAAAACATGAAATTTAATTTGACCGTCAGCAAGTAAACAACACAAACGTTTCGATCCCTGTTGGATCATTTTCAATACGCAAAAATAATAATGGAAATGTTACATAGATGAAATATGTAAAAATTAATTAAAAATTCACTCTCGAACGCAGTATCAACTATAAATCTCGCTCCAAAATAAAAAGAAAATTATACAAAAGTTGTAGTTGACAACAATGTGTTCCTCCGGATTGTGTATGTAGAATAAGGACGAACATGTTTCTGTTAGCAAGTACAAAATGTAATAATAAATTACGATAGGAATAAAAATAAAAATAATAAGAAAAGTACAAATCGAGTCACAAATAATAAAAAGAAAGGTACAAAACAAGTCGCAAGTAATAAATTTAAATTAAAAGAAAGAGGCAAAAATTATTTTTGATATTATTAGACATGTAAATAAGAGTTATTAATGTCGATAGAGAAAGTGTAAAGTCATTCATTATATATATATATTGAGTTTAGTACAGATAAGTTGAGAATAAATACCTTATTATGTGTGTCAAAATGATATATTATCGATTAGACAATGCGATGAGAATTGAAAATAATCATCTTTCTAGGAAGCTAAGAGATAAAGTAAAGTACACATATAAAAACAGGAAGGATGAAATGGTAAACTAAAAAGGAAGGGGAACATAAGAAGGAGAAAATAAAGTAGAGGGAAGAGAAAATGGGGAGAGAAGAAATGGATAGGAAAAGAACGCAGTTAAGAAGGAGAAAGAGATTGAATAATCTGTGAGTAGGTTTCAGGTAAAGATTCGGTATCATTTTGTCTATTAAGACCCTGTTTCTGTCTTTTAATATGAATCATTTCAAACACCAATCTCTTATTATAAGAAGATTCACAATCTAAAATTTTTACATCGTTCCATTTAAAATTATGATCAAAATTAATTCGATGATCAGTTATGACAGTAGAAGAACGTATTTTTCCTAATGTCAGAGATATGTTCATGTAATCTCATATTCAATTTTCTTTTTGTCTGACCAACATAACTTGCCTCACAATCATCACAGGAGATTTTATAAACAATATTCTGATTGGATGGGAAATCAAGCTTATTTTTTCCTCTTTTTATAAAACTTTTTAATGTTTTCTTGGGAATAGAAAAGGCTAATTTACAATGAACCATACTAGAGATAGGAAGGAAACTTTCAGAAATAGATTTGACATAAGGAATCGTAAAATATTTGTCTTTCTCACGTGAATTATGTGTAATATATTTATTATATATATGAAACTTCAATCTACGTTCAACTGTAGAGAAAATAAAGGGAAGAGGATAACAGTTATTTAAAAAAGTATGAATAGCATCTATCAAATTTTTTTGTTGGAACCGTGGATGTGATAATAGAATAATTTTGTCAATGAAACTGATGTACCTTTTTTATGGTAAAGAGGATGATTTGAATGGAAATTAAGGAACCTTCCGGAAAACGTCTTTTTATGATAAATGTCAAATATAATTTTCTGATTATCTATAACAAGCATTGTATCAAGAAAACTTAATCTGCCACTTGTACCAACCTCCAAAATAAACTGCAATCTCGTATGTAAAGAGTTAAAAATATTCAAAGTGTCATTGATAGTATCAAATGGAAGCGCGAGAAGAACATCATCTAAAATAAAACAAAGGTTGTACTGACAATTTTTTAAGTGCTGTTTCTTCTAGATCTTGCATTACAATGTCGGCAATTATTGGAAATAACGGTGAACCCACCGAATACCTGTTTGTAAGTTCTATTATTAAAGGCAAAAAAGGTTGAATCTAAAATAAATCTAACAGCAATAATAAACTCGTTTTTTGAGATGTTTGTCTTCGCCGAGATGTAAACCCATCTTCTATTGATGTTATTTAATTCTAGCTCACCAGGAATATTAGTAAAAAGGGATATTATATCCAACGAAGCCAAAACATATTCAGGATCAAAAACAGTTAAATAAAAACATTTAAATGCTCAAATGGAAACTGTTTTTAATATAACTAGGAGCTTTTGGTATATTATCACTAATTAAATTATGCAAAAAAAGAGAAAGATAATATAATGGACTGTTAACAGATGACACAATCACTCTCAATGGGTTACCATCATTATGAATTTTAGTCAAACCGTTCAAGCTCTAGGTATCAGACCATCAGTTGTAAGCAATCTACGATATGTTTGTTCGTCAATAAATTAATCACGCTTCCATTTCACCAACAAAGTGCGTAAATCCTGAGTCAATTTTTTACTTGGATCTTTATTGACGATCGCGTAAGTGTTAGTGTCTGAAAGAATCTCTTTCATTTTTGATACGTAGGCGTTCTTGTCCAGAGCAACAGTAACACTACCTTTATCGACGTTTATGATAAGTATATTGGGATGGTTATTAATAAATCTTTTTGTTATACGTAACCATTCCAAAATCAGTTTGTCAGTAAAAGTAGGAGAAGGAAAATTATTATGAATGACGGCACTTTACACTTTCTCTACCGACTCTTATGTACATGTCTTATAATATCAAAAATAATTTTTGCCTCTTTCTTTTAATTTAAATTTATTACTTGCGACTTGTTTTGTATCTTTCTTTTTATTATTTGCGATTCGATTTGTACTTTTCTTATTATTTTTATTTTTATTTCTGTCATAATTTATTATTACATTTTGTACTTGCTAACAGAAATATGTTCGTCCTTATTCTACATACACAATCCGGAAGAACACATTGTTGTCAACTACAACTTTTGTATAATTTTCTTTTTATTTTGGAGCGAGATTTATAGTTGATACTGCGTTCGAGAGCGAATTTTTAATTAATTTTTACATATTTTATCTATGTAACATTTCCATTATTATTTTTGCGTATTGAAAATGATCCAACAGGGATCGAAACGTTTGTGTTGTTTTTACTTGCTGACGGTCAAATTAAATTTCATGACATGTTTTATTTTATTTTTTGACTATTTAATACAAATTTGTTAATTTATGCTGATTGTTTTAGGCTCGTAGTCCTTTGTCTTTTTATTTATTTTAATTTGTTGAGCCTTATTACTTTTATAAATTAAATATAATGAGTATTTATAAACGTAGTAATGTGTGTACAATGTCTTACAATAGATGTGTGTACGCGTTAGGAGCTGGTGGTAGCGAGCGGAATTGGAGCTGGTAGTCGGAAAAGCGGCGGAAATAAGAAGAGAGGCCTCGCGCTATACCAGGTATGTAAATATGAAACCGGAATTTTTTTATAGAAAATACACGTTTATTGCATGAAAATGATAAAAAATATTTTATTCGAAGTATTGCCCATCGCTAGCTATACATTTTTCCCATTTGTCTGACAATTTGTGGATGCCACGCCAAAAAATTGTTGCTCTTTTGAGCCAAACCAGTCATCTAGCCATTTTCGTACATCTTCGTAAGAAGTGAAGCGCTGCTGAGCAAGTGCGTGTCCCATCGATGCAAATAAGTAGTAATCGGATGGAGCCAAGTCTGGTGAGTAAGCCGCATGCGAAAGTATTTCCCAACCAAACGCCTCAATCGTTTCCTTGAGTTTTGCTGTGTGTAATGCATTATCATGAAGCAAAATCACTTTGTGTTGTCTTTTTTGATATTTCGGTCGTTTTTCACACAAAGCTTGATTCAAATTGATCATTTGTTGTCGGTAGCGTTCAGTATTAACGGTTTCGGCAGGTTTTAGCAGCTCATAATAGATCACACCTTTCTGATCTCACCAAACACAGAGCATTCTTCCGTCCATAGCGATTTGGTCTTGCAGTCGATGTCTATGGTTCGCCTGGAGTTACCCATGATCTTTTACGCTTAGGATTCTCAAAATATATCCACTTTTCATCGCCAGTCACAATTTGATAGAGAAATGACTTTTTTTTGTACCTGGCGAGCAGCATTTCGCAAGTGGTTTTTCGATTTTCCTGCTGTCTTTCATTTAGTTCATGTGGAACCCATTTTCCCATCTTCTGGATCTTTCCCATGGATTTCAAACGTATAGAGACGGCTTCTCGTGTCACATTCAATTGATCCGCGAGTTGTTGTTGAGTTTGAGCGTCATTCAACAATGCTTGCAATTCGCTGTCTTCAAACTTTTTCGGTGGTTTTCCACGTTCTTCGTTTCTCATGTCAAAATCGCCACTTTTGAATTTTTTAAACCACTCAAAGCACTGTGATTTACCAAGAGCATACTCACCGTAAGCTTCGACAAGCATTCGATGCGATTCTGCAGCAATTTTCTTCAAATGGTAACAGAAAATCAATGTTGTCCGCAAATCGTAGTTTCCAGGCACAAAATTCGACATGTTCAACGTTATTACAAACTATACTGTTGTATGAAATTTATATTGTTGTGAGTTGAAAATCTTTGTCAGAGGAATCTTTGTCACAAGGAAATGGCGTCAAATGACGCGGTCTGACGGCAACTACATTGACGGCTATGGTCATCTATTTGTAAATTCCGCTTTCATATTTACATATCTGGTAAGCACGGCTTTTATTCGATTGTTGCTTCCGCTCGTATTGTTATGGTATCGCTCGGTGATTTCTGCCGATTTGCGATACGAGTGGAAGACGCGCCGTTCGGCTTTCCGTGGTCGCTCTCAGCTTCTTGCCGAACGACTGCGACCTGTGGATTGTGTTTTAGACTTTTTCGAGCGCATCGCGCTCTCATCGCTTGCAAGTGACCAGGGATCACTGCGGCGGCATCCAGCAGAATGTGGACGCCATGTACAATGCGGTTGGCGGTGCATTGTTACAAGAGTATTAGCGCAACTCATTGGTGGACCAAGGAAACAGCGTTAAAAAAAATGTTTGGAGAGCTTAATAAATCCGAAAATAGTTTATATGTTAATGTCATTGACGCTTTACAAAGAATTGAAAATAACATTAAAATTAATCCTGAATCCAGAATTATAACTAAAAATCATAAAGATGGTCTACTGAAATACGAGAATATAATAACAGCGAAAATATTTTAAAAAATTTTTAGTATAACTGGTTCTTTATTAAGATATTTGCAGACTAAACGTTTAGACCTGCTTAAATCTAATCATATGATTGATTATTATTAAGCAACTTAGGTCTATCCAGAGAGTTTATCTCTATTCAAGAGGCAACAAAAGTATTTATAGAGTGGGTTAAATCAGAATTCTATTCAAGAAATATAGATACAGACATTCAAGAACAATTCTTTGAAATACGTCGAAGAAGTGTAAACAAATTTTTTTACGAAAAAGCATCTCACGAACTACAAACTGCAGAAGAAAAATTTAAAATATCTACGTCCAATGTATTAATGAATATTGCCGTTGAAGCTATGAGCAAAAGATTTTTGAAAAATATGGATATATGCAGGGATCTAGCAATATTAGACTCTAATCATTTTGAAGAAATATGCAGTAAGAAAAATCTACCTGATAACTGCATGCATTATTTGTTCGCAAAAATAATAAAGTACAATTCTTCTGCAACTTCTTCAAAATTAAAAGAGGAACTTGTAAATTTTGTATTATAACAATTTGGGAAAAATTGAAATTAATTTTGGAAGATACGTATAAAATAAATTGTGACTCAGATTTAGATGACATTGATAATTTAGACTATGTAGAGGTTCATGATATTGAAATTTGTAGTATGTATATATATAAAAAGGAAAAAAATATTTGCAAGAGTTGCAAAAATTGTGCAAAATGCTGCAATAATTTTAAAATACAACATGTTTCAGGGAGCGTATTCTGCACTTGCTACAGCATATCAGTATCTTTTAACACTTCCAATATCACAAGTAAAATGTGAGAAATCATTCTCAATTCTTAAGTAAAAATATAAAAAAATAGATTAAGAAATAAATTGACGGATAACCGACTGGAATCTTATGATTATGAAAAATCAATTTTAAATGAAATTGATAATCATGAAGTTATTAACAGTCTGGCAGTGCAAAGTACTTTACTGAAAAAAGCTTTAATTTATTAAGTTGTGGCAATACTTTAATAACAATTTTCTGTTTTTGTTCTTTATTATTTATATTATAGTTTATTTTAATTTTGTGATATAGTACCAAAGAGAAAAGTTTATTTTGTTTATTTACTAATAGATGTTCTTTTTTAATATATTATGGAATTTTGTTTCCCCCCCCCTCCCCCCTTCTTTACAGGAGATTTTGATCAGGGCCGAATTTGATAGTTTTCCAGGCCGGAAATTATATCCCATCCGTCCCTGTTCAGTAGTACGACGTAGTACAATAAGTGTTCGATAGCTACTCAATAACAGTTTATAATAGTTGTATAATTAGGAACGCTCAGCTATTTGTATTATATTACGTTACTAAAAATATTATTATAATTAGCTAAATTAAAATCATTGCTAAGTCATATCATTAAAAAATCGTAAAACAAATACCATATTTATTTAATAAAATTGTGAGCAAGAAGAAAAGAGAACGTAGGAAAGAATAACGGGAAGAAGAGAGAGCGCAAATACTACAATATGATAAGTATATAATCACGATGGATAGGAGAGAGAGCATGAATATTATGGCGAGTATAGGACTACAACGGGTGAGACGTATATCATTATGTACATTATTTGGCAACGTCGCAATGCATCTCGATCTTTAAATTTTAGATCATTATACATACAATTTGGCAACGTCGCAATGTATCAAAATTACATTCATGATGTCATCGCGAAATGTGTCGTATTAATAAGTCGAATGTCCTTAAAAAAATTTTTTATCTTTACACTAATAAAGCTGTCGGCGTTTTCATTTTTTGATCTTTCGCTTTGTTGGTTGAACAATTCTATATGCATTCCTGAAGAAATGTGATGGAAGGGACGAAACTTAGAGAGAGGGCAATGTTACTGCATCAGTCGTTCAGACAGACCGCTACTGCAACGCTTTCCAAGCATGAGATTTTACGTTCCTATTCAAGATGAAGAGTTTTATAAACTGTAAGTTTTTATTTTATAAATTTTTTTTATACCTTTTCTCTATAGTTTGTTTATCTTTTGTTACAGTTCCTTTTTTCTCTAGGCTTTATTGTTTTTCGAAGTATTCGCCTTTAAGATCGATACATTTTTGTACGCTCGAATCAATTTTGGAAGCATTTTTTCCACTCTGAGGCTGTAACTTCAAAAATCAGTGTACGAAATATTTCAACAGCTGCATTAGGCGACTCAAATCGCTCACTACGCATCTTCTTTTTAATGTTTGGGAACAAAAAGAAGTTATTAGGTGATAAATCAGATTAATACGGACAATGAGTCATCAATTCGACATTTTTACTGCATAAAAAATCAACGATTTGACGTGCTGTGTGACAGTTGGCGTTATCATGATGAAGAATGATGCGACGATTTCGATTTGTTCTACTTAATTCATTTATGATTTCTGGCAAACAAATTGTTGTATACCAAGTATTTACAGTCCTTCGATCTTTAAAGCCACGGTTGCCACATGTCCGATATAATTGAAGAAACAAGCAATCATTTGCTTGGCAGCACTGCGTGAATGAACAACTTGTTGGTTTCGGTTCATTTTGAAAATACCCAAACAGTGGATTGTTATTTACTTTCGGGTATACGAATAGATCCATGTTTCGTCCGCAGTAACGATGTTGTAGATCAAATTTGACCGACCTCGATTGAATTTCTTGAGCATTTATTTGCTCCATTTAACACAAGCCTGTCTTTGAGCTTCGGTAAAATTGTGTGGAATCCAACGACTGCAAAGTTTCCGTACGCTCAAATGATCATGCAAAATCGTATGTATTGCTATCATATTGTCAATGCCTAAGGATGCCTGAATCTCGCATCATATACTAGTCTCGCTCAATCATTTCACGCACAGCATCAACATTAGTGGCAACAACAGACGTGATGGACGACCTTCACGGAATTCGTCACAAAGAAAGATACGTTGGAATTCGGCAAACCAATTATAAACAGTCCTATTGGTTGGTGCTTCATTCCCCAAATGAAGTCGATCGATGCATTGTTTCGGAGTTAGATTACATTTGTAATCGTAAAAAATCATTGCTCGAAAATTTTCACGCGAAATTTCCATTTTCTCACAAAATAACTTCTTTTACAATACTATACAAACAAAACTAGTAGTTGGCTTGGGTACAAACTGTCAACTGAATTATAGATTAAAAACGTCTAATTTTATGGATATGATAGTAGCAGGTTGGCGCCACTGGAAGTATTAGATTGCAGAAACTTTTCCAGCAGCCTACGTATATATATATAACTTTCTTCTGTAGAGCATCTTCTTGTAATAAAAAACCCTATACACCTCATATATTGGGAAGAAGACTTACACTGACTTCTGCAGCTTACAAATACCTGGATATCGGAATCGTCATGGGGCTTGTGTCTTTTATGGAAATTGCAATTAACAATCAAGATAACAACATAAGCTTGTCTCATCCAATGTGGCAAGCTTTCATCGAAAGACGCGCCGATATTGAGCGGTTCGTGCAGTCAATTGCACCTTCATCATTATTGATTCAAGATCTTGTGGTAGAAATTATAAAAATGCGTGATGTAAATGTGGTCAAATTAACACTGCGCGAAACATGTCTGTATATGAAGCTGTATATCAATCTCTTCATGTTCAAATTTAAACATTGCGTCGAGAACGTATACTCTGAGTTGTGCCAGTATACGCATATCGTCTATGAAAAATTTAAATATTTTGTAATACTTTTAGGTGAAAATTGTTATCGATAAATGTGATGCTATAGATTTTTTGCGCAAAATTTATAATAAAAAATCAGATATAGAGTGTGAGTTCAAAGTTTATGCTTTAGATAATGTTATAAACAGTATGTGAAAAGTAAATGTACATTTTATTACTAATCGGAAGCAAGTGCTTAAAATTCGATTTGAAAATTAATTAAATTAAATTATATTAAATTAAGTTCCTGCTTATAAATATTGTAAGAACTGTATAATAAGAGCTGTGTCAAAACGTTATATATAAAAGTAAGCGCATATTGAACTGTATATCTGAGTTTATGATATTATTCATTTCTTTCTTATTATAGCAGCGTTATTATAGCAGCGTTATCATATTACGCGTGCTGCCAACATCTTCGCGCTCATCATCTGTCGCGCTGCGACAGACGGTCACGACCGTATTAAGCGTTTTCTCTATTTAAATCATTAAATAAAAAACGTGTAATAAAATATTTTTGTGAGAAGAAGGTACGATGGGAGCGACAACGCGACGGGAAATATGATGAAACATAAGAAGACGGATGGTAAGTATATGCGGTAAGTGTATGCAAGCCTTTGTTATCGATGCATTTTTGGGAAGGGTGGTGGTGAGCAGCAGCGGCGGATGACGAAAAAAAATACAGAATTCATCATGTTTATGTAATCTATCAACCGAGGTCTTATGTTTATGTAAACAGCGATGCCGCCACCGGGGACCTTCCCCGCGCTTACGAGTACCTCCTACTCCTTCCCACGCCCTGAGGCCCCTTTAGCCCTAGGTTAGCGCCCTATTACCTTTACCGTTGAATGACACGTCCTACGATCAAATATAAGCGCGCAACAAGAACCGTCCATCGTCGTTTTGCTAGGTGCACGAGTAGCTGTTTACTACAAATGGTCTTGATAACATATGGATAGCGAAAAACCTGTCCCTGTGCTGTATCATACCACGCGCTTGCATTTGGCGATAGGTTCGACGGATATACACTTATTTGGTAATCCTTAGAAATTATTATCTCGTTGACTGTTACTAAAATTCCGAGATAGTACAGAACTTTTCGATTCAGTTTAGTTCACTCTACCTATTCATGGTGTTTTATCTAATTATGTTTTAACTAATACAAGATATTTTTGTATAAATGACAACTAGTAGTAGTATAACTATAAAATAATTTATTTAACTATGTATTTTAATTTTACATAAAAATTTGTATATAATGTTAATTCTACGTATAAAAGTTATCACCTTTATAATTGCTACTATGTTTTTTCTCTTACTGCATAATAAAATAATTCATAAATTTTCTCGACTTAAAAAAAATCCTCAAAATTAGCCAAAGAATTCAGAATATCTGATAGTTTTGGGACATTCTGTACATTTACCTGTTGAAACACAATAAAGATATGACAAAGATATTGCGTTTGTTCAGCAAGGAGGTACTGCGAGAAAAGGACAATATTAACGATGGCATCGGTGCACCGGACTGGCGTCTGTCGCTTACGCTCTTCGTCAGCTGGTTGACGGTCTTTCTTGTGGTGATACGCGGCGTGCGCAGCTCCGGCAAGGCGGCATATTTTCTGGCGATATTTCCCTATATAGTTCTCATTGTGCTGCTTATAAGGGCAGTTACGCTGGATGGATCTGTCACTGGAATCTTCTACTTTATCACCCCGACATGGGAGAAACTGTTGACGCCGATGATTTGGTACCACGCTGTTGCCCAATGCTTCTTTTCATTAACTGTTTGTTTTGGTGCTGTCGTCATGTTTGCTTCGCATAACAAATTTCACCATGACCTGTATCGGTTAGTTAAAAACATTCTTATTTTCATTTATTACACACACACACACACACACACACACACACACACGCGCGCGCGCGCGCACACACACGACATATATAATTAGAGAATTTGCAACTATTTTCATTATTGAAGACAGCACGAGACATCCATTGGATATCCATGGATGTCGTGTGCTATTTGGATATATCGATTGGAAATTTCTACATGAATCATTTGGATAACTCTGTTTCAGTATTTTACGATGACTAATCGACCTAACACTTATTAATTCCAATAAAAAAGATTTCTTTACAACTCGTTGTGTTTTTATTAATATAAAAATATGTATGGTTGGATAAATATGTATAAATGATATTAATTAAACACAAATGGATGTCTGTTATGTGACTTGTAAATGGATTTCATTATTCACATTCATTAGGGACGCAATGATAGTGACAACTCTGGACACCTTTACTAGTTTGCTGGCTGGTTGCACAATCTTCGCCATTCTAGGTAATCTCAGTCGCGAATTAGGGATCGAGGACATCGGCACAGTGGTTCGAGGTGGCACTGGATTGGCATTCATTTCCTATCCGGAAACGATCGCTAAATTTACGATCGCACCGCAGTTCTTCAGTGTCATGTTTTTCGCAATGCTATTCGTCCTGGGTATTGGCAGCGAGGTTGGTCTCGCTTCCGCCATAATTTCCATCGTGCATGATCAGTTCCCGAAGGTCAAGTACTGGCACATAGCGGCTGGCACTTGCCTCTGCGAGTTCTTAATCGGTCTTATATACGTCACGCCGGTAATTAGGTGCCATTAACAATTATTTTTGTTAAATCGTTGCTTTTATCTTAATTGAGCAAATGTTCACAGGGCGGCCAGTTCATGATAACTTTCGTCGATTATTATGTGACCTCATTTATCGCTTTTCTACCGGCTGCTTTCGAAATGATTGCTGTCGCTTGGTCATATGGTACGTTTCTCTCCGTCTATAATAATTTCGTTTAATAAATTTATATTTGTCAATTAATTATCCAATTGTTATTATTTAAAACGAACGATTTTAGGACTGGGTAATTTTCTGAACGATGTCGAATTTATGCTGAAGAAACGGCTGTCGATGTTCTGGCGAATTTGTTGGAGCATCCTTACACCTGGAATTGTCCTTGTAATCTTCTTCTATACATTCGCCAATCTTGAATTACTGAAATACAACAAGAAGTTCTATCCTTATTCAGTTTATGGTAAGTTAAAATCAGATAAACTGATATTTAGAAAATTTTTCTACACTTTCTTTTTATAAAATTTTGTTGACTATTATTTTGTACATCTCTATTTCTTCTATCATAATATCACCTATACTATTACACAAGATGTTCAAAAAGTCCCGGGTTCTTTAAATATTTTGAAGTAAGCATTACTGAGAAAAATGTTTCATACAAAAGTTGTATAATTTAAGGGGATGCTGGAGTGTCCTGTTTTATCATTAATTATTAAAGACTCTTTTCTCTTAATGTGTTTATGGATTGAAAAATCCTTCTCCACAATTGAAGTATCGACAACAACGCAATTCGCCAGCTACATTTGAATATGAAAACGAAAGAAAATTGAAGACTTACAGTTTTGTTGTCGGCTTCTGTAGTCAACACGTCACAATATGTACTGCATATAAGAATTTCAGATCTTGCACGTTCATAAAAAGTAGTTGGCGAATTACAAAAAGTCTAAACGAACAATCCTATGCTTTTAGAAACGAGGTAGGGGGTTTAGTATAAGGTTTTAGTATAAGAGAAAAGAGTATCCGAAAATTTCGTTTATATATTATGAGTGAAATTATATATTATGAGTGACGTGAAGCCATGAAACCAAGCAGTATTTTAGTTCCGCGATATTCCGACAGCGTAGCTGAACCATAAAAATAATCTGAATTATCGATCTACTCAGGCCCATATCAATAAACGTGCCCTGACCAAAGTTTTTTCTTTTGAGAGGAAAAATAATAATAAAATAAATATGATATTAGTTATTTCAATTTTGTTGAATAATTTCTTCCTAAACAAGAAACGTACCATATTATTTACATATGAATACAATGAAGATAATTATTTTAATTGCACTGTTCTGTCTTTTACATACATTTTATTTAGTAAATTATTGATGCATACCAATACATAAAATAACATATATATGTATATATATATATATATATGTTATTTTATGTATATATGCATCAATATATATACACGTGTGCGTATGTATGCGTGTGCGTGCGTGCATGCGCGCGCGCGCGCGCGTGTGTATGTGTGTGTACATATATATAACACATGTCTAAACTTTATTTACTGAATAATTTACACATACATATATCAGTGTTCGGAACGCGATCTGTGTTCGGTTGAGCTTCGATTCTGCTCGAATCGGATGTCGAAACGACACGCGGCAATCTTGTAGCAGACGTATCATATAAATGGAATTTTCGAATACTCATTGCTCTCATATTAAAGCTCATAACTGTTTCTGCCAACGTAGTATTGTTCTTCGAGGTTTTCTGTAAATCGTCAGCTACTTATTTTAAACGTGCAAGGTCTGAAATTATTGTATATAGCACATTTTTGACTCGATTCGGATGTCGAAATGATGACTTAGTAAGAAGCGCCATTCCTCTTATCGCGCACAAGCGAAGTACTGCTATTTAATTACAGAAATGGAATCATTGTATAAACCAACAATATATTATCGGTTGGAAACGCTATAATAATTATATTTTTATATATTATATAGAATTATATTTTTATATATTATATAGAAATATATATCAGGATCATTGTTTAGAAAAGGAATCATGCGTTCTTGCTGCATCGGCGATGATGCCAAACCAGAATCGATAGAAATCACATTCTTGAATTGCAGAACGAATTATTGAAACAGACGTACGACAGAGTGAAGAGACAGAGAAAAAACAAAAAAGTATAGAAATTCTGATTGTAATCGGAGAACTCCGCACGCCGAGCTGGGCTCGTCGAACGAAACAGCGAGTCTATCCTTCAGTCTCTCTCTCTCTCTCTCTCTCTCTCTCTCTCTCTCTCTCTCTCTAATAATAGCACAAATAATTTCAAAACATGATAATTTACGAGATATTGATATTTCTATGATTTTCTATGAGCATTATATACCACGTTCATAGAAATGATTTGCAAAATCTCAGTGTGGTCTTGCGCAAAAGGTGCGAGAGCTGAATGTTAGAGATCCCATGATCCATTTCTTTTTTCTTTTTTCATAATTTTTTTTTTTAAATAAGTGACATTGTTAATTAACACATATTACAGGCTAAATATATTTTGATTATTGAAATTATATGTGTATTTCTAAAAGTTTAAACCGACAATTGTAGCAAAAAATAATTCGACGTAGTATGCGTCAAATAGATAGAAAAACAGTATTTTTATAAATGAGATCTGTTTACCTTTAGAAAAAATCCGAAAAGAAATCATGTTTCTGTTATGTTGATGTCGATCGGTACTTTCTGTGAAATGTTTTTTTCATAACTATCATCCAAATGTATGAAAATTCTGATAATCAATCAAATCGCAAAAGTGCGATAATTAATATAATTATAAGGATGATATCAATATAATTTTGTAATTAACAAATCAAAAAGCCTTTATATGTGCCTTTATGTGCAATATACAAATAATTGTTTATTTATCTATTGAAGTGATTGAAGTGTAGTCTTTCTATAGTTATTGGAGCACATGTTAAATTTTGGGTCGACTTTTGAAGCGTCGCCTTCTTTCCCCCCGCTGCCGCCGCTCAATACTCGACGGCTAAGCTGCACCGAATCGCGCGCGGATGTACATATATCTCAGAAGTGTTGCACTAAGAAATATGCTGCGACCGTACCTTCCAGCAAATTATCAATCCTTTCCTTAGTCTTCTGAGATGTCTTCTTTATTCAACATGCCTTCTGTATTTCACATGTTGAATAAAAAAGACATCGCGGATTATTGGAGTTAAGTCATTCCAGTTAAAAATTACGCATCTCGTTCTGTATCGACTCTCATTAGTCTTAAATTGATATTATCAGTATTCTATATTAAAAGATATTACATTTTGTGGCACATAAGCATGCTCAGTAGCTCTTTGAAAGAAAACCGAATGTATCATAAAAATAATAAAGTAATATTTTAAAAGTACGTAATATTCAATAAAATGTATTTACTTATTAATATGATGTTCAATCGCTATTATTAAGAAAATAACAATTATGTAAGAAGGAAATATTTTCATGATAAATTTTCATGTTGGAAGGTATGATAGCAGCATATTTCTTATACTGTGACGCTCCTGAGATCCGCGCGCGATTCAGCAGTCGACTGTTGAGCGGTTGTAAAGGAAAAATAGGCAGCACTTCAGAAATTGGCTCGAAATGTGTAATTAGTTCCGAGCACACTGAAGTACACATATAATTTCTATAATTTTATAAAAATATATTTGGAGTAATATGTTTATTAATAATGTTATTCATTAAAAAAAAAATTATGGAAAAAAAAGAGAAAGCAGAATCTAACGTAGAATCTTCAACATTCTGATCTCGCAGCTAATGCTGAGACATGTTGCGGATCTCTATGAACGCGGTACATAAAATACACGGAAAATCGTAAACTATATCTCGTTAACTATCACGTTTTGAAATCGTTTTTGCTATTATACGTTAATGAGAAAGGTATATGATTAACCCTTTCACTTACAATATCGTGTGAGACTCGTGGTAAAGAAATCAGATCAAACATAAGTATCATTGATGAGAGCCGTGGTACGTCTATCGGGCCAAACATAAACAACACGTTCCAGGTTGTTAATTATGGCACGCTCCATCATAACTTAAATCGAAGAGCAAAGGGTTAATATAATTTAATAAAAATTATGTATTATCTAAAATGTCTCTTTCCCCTTTATGATAAAGTCAAGCGGCTGAGATCGCCGAGAAAATATTTTCGGTCGCTAGGAACAAGTGACCACAGAGAGAAGGACAGAGACAGACTCATTGTTTTGCGAGCCCAGTTCGGCGTGTCCGCGCGGAGACTCACCGATTATCAGAGCTTCTATCTGTTTTTGTTTTTTCTCTGTCTATCGAAACAACAGAAAGAATTTTAAATCACAAACACAGTTGCCAGTTCTCCGTTTTTTTTTGACAGATTTCGGTTTCTTGGACTAATATTAAATACTCCAGCAGATGTAAAAATCTCCAATTTTTGTCATCTGCTGGAGTATTAAATATTAGTCCAAGCAACCGAAATCTGGCAAAAAAAAAAAACGGAGAACTGGCAACCGTGTTTGTGAATTAAAATTTTTTCATTTTCTTTTTATAAAATTATATTAATCATATATCTTTCTCATTAACGTATAATAGCAAAACTGATTTCAAAACATAAACATTGAGGAGATATACAATAGTTTATGACTTTCCGTGCACTGTATGTATTGCGTTCGTCGAGGTGATCCATAAGAATTCAGCGTGGTCTCGGGCGTTGGATGCAAGATCAGAATATTGAAGATCTTATGTTCGATCCTGCTTTTTCCTTTTATCATAATTTTTATTTAATAAATAACATTATTAATAAACATATTACTTCAAATATATTATACTTTTTATAAAATTTCAGAAATTATATACGTGTACTTCAATGTGCTCGAAATTAGTTGCGCATTTCGAGCCGATTTCTGAAATGCTGCCTACTTTTCCTTCACAACCGCTCGACGCCGCTTGACGGGCGAACCGCTCATGCGTGGACGTGTATCTCAAGAGCGTCATAGTAAGAAACATGCTGCGACCATATCTTTCAGCAAATTGTCATGAAAATATTTTCCTTCCTACATAATATTGTATTTTCTTAATAATGGTGATTGAACATCATATTAATAACTTAATGCATTTTACTAAATGTAATGTACTTGTAAAATATTGCTTTATTATTTTTATGATACATTCAGTTTCAAAGAGTTACTGCTCACATTTTTATGCCATAGAATGTAATATAAAATTTTACTTTACCGTATCATACATCTGGTCATCTATTTGTATTTTTTTTTAGTGGAATAAACCTGGAGAATACATTTAAATGAGGTATCAATAATAGAACTTCAAAGATAATAGAGAGTCTTTTTACAATAACGTGGATTTAGATACGGTGAACGCCTTTTCTTAATTAGTCGCTAAGGAAAAGATAATGTGATCATGATATCGATTATGTATCTTTTTTCTTAGAATGAAAAGTAAAAATTTTTTGTATGCATATGTGTATATGTATATGCATACATATATCGTTTTGCGAGACGCTATATGTGTAGAAAACAACGGCATTATATGAGTCAATCAGCTGTAACCAGTATGACCCGCGTTCACAGTATCGTTGCCGCGCAACAGTACTGGCAATTCAGTGTAGTGTAGTAGTGTTCTACACACAACCATGTGTTTGTGTGTGTTTGTGTGTGTGTGTGTTTGTGTGTTTGTGTGTGTGTGTGTGTGTGTGTGTGTGTTTGTGTGTGTGTTTGTGTGTGTGCGTGTTGTGTGTGTGTGTGTGTGTGTGTGTGTGTGTACGTATTTATATAGTGTTTTGTGTCCACAAAATAGAAAAAATATAGTAGCAGAATATTGTCTGCCTTTGGTAAGAGAAGGTTATGGGTGCTTTCTAACGAGCGACTCACTCAGTACAATACAGTATCTCATCCTTGTATAGGCGAACAAGATTGTATTTCACACTGTGTTTCTTGTTGGAAGGCACCCTATAAAGCCGGAATAGGAAAGGTTAGCATCTTTATGTCATTCGTGAAAATATCACATTTATTTATCATACAAGTGATATG
The DNA here is from genome assembly GCF_024713525.1 of Acromyrmex echinatior. Classification (NCBI taxonomy): domain Eukaryota; kingdom Metazoa; phylum Arthropoda; class Insecta; order Hymenoptera; family Formicidae; genus Acromyrmex; species Acromyrmex echinatior. The sequence continues at coordinate 4,625,159 of NC_141858.1, read as the reverse complement.
GTTAAATCTTATAACAATAAATTGCGCTTTGCCTAATTATGATGTCAGAGGCGTTCATCGTGGGCTGACTATTTTTAATTTACTGCCAGAGGCGTTAATTGTGAGCTGGCTAGCTATAATAAAATGCCACAGCCGTAAATCATGCTTTGGCTAGTTATAGACAAATGTCAGAGGCGTTCATCGTGGGCTGACTACTTTTAGTTTATTGAGGCATTCGATCATCAAATTTGGTGAGATACAATTATGGAACCAATTTGTAGAATTTGGCGTCTGCAATTAAAGAAATGTCAATAGATGCATTGTCATGATGGAATCAAAAGCTGATTGCTTGACACGATCGAAACAGAGAAACTAATGAAGAAAAAAGAATTAAATATCATTAAATAGCTTCTTTAAAATCTTACAACTTTTGTCTGAAACTTTATTTGTCTGAAACATAATTTTATACGACACTGTACGTAATGAAAAGTATATCATATTCAAAGTGCTTTAGTAAATGTACACACTTATAGGTCAATGTATATGTTGACTAACAGCAAGTTACAATAAGTATTGTATATATATATATATATATATATATATATATATATATACACAATTAATATTGCATATTTAAATATAGCATAAATGCATAAATAGCTTAGCATTAATAACTTCTATCTGCAACGTATGTATATTCACACATTATAGTATACATATATGTAATATTGTATAATATTGCCTATATATGTGTTATATTTAAATACACACACCACTAATATTTTAACATGATTAATTTCTACATCTTTTTTATTAAACGTAGCAAAAAATGGTATAGCTACGTATATTATATGTGTAATATATCTATGTATAGCTAATACATATCACATCCTGACCTAAAATGACATTGTATGACAGGAAAAATATATATACTCGTATATATACAGGGTGTCCCATTTTAATTGCCCATCCCAAATATTTCGAAAACTACACATCCTAGAAGAAAAAGTTTTAGACAAAAGTTGTAGGGTTTCGAGGGGGGCATCCAACAGTGACCTTGACCATGACCGTTACCATGGCCGTCAAGGTCATTTCAAGGTCAAGTCAAAATTTTCAAATAGAACGCCCCTTTTTTCACACCGCAATTGGAAAGAGGAAGAAATTTTACGTCCGAATATGACCTTGACCGTGACCTCAATGTCAAGATCATGTCAAGATGAAATCCAAACATCTTGAAAACTATGTGCTCTTGCAAAAATGTTCGACACCAAAGTTGTGAGGTTCGGCGGGGGTTACTTAATGACATGATCATGACCTTCAAGGTCATTTCAAGGAATTAGAAAGAGGAGGAAATTTTACGGGTCTGAATTTTGTGTGATCATAAAAGCAAACTCCCAATGAAGAAAACTAGTTATAAAGGACCATTTTATGAAAATTAACCCTTACTCCGTAACCCTTTGTTTCGGCACCTTAAATCTGTAAACCATGGTCTTTTAGATCCTGTGCCTTTTTTAAACGGTAAAAATGCTTTGAAAAATCTGCAGAAATTCATGGAGCTTCTTAAAACCCTCAACTACAAATCCCAATTAAATATTTTGGGAAAAATAATTTTTTTATACATTTCTTATTTGAAAAAAGTGGAAAAACCTATGGAAAAATCACTTGTTCTTGCACTTGCGGGTCTTGTAGACCTTGGGTTACAGGTTAAGGGTTAAAGATTTACCTTCGACATTAGTGTTAACCGATGTGTACGGCGTGGAGGTCGTCGAATGGATTTCACACGTCATTGGCCCTGAAAAAGGCCGATATTAGTCAGCAGTTGTTGGACCATGTAAATAACTGAATGCCAACAAAGGCCAGATGTAATTAAGCATCCAGCCAGTTTCCTTTGTTCACTTGAATAACTGAAAGATTCTTATTTTTCATGCGGAAGGCTGATTGTCATTTGTTTTAGTAGTACCTGAAAAGTTGTCAATTTCTATTTATGTAACCCATGTTTCGTTTTAGTTTCTTTTATTCACTTGAATAACTGGAAGATTCTTAATTTTCATGCGGAAGGCAGATTGTCATTTAATCTAGTTATACTCAATGTTTATTTCATAAAGTAAGAAATTTTGATGTTGTCTCGAGCAATAACAAGATCTTTGGATTTCTGTTGTTTGTAGTAGTTTAACGGTTATTTTAGATTTTTTCTGTCTTTTTTTTCTGTAAACCGTAATCATGGGCGATTATCCGCCTAATGAAATTGTTGATATGATTCGCCAAGTTGGTCGAGCTGAGCATAATTATTCACTAGCAGCGCGCTTTTATGCTGAAAAATATCCGAACAGGCGTCATCCTGATAGGAAGACTATAAAAAGGCTTTGCACCAGAGCTGAGAACGGAAGTCTAAAAAGAGAGCGACGAAAATCTAGGTGCTAGTGAAGAAAAATCTGTAGCTGTTGTGGCAGCTGCTATTGTGGATCCTCATATGTCAACAAGAGAAATAGAAAAAGGCATGGTATCCCAAAATCAACGGCCAATCGAATCCTGAAGGCTCAAAATTCCATCCCTATCACATTCACATGCTTCAAAAATTAGAAGAGACTGATTATCCTCGACGTTTAGCTTTCTGCAACTGGGTGCAAGGCCAGGTGGAAGCAGATCCAGCATTCGTTGCAAAGGTACTGTTCAGCGATGAAACCACCTTCACCAATACAGGTGACGTTAATAGGCATAATATGCATTATTATGCATATGTTAATCCACACTGGAAAAGACATAAGGAGTTCCAACGTCAATGGTCGCTTAATGTCTGGGCTGGAATTATGGATGATTACATTGTGGGACCATATTTCTTTGAGGAAAATTTAAATGGTAATAACTATTTAGATTTTATTCGAACTGAGTTACCAAATCTTTTAAGAAATGTACCTCATAATATTCAGGAAATAATGTGGTTCCAGCAAGATGGGGCCCCGGCACATCGATCTCGACAAGTAAAAAATTACTTAAATGAGCGATTCCCAAACAGATGGATTGGTCTGGGAAGTACTACGCAAATTTGGCCACCACCATCACCGGACTTAACTCCTTTGGATTTCTTTCTTTGGGGATATCTCAAAGAGAAAGTCTATAAAACGGAACCCACAACAATGGAAGATATGAAGGACAGAATTCGAAGGGCATGCCAAGATATTCCTCCAACTTTTCTTCAAAATGTAAGAAATTCCTTCCAAAGAAGAATTAACAAATGCATGGAAGTGAATGGAGAGGCATTTGAACATTTAAAATAGATCCCTGAATTTGATTGATACATCTTGCCATGGTTGTTTGGGCATTTCCTAACTTATTCAATTTCACTATTAGATCTTACCTTTATTGGTTGGGTTGTACACTTTATTTTGCCTTTGATGGCTGGATATTGTGTAAATTATCCAGATTCTCCATTACATCTTGCCTTTATTGGATGGATTATTCATTACATTTTGCCTTTGTTGGCTGGATGCTCCATTACATCTTCCCTTTGTTGGCTGGATGCTTAATTACATCTGGCCTTTGTTGGCTGGATGCTTCATTACATCTTGCTTTTGTTAGAATTCAGTTATTTACATGGTCCAACAACTGCTGACTAATATCGGCCTTTTTCAGGGCTAATGACGTGTGAAATCCATTCGACGACCTCCACGCCGTACACATCGGTTAACACTAATGTTGAAGGTAAATCTTTAACCCTTAACCTGTAACCCAAGGTCTACAAGACCCGCAAGTGCAAGAACAAGTGATTTTTCCATAGGTTTTTCCACTTTTTTCAAATAAGAAATGTAAAAAAAATTATTTTTCCCGAAATATTTAATTGGGATTTGTAGTTGAGGGTTTTAAGAAGCTCCATGAATTTCTGCAGATTTTTCAAAGCATTTTTAGTTTAAAAAAGGCACAGGATCTAAAAGACCATGGTTTACAGATTTAAGGTGCTGAAACAAAGGATTACGGAGTAAGGGTTAATTTTCATAAAATGGTCCTTTATAACTAGTTTTCTTCATTGGGAGTTTGCTTTTATGATCACACAAAATTCAGACCCGTAAAATTTCCTCCTCTTTCTAATTCCTTGAAATGACCTTGAAGGTCATGATCATGGTCATTAAATAACCCCCGCCGAACCTCACAACTTTGGTGTCGAACATTTTTGCAAGAGCACATAGTTTTCAAGATGTTTGGATTTCATCTTGACATGATTTTGACATTGAGGTCACGGTCAAGGTCATATTCGGACGTAAAATTTCTTCCTCTTTCCAATTGCGGTGTGAAAAAAGGGGCGTTCCATTTGAAAATTTTGACTTGACCTTGAAATGACCTTGACGGCCATGGTAACGGTCATGGTCAAGGTCACTGTTGGATGCCCCCCTCGAAACCCTACAACTTTTGTCTAAAACTTTTTCTTCTAGGATGTGTAGTTTTCGAAATATTTGGGGTGGGCAATTAAAATGGGACACCCTGTATATATATACACAGTGCGACAAATATGTTCCCGGACACGAACCACATCTCAGCAACCAGTGGCGACATCTGTGAGTTCAAACATGCATTTTAAAGGTTGAACATTTTGTTATCATCTGTCAAAGTTTCATTCATTTTGATTGACATATAACGAAGATATGACAGTTCATGTTAAACAAGATTTTGGTCGAGGTAGAAATTTTAATATGGAACAAAGAGCAGTGATTAAATTTAACGCAAAACTTGGTAAAAATGCATCAGAAACATTCCGATCGATGCAACAAGTTTACGGCAGTCAGTGTCTAGGTCGTACAGCTGTTTTTGAGTAAACGCGTTTTTTGGAAGGCAGAGAGACCCTTCAAGATGACAAAAAATCAGGACGGCCAATTGGTTCGAACACCCGAAATGATCGAAAAAGTATGTGATTTTGTTGCAAACGATCGCAATGTATCACTAAAAATGATGGAAGAGGCTTTAAATATCAGTAGAAAAACGATTCGAACCATACGCATATTTGTCGCACTGTGTACTTTTTCGATCATTTTGGGTGTTCGAATCAAAATTGGCCGTCCTGATTTTTTGTCATCTTCAAGCGTCTCTCTGCCTTCCAAAAAACGCTTATGCCACTCAAAAACAGCTGTACGACCTAGACATTGACTGCTGTAAACTTGTTGCATCGATCGAAATGTTTCTGATGCACTTTTACCAAGTTTTGCGTTAAATTTAATCACTGCTCTTTGTTCCATATTAAAATTTCTACCTCGACCAAAATCTTGTTTAATATGAATTGTCATATCTTCGTTATATGTCAACCAAAATGAATGAAACTTTGACAGATGATAGCAAAATGTTTAATCTTTAAAATGCATGTTTGAACGCACAGATGTCGCCACTGGTTGCTGAGATATATATTACAGATTTTTAATACTGGTGGTATATATTGGAACACTGCATGTGTACATAATACAACTGTATTTCTAAGGCCCGATTCTACAAATATAAGATAACTTCAATTACGGTTTATTTTTTTCTTAATTCTAAAATTGAAAAATTTTTCAAAATAAATTTTATATTTGTGGAACCGACCCTAATACACGTCCCTGCTAAGATGTAATGTAGGAAATGGAATAAAAATATCTATAATCGATCGAATTTCCTGCATGATCATATTAACTTAGAGGGCGTAAGCATCTTATACATTAGAAATAAAAACCTGTAATATCGACCTTGATTGACTTCAGCCTTTGCTCCAGCATCCCCTTAAAGTCAATTCATTATTTTATTAGTTTGACTTTGGGCATCACCAAAGGTCAAATCAATTTTTTTAATGGAACATTATTTTTGATGCCAGAATTTAATAGCTGGTGTCAAGAGGTTTTCAAAACATAAGAAAGTTAATTTCGGTAAGTATATTTCGTGTTATAAAGATTGAAAATTATCGCCGGCATTAGCACTACCAAAAGTGTTTGATCAATGGTTAAAACCTCTTAAATATTATTCAAGATCGAAACTTGGATTATATTTGTTAAGATCAAGGCCATTGGAGATTGGATCTCTTATTTTCATTTTTACGTAAACATGAATTTTTAGTGCAAACATGAAAATGAGAAACAACCTCCAATAGTCTCGATCTTAATAAATTTTATCTAGAACATGATCTTGACATTCACGAGGTTTTATCCAACAGTTGGACACGTTGAGAAATGCTAATGTCAGCGGTACTGTAATTTCCAAGCTTGAAAAGTACTTAATGGAAAGTAACTTTATTATAGGTTTTGAAAAACTCTTGATACCAATTATTAAATTTTGAAATAAAAAAATAAAGTTTTTCGTTAAAAAAAATCAATTTGACTTTGATACTACTCAAACTGATAAGATCATTAAATAGAATATTTTTAATTATTTAATTTTTGTATGAGACATTTTTCTCAAAAATGTTTATTTTTCAAGGTGTATTTAAAAGATCCGAAACTTTTTGAACGCTCTATATATTATATATATTAATTGTGTACATTCAGACAAAAACATAGTGGTACGAATTATAAAAATGAAAAGTATTCACATTTTATATATAGAATTAATACATCGTCGAATAAACTAATAATATGCACAGTTGAATGTATTCTTTTATAGTTGCAATGGCTAACAATTAAAATATCAAATTTTCAGATTCCTTAAAATTTAAACAATTTAAGCATAAAGGCAATAAAAGTCGATGCAGTTAACAGTGCGTAAATTGTGTAGAAAGAAAATACATAATTCGTAAAAATATTAAAGTTCGATTATCAAAAAATTAATAGTTTACGAGATATTTAATATTTTATGCCAATATGTGACAGAATAGATATAAAATATCTCGTAAATTATTAGTTTTTTGATATCATTACCTTAATACTTTTATGTGCAGAATAATTATAGAAACTAAATCGTATAAATCATAAAAAAAATCGTACAGAAAGGTGCTGAATCTTTCTTTCGTTAAGCTGTCGGTTTTTTCGATTTTTTTTTATATTATATTAATGTGGCCATGTATGTATATGTGTATGTGAGTGTGTTGTCCGTCCATTACTTTTTTTAATGTGTTGTGTATGACGATTAACATCCTTGTGTAGACGCATAAATCCTTCCCCCGTTGAGAGGGATCGATCAACTATTAGGTGTTGGAATTAATTCGTAGCGTTTTACAAGTGATGGGAAGTACTTTCATTAATATATTTTTTAATGCTCATGTGAAATAAATAACATTCTTTCATTAAAAACGCTACGAATTAATTCCAACACCTAATATATTTTAAATGTACGTATATGAGATCGCTTACATGTATAACGTTGACTTCTGATATGATTGCACATCGATTAGATCAGAGGTATTCATATACTTATGTACAATTTGTTATGTTCGAGACATTTTGTCTTAATGCTAACGCGCTTCGTGTGCAATGCATCCTATGATGATCACTCAACATATTGCAATATTATGACTCAATTAATGACTTAAATATTTCGCCATCTCTCCGTTTGTTGTCTTAACTATAATTGCCTGATCTGTTTCATCGTCGCTTGGATGCACTTTGCTCCTTTCAAGTGCCCATTGATTGCATGGCAAGTTCTTCTTCTTTATGAGCACCACGGCTCTGACAGCAAACCTTGGACTTTGACCCATTTGTTGCGCATTTGAAGATCATTTAGGTATTCCAGCGTGTCAGAAATCCGTCCTGGCGTACTTTGGAAATGTGCTGCCAGGTGGACAACTGATTGGCTAGAACACTCGTTAAATTGCCCTCCGGGAGAGTTGTTAGCGGTTTGCCGATCAGGTAGTGAGCGGGCGACGACACGAGTAACTCGTTCGGATCGGAAGAAAGAGATGTAATTGACCTTTAGAATGCTCTCGATTTCGATAATAAATATGTTTAATTCCTTGAATGTAAATAATGAATCTCCTTCAACACTTTTGAAATGATATTTGAATAGCTTAACCATGGACTCCCATAATCTTCTAAAATGTGGCGTATGAAGTGCCACGTAATACGATGGTCGCAGGCGAATTTATTTATGGATTTTTTGTATTTATCAGAGTTGAATAAAGCATACATTTCTTTTAATTGATTGTTCGCGCTTACGAAGTTAGTATCGCTATCTGAGTAAATGTGTTTAGGCATGCCCCGTCTTGCGATGAACCGTCGCAATGCTGCGAGAAATCTGTCGACGTTAAATCACTAACAATTACGAAATGTATTGCTTTAATAGACATGTGAATATGCATATGTCGATCTTGATTCGAGCTCTGTTACGATATTTCTTTTCGTTAATATAAAATTGGCCGCAGAAATCGACACCGGTATTGGTGAACGGTATTAGTATCATTTCACGTACGCGAGCAGTGGGAGATTTCCCATTTTATGTTCAACATTACTAGCGTTGAAACGAAAACATTGTACACACGAGTGCACAATTTTTTGCACCTGATTCCGACCGTCGGTCAACTAATATCTTTGTCGAAGATTATAGAGTGTCATTTGAATGCCGGCATGGTGATATCTCTCGTGCATTTTGCGAATAATGCGGTCATTCAAATTGTTTGACTCGGCAACAGAATAGGATGCATTCTTGAAAATGTTACATCCGAATTTTGGAGGCACTCTCCGGCACGAATTAAACCTTGATCATCTATGAATGGACAAATTGGCGAATTTGCTCTTAATCGTAGGGCCCTTATCTCGAAGAATTTTAATTTCGGCAGAAAATCGAGCAGCCTGAACGATTTTCAATACTTATTTCAGCTTCTTCTATTTCCTCTACGCATAATGACTCGGTGCACTTGTCGCTGGGAAGCACGATAGTATGCCACGATTCTTAATAGCTTAGAATATGAGAAGAATCTTTCAATTATTTCAGGTTCATTAGACATTAACAAACAAATATTCTTTCGCAACTCGGGTATGTCATTAACTTGCTCGAGATTATTATTCATTTTCGCCTTCACTTAACCACGTCGGTCCGGTAAACCAGATTCGATTTCGCGAAAATGCGTGCGGTAACTGTCCTCTCGATATCGCATCAGCAGGGTTATCCTGCGATCTGATATGTCGACCTCATTTGGGTTGATGAGCTCCTATACTTCAGCGATTTGCCAATGTATTGAGTAGATGAGATGATGTTTTCAGCCAATGAAGTACGATGATGGAATCGCACTAAAAGGTTGGTTTGTTAGATCCGATTGTTAATATGCCGTTCTCCTTCCGATATAAGCGAGCCAATAGAAATGTGCCGCAAAGCCTCAAGAAGCAGGATAGTGATGTTTTTTAACGGCGCAACACGAGATTTGACGCATAATAATCTAATTGTATTTCGGTTCTTTCCTGTAGAACGTATGTAAATGCTTGCACCGTATCCGCAAGAATACTGCACGTAGAATTCGTAGAATTGAACGTCGCGGGGTTCTTCAATTAATAATTTACGATTGAAGGAAATTTGATCTATCATTTCGAGCTGCTGGACGAACTTTAGTCACGCTGTGTGCATGCTCTGTGGAATGGATTCGTTCCAATCAAGTTGACATTGCCACACGCAATGTCCTGCATTAGTTTTTTGGCGTAGAAATCAACAGGATTTAATAACCCCAATGGATCGAAAATTTTTGTGATCTTCGACAATACATATCGTTTCGTTAATCGCTTTGTAATTTTAATACAATAGATCGGACAGAGTAATCTCATCGTCCCGCGTTACTCCAAGAGTTTTTAAGGAGCGATCTCCGTCGAACATGAATCCAGCATGTAACGCTCCAGTTGCAAGATCATGACAACATACTCCTCATTGGAAACCCACTGATAGTGAAACTATCGCGGGTTAGCAAAGCGATTACTTAATCACGAATCACTTGAGCTTCATCGATACTGTCGGCCCCGCATGTTAAATCATCTACGTAAAAATGCTTCTTGATGACTTTGGCTGCCTTGAGAAATATATGGCCTTCATCGTCGGCTAGTTTTTGCAATGTTCGGATCGCAAGAAATGGTGATGATGACATGCCGAATAAGTGTATTGAATCGAAATTACGATTCATTTTATCATTTTGCGCCACAAAATTTTTTGATATCGCCAATCATCTTCGTGCAATTGTATTTGCAAATACATATTTTCTATATCGGCTGTGATTACGTAATTATATGTCCGAAATCGAATTAGATGGGCAATAGTTTGTCTTGAATTGTAAGTCCGACTATTAATATGTCATTTAAAGTATGTCATTGTTGGATTTCGCGGACGCGTCGAACATTATTCGCATCTTTGTGTTACTCGATTCCTTTGTTATCGAATGATGAGGCGTATAATATCCATGATCGTCGGGATTTTTTACCTCAGATAAATAATTTAATTTCAAATATTCCTCAATTATCCGCGTGTATTCCGCCTTTAATATTAGATTTACGCGTTAAAACTACCGTTCCAACGGCTAAACGTTAACTTAAACGACAACTCGTGAGATGAGTGCGTGAGCCGCCGAGATGCCTCTTAGTTTCACGGAACAGCAAACGAACTATGTAGCACCCGGAATTGTCACGAGAAATGGTTTACGTAAAGTGCGCCTCATACACGTCCCTCTGCTTAAAATTTGAGGTATTTACTACAACCTCCTCGAGTGTCCAGAATTTGTTCAATTGCGATTCTAAATCCGTTACATAACACGTCTCGATTTTCGACGGAATTTGCAAAGTTGTACTGTTAACGATCACCCAGCCTAAGCGCGTCTTCTACAAATACAAATCGTGTCCGTCGCGTGATAGATTTATTTGCTGGACGGAGAATAATAACACCATTGCCGGACAGTGGTTGTGGTAAATGAAAGCCTGCTAATCTTATATTGGGTATTTTTATTCTTATGGAAAACCTTCAGCCGGAATCAGGTTTGTAATAAATGGTAAAGTTAAACACATTAAACTCCTGCTAAAATTATCGTTCGTTGATTTCATGACAATTCTTACTATTCCCTTCAAAACGATGTTTATATTGTTAATTGCACTGATTGTGCGAGCACCGGTATATTGTATTTAGACGTTTCACTATATGATCAGTGATAAAATTTACGTTGCGCATGTATCCAGTAACGCGGCATTTAACAGACTCGTATTTACCGCCGTCACTAACAAAGCCATCGCAGTCGTTAACAATTGCGATGTTATTTTGTTAGATATCGATACGAGGTTCATTACTGGATGCATCTAGAAGCGACGACCGCTCATTGAGCGCTTACTGAGCAAAAAAGGGATTTACTTTAATTTTCGTTCGGCAATCAGCGAGAATCATGTTGTGGATTTTTTCAACGATTTCCTCAGTAACCATGTCTGCCGGGCGGCTTAGGCGCTCCTCATCAAAAACAGACGAACGACCATGTTTGAATTCGTTGAACCAATACCTGACGGTTGTCATAAATGGTGAAGAGTTTCCATAGATGGCATCCAACTTCATTTTTATTTCTTCGCACGTTTTTCCATTCAAAAATAAGAAACGAATCACGGATCGATATTGCTCTTTTTCCATTGTATCGGAAAACATCAAACACGCTTACTACGAATTGCTGTCAAATCAAGACTATTGCATGAATCACTCTGAAATTTTGTATGGCGTCATTTGAAAAATGGTAGTATGATGATAATGCCAACTTGTATCAGCAATGTCGCCTATCTTGAAACACGGATACTTATTGATTTGTCCTCGTATATATCTCAAGATGCATTTCACTTTGTATGCGCGTTCCCACACTTTTATATAGTTTATGCTGTCAAAAATGAATATCTTTATTTTGTTAGCGGCGTTGTCGACTAACGCTGACTTTAAGTAATGTAACTTCTCGATATCCGATAAATCGTTCTGCGAACCGATCATGCTGTGAAATAATAATAATAATATTTTTAAACAATAAATCAACTCTCATAACTACCGTCGAACATTGGCATCAGGGCCTCGAGCAACTTGATTCGTCGTTTTTTTATTGGTGTTATAACCGTTGCACTATTAGTTTGATTTGCGATTTGAGGGAGATTCGTTTTTGAACGAGGAGCTTGACTTATCTATGTTTATTGTTTATATTGAGATTATAAACGACTTACTCTGGTAATTATGGAACGTATATCGCCTGAAACCCCATCAATGTGGACTCGATGGCGTGGATGTGTTACTAGATGCTTCTATTCGTCAACTCGTTTTCATAGATCAGGATTCGTAAATTTATCTCATAGGAAGCACCAAAATTTATGTAGTTCAACACGAGCCACTTAAGGATCGTGCTGTCTTTTTGCGTGCTGTGTTAGTTCACATTAAATTTCTCACCATAATTAAATCTGTGTGAAAAGAGTATATTTGTATGATTCATAAGGTATCACACTCCAAGTTTTTTTCTTTACAAGCTCACTCGCATATGTCAAATATTGTCACAAAGCGCGATTTATGTACGCGCGCGAATACCTTGAGGTATTCGCTGTGTGGCAATGCCTGGGAATGTCGCCAAACAGTTTAATGTGGTTTCTGTACACCTGGGACGAACATCCTGAGCCGCTGTGCTACGGCAACGCCTGGGGATATCGCCTGATAGTTGGATGGATGCGATTACGCCTGAAGCCGTTGCCTTGAGTCGTCACAACATACTGCACTTTCTCTAAATATATTCTCGATACCGTGATTGTAAGATTGACCGGGATCGACTACTCTCGGTGACTTCCGAATCGCGACTGACTCAAGCGAACGGATTTTCCCATCGGTCGCGAAAAATGTCAATGGTATTATCATTCAGATCAATAGTAAAATTATTTGAACTAATAATAAAATTATACGGACTCAAGAGCATTATCGCATGATTTTACTACTTGAAGTGTTCAATAAGAAAATCATTCGTTCAATGGTAAAATATTTTATCATTAGATGAAGTCCAATAGGAATATCATTCGACTAATGATATATTAGTTACTATTGAATACGCTTACTATTCAATAGGAATATCATTCGCATTGAAAGCTATTCATTTATACAATCCAGTGGTGCTTTTAATGGAATTTTACCAATGGAAATATTTTACTACTAAAGATTTTATCATTGACCGATGATAAAATTTTCAATAGTAAAATATTACTCTAGATAACCAAGCGTACGATATCTCACGGTATCCGCACAAAATACTGCTACCGTACTGTTACTGTACGAGTGGCGGCGTAACTATATGGTAGCAGTACAAAAAGTGTACATGATATTATAGTACAACGTATCAATATTGTACTTGTACTGCATACTGTTTACATACTGTACATCATGATACATAAACCGTATCAATATGGCGTACTATTATCGACAGAAAAAAGAGACTGTGGAGACCTCTAGTCGAAGACGATATACATGATAATTGGTACTACAAAAGTACAGCGTATGATTTCCTAACCTGAAAATAATCGTTATAATATTAAAATTAAATATTAGACAGTAATTAACTGGATGTTCAGTTAGACTGAACAAATTTCTATCAGGACCATATATTGAACAGAGTATCATAACTATATATCCATGATTATATAAATATTCGTAGTTTATCGAAGTGCAACGATTTCCATACGATTTCAGAAATCAAGGATAGCGGATGTATGCGGCAGTATGCTGTAACTGGATGGGTGACCGCTTCGAAGCATTATAAAATTAATTCTTGAATTAGGGAAAAACTTTTTTTTATTCTAATTTTATGAGGTATATTCTGGAATAAGATATTAATCTATAATAATTCTTATTTTAGCAATAAAACTATATAAAATTATATAAAACTATATAAAACTATATAAAACTATATAAAATTAATGTACCATTGAAAACATTATTAGCCAGTGATAAAATCTTCAGTAATAAAATATTACTATCGGCAAAAATTCATTCAGCTTGTTGAATAAAATCCTATTGAAAACGCCATTCATTTTTAATTAGTTTTTCAATGAACTTTTAATAGTAAAATCATCTGTTTTTTCGCGACGGATAGTTCCGGAAAATAAGGATAGCGAATCTCGCGTTTCGACTAGAGCGGACACACGTGTGTCGCGGTTTCTTTGATTACGGGACAAAAAGGCGCCGAGTCTTTCTTTCATTAGTCTGTTGGTCATTAGAGTCTGTCGGTTTTTTTTTTATTATATTGACGTGACCGTATATATATGAATATATGAGTGTGTTGTCATCCATCGCTTTTTTTAATGTGTCGTGCACGATTATTAGACGCATAACACGCTCATTTTTGCTTATCTTATAAAAAAATTAATTATTGCAAAATTGTAAATAATGTTATAAAAACTGCTTATACTGTACTATCTGATAGAAGACACTTTATAGATTGTATTTATATTTTTAAAGTTTTATTTTTACTTTTTGTTTAAGAAATATCTATAGATATTGTCTAAAAACAAAGTATATGGTATGTCGACGACTTTATTATTTAAATCTATTATTTAAATAAAATACATAAATATAATAACAATAACGCAATTTGAACACTGTTAAGAGAATGCTGGAGCGAAGGCTAAACTTAATAAAGATCAATATTACAAGTTTTCATTTCCAATGCATAAGATGCTTACGCCCTCTGAATTAATATGATCATGCAGGAAATTCGATCGATTAATTATTGATATTTTTTTTCTGTTTCCTACATTATCATCTTAGCAAGGGCGAAAACATGTATTAGACTTGGTTCCACAAATGTAAGATTTATTTTATTTTGGAAAATTGTCCAATTTTAGAATTGAGGAAAAAATAAACCGGAATTGAAGTTAATCTTATATTTGTGGAAATCGGGCCTTAGAAATACAATTGTATTATGTGCACATGCAATGTAGGGGCGTTCCAATATATCACCAGTACTAAAAATCTGTAATATACATAAAGTACAGATTTTTAATTAAGTTATATTGATACGAAGCCGTAGTAGCATTTTTTCCTTATGTCCAATGCCATTTTACGTAACAATAATATATTATCAATAAATGAATACGACATTGCACATACATAATGTAACTCTTTTTTTGCTCTGTCCAATAAAAAGAGATAGACACTTATAGTATTTACATTGTTAACATATCTTATATACCCAATATAGAAAATTGTATGTATATTATACTATATGAACACACACACACACATACATGCACGCATTATATAAACAGATAAAAATTATTCATGTTGAAATAATCATGCAGATATTATCTATTTAAACGCAATATTAGAATTTTATGTACATACATTGTATAATGTGTGTATTCACATCGCATAAACATTTATAATTCTAACATTGTTGTAACATATATATAAAAAAACATTAGTGAATATAAATTATAATTATATTTTATAATGTAGATATACACAATAATATATCCAAAATATAATTTTAATATTGCATATATTATTAATTCACTAACATGTCTATATGCAATAATAGAATAATATTTTGTGTCATTGTGTGTGTACATACATTATAATACACATAAAATGTAATTGTAATTCGTATTCATGAATGTAACATGTAACATGTATTAGCTATACATAGATATATTACATATAATATACGTAGCTACTCCATTTTTTGCTACGTTTAATGAAAAGATGTAGAAGTTATTCATGTTAAAATATACAGATATTAGTGGTATATATTTAAATATAATACACATATAGATAATATTATACAATGTTGTAGTATGTAGGGTGCGTCACCAAAATCCGGACAAATTTCAATTCAAATTTTCCGCTATACTGTGCCTCCGCCAGAGATTGTTATTGGCGTCCAAGAAAGCCTGATGCTTCTAGTAAACAGTCATATTCTCAAAATGGCCGCGATGTTGAAACCAAGTGCGGAGTATAATCGAAGAGCCGCGATCATCGAAGACCTTCGCGCCGGGCGCTCAGCAACGGAAATAATTCGGTTCTTTGGATACCCGAAATCCACTGTTTATGACGTGGCAAAATATACGGCTTTAGAACAGTTCAACGAAGGTTCCAGTATGCCAGCGAGGAAGAGTCACTCGAAAGAACGCACCGCGAGGATCCCTGCAGTCGTTGAAAGGGCTCAAACGCTGATTTCGGATGACCCAAGGCAATCGTTGCGAAAATTAGCATCGATTGTTGGTGTAAGCGAGCCAACAATGCGTCGAATTGCCGAGGAAGACCTTCGATACAAATCGTACACATTAAAGAGGCTCTCTGAGGCTGCCACGACAAGGAATTGTTCGATTTGTCCGGATTTTGGTGACGCACCCTGTATGTATACTATAATGTGTGAATAAACACACGTTATAGAAATTATTAATGCTAAGCTATTTATGCATTCCCTATGTTTAAATATGCAATATTAAAATTGTATGTAATATACATATATAACATAACATATATTATATAATATAATGCATATATATATACATATAAAATTTAATTGCAATGTTTTGTATAAACATAGGAAATATCTGCATGAATACCAGTTTAATCACATCTATCTCTCATTTGTGTAGATATTCACACATCATAATAGACATGCAATAGTTTAATGTTAAAAAAATAATTATTTTATAAGGGACTTTAAGTCTATAAAATATATGTATAACTAACATAAATAAAGACTAATGAGACAATGTAAATATATAACGAAGAACTCACATATCCAAAAAATTGTGTTATTCACAAATTGTTAAAGATGAAGTGATGTAAAATTTTAGTAGATAGATTTGTATAAATGTAATTTTGTAATCAATTATGTATCAAAGTTTCTTAACATGCTTTGTATCTATTAAAATTTTACAGCAAGTTAAATTGTAACAGCAAGTTACAATAAGTATATTTTTACTAAATGAACAGTTTGACTGTGACATAGATATATTTTCGAATGCAAACATGTATATGTATTTGAAATATATGTATACAATAATGTAATAGCACTTTTTCCTTTGTTTGCAATGCCATTTTAACTTAGGATGTAACATGTATTGTCAGTACATGTTGTTAGTCAACGTGTACATTGACCTATAAGTGTATAAATTTATTAAAACACTTTGAATATGATATACCTATATACATTTCATAAACGTACAGCGTCGTATGAAAATTATGCATATGACTATTGACTGTGTAATGTATATTATAAATTTATATTGACTGTGTAATGTATGTTATAAATATATGTATAGCACCTTTATATATATAACATATATATTATATAGCGTATCCAAAAAGACTCCGGATTTTTATGAGCTGAACATAAACGTGATATAACTAATCGTGAAGGAATGTGAATTATACTTATGTCGGCATACATAGTACACTAAAATATAATGCGTTGACCTATGACTATGATTCACATTCTACGACTCAGTTACGGCCATTTTTGTGCTATAAAGACCTAATGTTTTTGGAAGAAACGCTCCAAACAATAATTTTAAGATTTCAAAGAAACTATTTACTAATATTTAGTTTGACGTTGAGTGGCGTCTGCAGGGTCAGAGATCAAGATCTCATCTATATTTTTTTTAATGAAACATGCTATTTTTATTGTAGATTACATAGTTATTGTATTGTAGAATACACAGTTATTATTGATATGTTGATTTATATGAGGATATAAGTTCGAAAAGTTCTCGATCTAATATAGAAATGATCTCATAAATATTAAACTGCTATAATTTTAGAAAAGCTTGATCCTTTACAGGATTACTGTTTCAAACAGAAAATTTCAAACAGATATGTTCATTAGTTTCTTTGTTTCGGCCGTGTTAAGCAATCAGCTTTTGATTGCATCATGACAATGAATCTATTCATATTTCTTCAATTGCAGACGCAAAATTCTACAAATTAGTTTCGCAATCGTATTTAATCAGATTTGATGATGAAATGCCTCTGACAGTAAATTAAAAATAGTCAGCCCACGATGAACGCTTCTGACATTTGTCTATAACTAGTCAAAGGACGATTTAGGGCTGTAGCATTTTGTTATAGCTCGTCAGCCCACGATTAATGCCTCTGGCAATAAATTAAAAATAATCAGCCCACGATGAACGCCTCTGACATTGCATCATAATTAAGCAAAGTACAATTTATTGTTATAACATTTAACCATATCATTTGTATGATAAATAAAAGTAATATTTTCACGAATGACGTAAAAATACTAACCTTTTCCATTCTGGCTTTATAGGGCCTTCCGACAAGAAACACATATTGCAATAACTTTTTAACCAATTTTGGCTTTACAGGATGTCTTCCAATAAGAGACTCAGTGTGACACGGTATGACACGGTGCATCATTACAGTCTTGTTCGTCAATACAACAAGGATGAGATAATCATTATGTTGTACTGAGTCGCTTGTTAGAAAACACTCATAACCACCTATGCGAACCTGGCATCCAACTTTAAGAAAAACAATTTTTTTTAAATGCATTGGATAGAGCCAGATTTGTACTCGATTGTATCACTGTTCTTTTAACTCTCAAGGGGTTAAGGAAAAAGGGGTACAAGAAAAAAAAATTTTTTGAAATGTTAGCACCCCACTTTGAGATATTGAAATTCTTCAAATGCCATTAGATTCAAAATCCTTTGTAACCGTTTGTACCGCAGTTTGTTTTGTTTGTATCCTTAAGGTTGATTTTACAAAATTTTCAAAATAGGGGTGAGTGCTAACTTCACCATTTTTAAAGATATCGTAAATCTATAAACGGATGCTGTTTTTGCATCGTTTGTAGACATTTGTACCACCGTCGATTTCGTTTGTGCCCTTAAGGAGGTGATAGTAGCGAATTTTCAAAATAGGGGTAAGTGCTAACTTCGCTAATTATTAAGATATCTTAAATCTGTAAACGGGTGCTATTTCGGGATCGCTTGTAGACGTTTGTACCGTCGGTTTCGTCTGTATCCTCAAGGATATTATTGTACCGAATTTTCAAAATAGAGATAAATGCTAACTTCGCTAATTATTAAGATATCTTAAATCTGTAAACGGGTGCTGTTTCTACATCACTTTTAGACGTTTGTACCCTTAAACATGTGTTATGATTCGTACATGTTTTATATCTTATTTTTCATTCATTCGATAGCGAAGCATCCGGAAGTGGAGACAAGACGTACTCTCATAATGTTTACATAACGATGAATTTCTTCTGAACTAGGTTTTTAGCGTATTGTTGAACTCCCAACTAGCGGATTCTGTACATATGTATATATGGGAGCCACCATTATATGGGAGCTACAGTTTAACGCCGAATCCGAACGGCGCTGGTGATCAAAGGTCTCTTGATCACCAGGTGGAGTCTTTTTCGGCTCCTTAGCCATATTGGTGCAAGTGGAATTGAATTCGGATCTATAGATCGCGCATCATTCGCACCGAGCAGCAAGCCCCTCGACGCCTCATATCATATTTCATTTTATTTTATTTATTGTTTTATTTTATTGTGTACGTTTGTTTTATTATATTTTTTATTCTTTTATGAAAATTAATAATAATAATTTTCTTTTTTGTAGGAGTTTTGGTGCGTTGAACAGTTTTCGTATCTCGGCACAGATTGTTATGGATTTCCTATTTACCTGACAGTCTTCGAATATGGACTACGTAATGACCTATTGAATTCTTATTATGTGTTCCTATGTATTCTATTGCAGCAAGCAGTCTGTATTCGCACTTATAAAATTGAATTTCTGTTGGTATTTGACTTAATGTGAATTCTCTTTCCCAGTTAAGTATATTCAAATTTTTTGCGAGATCTTGCCATTGTAAGCATTCTATGTCTATAAACAGGAGCTGATCGCATATGATGGAATATTCGATACTGTCTTCATTATATCGAGTGCATTTTTGATTGCTGTAAAGGTACTGTTCATTTACAGTGCACTCTAAAGCATTCATAAAATTGTTTTGGGTTTACTTCTAAAACGTTATATTGGGTTGGTGCATATGAAATGTCGGATTTTCTTTACATATGAACGTTTGTCTCCCTGTTTCGTTATGCTTTTGTTTTTGGCATAACCTTATTTATAGTCGTATTGTCCATTGCTAGAGTCACATTTCAACAAAGAAGTTTTTCTCAGAAGTGTTCTATTTTGTTATTTGTTTTGAATTTCGTAAGAATATGAATTCAATCGATATTCATGTAATTTTTTTATATGAGTATAAACTTGGTAATTATGCTGCAAAAGCTGCACGCAATATAAATCAGGCATTTGAGGAGAATACTGTTAACAATCGAAAAGTGCAGCGTTGGTTTGAAAAATTTCGGTCTGGTAATTTTTCCCTACAAAATGAACCGCGTGGAAGACCCAAAACGTCTGTGAAAAATGATGCTCTGAAAGCATTGGTAGAAACGAATCCAACTGTATCTACAAGGGAACTTGTAACTTGCTACCAGAATGAAAGTTGATCATACAACGATATTGCGACACCTTTCTGAAATTGGCAAGGTGAAAAAAATGGATAAATGGGTACTGCACGAACTAAATGAGCGAAATAAGCTGGATCGATTGAACTTATGCTCATCATTACTAACCCGATTTCATCGAGAGCCATTTTTCTATCGGACTATTACTTGTAATGAAAAATGGGTTCTTTATGACAATAGGAAAAGATGTGCTCGGTGGCTTGATAGGAATGAGGCTTGTGCTCATACTCCAAGGCCATCACTTCATCCTCGGAAAATTTTAATAACAATTTGATGGAATCTGACTGGAGTAATTCATTACTCATTCCTTCGAACTGGGGAGACAAGTACAGCCGAAAAGTACTACTAGTACATTGATGAAATGCATGAAAAATTGAAAATTATACGCCCATCACTTGTTAATCGGCATGGCCCAATACTTCTCCATGACAACGCTCGGCCGCAGACATCGTACAAAACAATTGCGAAATTAAATGAATTAAAATATGAAATTTTGCAGCATCCAGCTTATTCACCGGATCTTTCGCCAACCGACTTTCATTTTTTTAAATATTTAGAACAGTTTTTACGGGCTAAACAGTATGAAAATGAAGACTGAAAAATTCCATATCAGAGTTTATTGATTCTAAAGATCAGAATTTCTTTAAGACAGGCATCTATGCATTAAAATCTCGTTGGGAAAAGTGTATTGAAACAAATGGAGCATATTTTGATTAAATAAACAGTTTTTGAAAAAAGATATGCAGTTTTATATATTCACTTAAAAATCTGACATTTCACCAACCTAATATTTGTCTTCTCTCTTGTATTGACAATGTAGGTATCCCATATTTATTTTGGACAAAAATTCGTTCTTTAATATGTGATTAACTAAAGCAGAGATGTTGTAGCTATATTCTATTGTTTCACATATAGACGTAATGAATTTATGTAATAGTAATGCCATTTCTTTATATATTTTTACGGATGATCTACATATCGATAGTTCATTTATGAAATGAAATATGTCGTTTTCTGTTTGCTCTAGATAGGTATGAAAATTTGCCCAGTCATAATAAGCGACCAATAGTGTCTGCGCAATGGCATCGAAAGAACAAAACATTTGTTAA
The DNA here is from genome assembly GCF_024713525.1 of Acromyrmex echinatior. Taxonomy (NCBI): domain Eukaryota; kingdom Metazoa; phylum Arthropoda; class Insecta; order Hymenoptera; family Formicidae; genus Acromyrmex; species Acromyrmex echinatior. Next base: position 4,603,667 of record NC_141858.1, on the reverse strand, counting down.
TAAAACAGATTTCTTTTCGATTATCACTGGATCTAAAATGTTATCATTTTTTAAATAATGATACAGTTCTAATAAATTTTGGTTTTACATGAATGCTTTCTGGATAAATAGTTAAATACTTGCCGCAGTTCTTAGGACTTTTGTTTTGCCTTTCCAATTTTCTTTTTCGTTTAAATAGGTGTAACTTGTTAAATTAGTATATTCTTCGGTACTTGTGTTGTTCGTATTAATTAAATTCTCTACTTCAATCTTTAATATCGACAGATAAAACTTTAGCACTGGTTAGAATTTCTTCACTAATTGATGCCCTGTCCGATTTTTTTAAATTCGCCGTTGTATTATTTATAGCATTGCAATCGTCATTATTAGTAGTGATATCGTCATTATTAGTAGTATCGAATAGAACGGGAGACTTAAATTTATTTAAATTGACTTCATCATTATCAATTTTAGTATCAGTAACATCAATATCAGCAGCATATAACATTTTTATGGTACCTCTAAGTGTTTTAATATGCAAAATTTATCAACACGCATACACATTTAGTTTTAAAAATCAGTTGTTTTAATTCTCTGAAATATTCTTCGCTACAGGCAGAAGATTCCGTTTGTGCCGACATTATTCCTGACCATAAAGGAAAATGTTTAACTATTTTAAATAATTTTGTATTAAACTGTGGACACCAATATGGTTTGGCCTTTCTACTTCAATAGTATTTGTTTCACTTGTTGATTGAATGCACCGCAAAAAGTTCTTCATCTTTGCACCGCTTGTTATCTACAGTAAGTCAAGTAAGAGCATGGTCGACCAATGTGGTGTTGCACCATTTCATGTTATTAGCTCTCCTTGAGATAGGTTCGAATAGTTTCGTACGATATATGAAAACCTTTCTGCTTCAATTTTGCTTGTCCTTGACGCAGTGTTAAGCCAGGATTCTGCGAAAACAGATTCACTATTTTTTTATCGTCTTTTTTGTCTACTTTGCACTTTTGAGCCACGTTCGGTAAATCATCGACATTTTTTTGTCACATTATATCGCTGCACCCATTTCTGTACGAATGATTTCGACTTTTTCATATATTTAGCAGCCGCTAATTATTTTTGCACATTTTTGGGTGAGTGCAGAGGAACACAGCTTCATAGCGTGATGCGTATTTGATACTCATGGCGCTTAATGTGATTCTCTTAAGAAAGTTCAATGACAACTGAATTTCTTAATAATGCATCAAGAACAAAGGTGCCCTCTATGGATTCATGATAGATTTAGGGCGATATCTTTTATTAGCTTTGAGTAAAGCCAACCACGATCTTACTTGACTTACTGTAATTCGTTCATCAAGATTTGTTTCGTGATCATTGTCATATGAAAGTATATCGTCCTTAATTAATTTAATTAACCTCTCTTGTGCACTGAAGCAATTTTTTTTCCTTCATAATTATATTTTCAATATCAGAAACACTTGTGATTAAAAGATCGTGACAAATTTGGAAATATATCAATGTCTGTATATTTTGTTAACAGACCAACGCAGCGTACATAAAAGTTTTTAATTCACATATGTTTATTCTCAAAACATTTCCATCGACATACTAATTTTATTAGATGTGCGATGTCAATGCGTATGATGCATTTAGGCTTTTGTACATAATCAGAATCTTCTAGAAAGGTTACACATTGATCAATATAAATTTGTGCTTAAATTTATATCATTAAACGCAAGGCTAATGGCATTTAATAATGCGAGAGAATAATCACAATTTCTGAAAGACAAGGAACAGGTGTTCGTAACCATTCTCATAATCAGAAAGATAATATTAGTGACATGCTTCTCTGAAATCATTTGACACATTGGTAATATTTTACTATTAAAAGGAGCTGCGATTTGATTGAAAAATATCATACCTGATGTACCATCTGGCCTTTTAATGCATTTTATTAATAAACCAGTAGCATCTACACTCAAAGTACTTGTTTTATTTTATTGTTTGTTAAACCTCTTGTATAAAAATACTTGTTCATCGCTCCCATAACAAACAATTTATCCATGCTTATTTCTCTCATAAAACTCGGCTTTATATTTCAATTCGGCAATAGACAAAATAGGATCGGAGATCTTACTTAATCCTAAATCTTTATCATTTTGCAACTGTTTAGCTTTACATAAGACAGTCTCCTTGTATAGATGTGTTGGTTCTACGTCTCCAAATGTCATTATTTCATCTGCTTCTTTTCTTCTCCATGCATATACCGATGATGCGCATATTTCTTTTACAATGCGTGCTCTATGAGCACCACGCAATTGTCGTTTCTTTGTTATGTTTACTATTCGTTGTGTCACTAGTAGATACATGGATATCAAGTCCTTCTGCAGTTAAGAGCGACTTGACCTCGGTTTGTTAAGACTATATTAATAATTGTATGACATTCCGAGCATTTTCTCCAGAATTTAAGGTATATTTCGCCTTCGTTTTCATTAATTTTAGCATTTTTATATGAAAAACAACATGGAAATTTTAAAGCCTTCCATAATTCTGAAGTACGTCTGTCCAGCCCTTATTTAAAATTTTATATGTCTTTATAGACAGCATCCATCAGTGCTATTCTTTTCATTTGATAAATGAACAGTAGTGAAGGCAAAATATTGTTCGACGATTGTATTGATCAATTGGATCTGTTACTATCATCATGTTAGAGATATGTCTTTCATACGAATTATGTCATAATGATCAAACAATCTGTCTAATAAATTATACTTGTTCTGTGACACACATAAATATATATATTTCTTTGACATTGTATCATTTAATTTAATTGCACGCTTCCTCCCATACAGAATGTGATAAATTTCATATACGACCTTTATCATCAGACACACATAAATCTTTTAGAATCTCGAATATCTCATTCAAAGATTTTCTGCTTTTCGCGGCATGTTTAGATAATAATTTATCGTAAAAATTACTTTAAAAAAGAAAGACAGAAAAAGAATTAAAAGATTTAAAGAATTAAAGGAAAAAGATAAACAGGATATAAAAACTTCAACAGAAATATAGCATTACAGATGAAAAGAGACAAAAAGATTGAAAAATACAAAAAAAGCAATGTTTTTTTTTCAACTAATCGCCGTCGCTTATTCTACTACGCTCATCCGCCGATTGCCACGTATAGTATACGAAAGTGGTTAGCTGTTCTCTTCTAAACTGGACTGACTCCGTCACCATCCGCGACCGTATGCGAGCGCCGAAGGACTAGAAGTGGGGATTTTTTTTCGTATGCTATACGCCTGCGCCGTATACGCGATTTTTTCGCGTCTAAGGAACCGACAAAGACTCCACCTGGTGATTAAGAGACCTTTGATCACCAGCGCCGTTCGGATTCGGTAGTTCCTATAGCTCCCATATAATGGTAGATATACATACATACAAAATCCGCTGGTTGAGGATTCAACAATACGCTAAAAATCTAGTTCAGAAGAAATCCATCGTTATGTAAATTATGAGAAGTACGTCTTATCCCCACTTCCGGATGCTTCGCCATCGAATGAATGAAAAATAAGATATAAAACATGTACGAATCATAACACATATTTAAGGGTACAAACGTCTAAAAGCGATACAGAAACAGCACCCGTTTACAGATTTATGATATCTTTAAAAATGGCGAAGTTAGCACTCACCCCTATTTTGAAAATTTGGTACAATCATTCCCTTGATGGTACAAATGAAATGAACTGCGATACAAACGGGTACAAACGATTCTGAATCTAATGGCATTTGAAAAATTTGAATATCTCAAAGTGGGGTGCTAACATTAAAAAAATTTTTTTTTCTTTCAACCCCTTGAAGTACAAACGAAAAGAATGTTGGTACAATAGGGTCCAAACCTAGCTGTATCCAATGCATATAAAAAAAATTGTTTTTCTTAATGTCGGGTGCCAAGTTCACATAGATCCCATAACCTTCTCTTACCAAAGACAGACAATTTTCTGCTACTATATTTTTTCTATTTTATGGACACAAAATATTATATAAATATAAATATATATACACACATATATATGGTTGTGTGTAGAACAATACTACACTACACTGAATTGATAGTACTTGCGCGGCAGCGATACTATGAATGCGGGTTATAGCTGATTGATTGTTTAACGCCGTTGTTTTCTACGCGTACAGCGTCACGCAAAACAGTATATGTATGCATACACACATACGTACAAAAAATTTTCACTTTTTATGTTTTCACCCTAGGAAAAAAGGTACATAATCGATATCATTGTCACATTATCTTCTCCTTAGCGACTAATTAAGAAAAGGCGTTTCTGGATTCACGTTATTGTAAAAACTCTCTGTTATCTTTGAAGTTCTATTATTGATACGTCATTTAAATGCATTCTTCAGGTTTATTCCACTAAAAAAAATGCGAACAGATGACCAGATATATGACGGTAAAGTAAAATTCTATATTATATTCTGTGGCCCAAAAGCGTGATCAATAGCTCTTTGAAAGAAACCGAATGTATCATAAAAATAATAAAGTAATATTTTAAAAATACATTACATTCAGTAAAATGCATTTACTTATTAATATGATATTCAATCACCATTATTAAGAAAATAACAATCATGTAGGAAGGAAAATATTTTCATGATAATTTGCTGGAAGGTATGGTTGCAGCATGTTTCTTATACTGCGACGCTCTTGAGATGTACGTCTGCGCGCGATCCAGCGGTTCGGCCGTCAAGCGTTGAGCGGTTGTAAAAGAAATGTAGGCAGCACTTCAGAAATCGGCCCGAAATGCGCGACTAATTTCGAGCACATTGAAATACACATATATAATTTCTATAATTTTTAAAAAATATATTTGGCGTAGGGGAGACCGGGGTTAATAGACTCATTTTTCAGTTTCGAATTTTTACAGACAAAATTTAGAGACTTATTGAAAAAATGAATTTTACACCAGTTATTTCATACATTTGACTACCTAATAATATTTTAATAAGAGGAAGCTGATAACTAATTTGAAAAAAAATTTAAACAGACACGTTTACGCATGTTCGCGTTTGTTTTTAATGTAACCTCGATTATTCTATTTATCTCTATATTCAACTGACCCCGGTCTCCCCTAATATGTTTATTAATAACGCTATTTATTAAAAAAAAATTATGAAAAAAAGAAAAAAACAGGATCGAACATAAAATCTTCAATATTCTGATCTTGCATCTGACGCCCGAGACCACGTTGAGTTCTTGCAGATCACTTCTACGAACACAGTACATACAGCGCATGGAAAATCGTAAACTATATCTCATCACTTATTACGTTTTGAAATCATTTTTGCTATTATACATTAATGAGAAAGATATATGATTAATATAATTTAATAAAAGGAAAATAAAAAGAATTTTAAATCACAAACATAGTCGCCAATTCTCCGTTTTTTTTTACTAGACTTCGGTTTTTTTGGATTAATATTCGATACTCCAACAGACGTGAAAAGTTTACAAAAATTGGAGATTTTTACGTCTGTTGGAGTATCGAATATTAGTCCAAGAAACTGAAGTCTGTCAGAAAAAAACGAAGAACTGGCAACCGTGTTTGTGATTTAAAATTCTTTCATTTTCCATTATCTCGATAGAGCGAGACAAAAAAAAAACAAAAACGGATAGAAGCTCTGATTGTACTCAGTGAGCCTCCGCGAGGACATGCCGAGCTGGGCTCGTCTAGCAAACTAGCGAGTCTGTCTCTCAGAGTCTATCCTCCTCTCTGTTGTCACTTGTTTCTAGCGACCGAAAATATTTTCTCGGCAATCTCGGCCGCTTGGCGTGTATCATAAGGGGGAAAGAGACATTCTAGATAATACATAACTTTTATTAAATTATATTAACTCTTTGTTTTACGATTTAAGTTATGATGGCACGTGTCATAATCAACAGCCTGTTGTTTGCATTTGGCCCGATACACGTACCATGGCTCTCATCTATGATATTCATGTTTGGCCCGATTTCTTTACCACGAATCTCACACGATATTGTAAGCAATAAGATTAAGCATATACCTTTGTGCGAGAATGCACCGCACGGAAAGATTCGAGTGAGAGAACGGCACACGGTTGATATGATACACGACAGTAAAGAGAACTCCGTTTCTTTGTAATTTAACAAAAGAATTTTCTTTAATATGCACAGTTACAAATTCAAAAAATATAATTAATTAAATATTAGATTAACAGAATATTAAATGCGGTCACCTTTTCCAAATACAATTTGGAATCACGGTGATGGAAAATCTCGGCAATTTCTCGGCTCTTCTCGAAAAGATTCGTTTTGTAGCGGTTTCCACTAAGCGGTAGCACGGCGATTTTACGAAGCGATATAGCGAGATTATGACTCTAAGAACTCTAAGAACTTTTGGACTCTAAGAAAGAGGACGGCGAGATCGAAGCATTTATTGCTTTCGGCCTGGGCTTTCTTTTTGGGAAAAATCCAATAAAATTTTGCCACAATCGTAATTATTACGTGGCATTAGGTGTACAAAATTGATTGGCGCTTTGGATTCTTTTCTAACGACGTTCAACGTAACAGTCATGCGCGATAGAAAATCCGTGCGTGGGATTGGTGACAGCGCGTGACGTATTCGTCGGAGCGCGGCGCTCGCGTGCGCGAATTGAATTGTTCTAGAACTTTCGATTGTCCGTTGCCGGTAACGACAACTTGTTTGCGTGTAACGAATTGTTTTAAAAAGAACAAAGAACGATGAATCGCTTGCTTTTCTTTCGAATTACCGATCTCAAACAACCTTTCTCATTAACGTATATAACAGCAAAAATGATTTCAAAACGTGATAGTTGACGAGATATAATTTACGATTTTCCTTGTATTTTGTGTTCCGCGTTCGTAGAGGTGATCCGCAAAAACTCAACGTGATTTCGAGTGTTAGCTGCGAGATCAGAATGTTGAATCCTACGTTCGATCCTGCTTTTTCCTTTTCCGTAATTTTTTAAAAAAATAAATAATGTTAATAAACATATTACTCCAAATATATTTTTATAAAATTATAGAAATTATATGTGTCGAAATTCAATGTGATCGAAATTAGTTACGCATTTCGGGCCGATTTCTGAAGTGCTGCCTACTTTTCCCTTATAACCGCACAATGTTCGACGGCCGAACTGTTGGATCGCGCACGAACGTACATCTCAGGAACGTCATAGTATAAAAAACATGCTGCAATCATACCAACATAATAAATTATCATGAAAATATTTTCCTTCCTACATAATTGTTATTTTCTTAATGATAGTGATTGAACATCATATTAATAAGTAAATACATTTTTTTTATTTTGTAATGTATTTTAAAAATATTATTTTATTATTTTTATGATATATTCGGTTTTCTTTCAAAGAGTTACTGACCACGCTTATGTGCCACAGAATGTAATATCTTTTAATATAGAATAATACGAATTTAAGGCTAATAAGAGTGGACAGAACGAAATACAATCATTTTAAACTAGAATGATGACTTAACTCCAATAATTCCGTGATGTCTTCTTTATTCAACATGTGAATAAAGAAGACATGTTGAATAAAGAAGAAATCACAGAAAACTAAGGAAAGTAAAGGATTGATAATTTGCTGAAAGGTACGCAACATATTTCTTATAGTGCAATGCTCCTGAGATACATCCTGTGCAGTGGCTCAGCCGTTGAGCGGTGGCGGCAGGGGAAAGGAGGCGACGCTTCTGAAGTCGGCTCAAAATTTAATATGTACTCCAAGAACTATAGGAAGAATATCGAATCACTTCAATAAATTAATAAAAACTTATTTGTATATAGCAAATACAAAAGGCTTTTTGATTTGTGAATTATAAAATTATATTGACATCATCCTTATAATTATATTAATCATCGCACTTTTACGATTTGATTCATTATCAGAATTTTCATACCTTCGTGATAGTTATAAAAAAAACATTTCACAGTAAGTACTCTAATCGATATCAAATTAATAATATTATTACAAAAACATGATTTCTTTTCAGATTTTTTCTAAAGGTAAACAGATTTCATTTACACATAAAAATACTGTTTTTCTATCTATTTGACGCACTACTACGTCGAATTATGTTTGTTATAATTGGCGGTTTAAAACTTTTAGAAATACACATATAATTTCAATAATTAAATTAAAATATATCTGGCCTGTAATGTGTTTATTAACAATGTTACTTATTAAAAAAAAAAAAAATTATGAAAAAAGAAAAAAGGAATTAATCGTGGAATCTCTAACATTCAGATCACGCACCCTATGCGCGAGACCACACCGAGGTTTTGCAAATCATTTCTATGAACGTGGTATATAATGCTCATGGAAAATCATAGAAATGTCAATATCTCGTAAACTATCAGGTTTTGAAATTATTTTTGCTATTATACACCGCGCGGGCCATACTTTCGGCAATAATAGGTCGGGAGGATGTGCGTATTCGGCTATCTTTAAACGTTAATATCTCGTTAATTATTGCGAGCATTACAAAATGGTAGAGGACTTTTCTACTCAGTTTAGTCCACTCTACTTGCTCGGGCCGTATATTCATGCCTGTATATTATTTTATATATATACATATGCATCAATAATTTACTAAATAAAATGTATGTAAAAGACAAACCAGTGTAATTAAAATAATTATCTTCATTTGTATTCATATGTAAATAATATGGTATATTTCTTGTTTATAAAGAAATTATTTCAACAAAATTGAAATAACTGTTATCATATTTATTTTATTATTATTTTTCCTCTCAAAAGAAAAAACTTTGACCACGGCACGTAAGAACGTTTATTGATATGGAACTGAGTAGGTCGATAATTCAGATTATTTTTATGATTCAGCAACACACTTCATGATAGTGCCGCTGTCGAAATATCGCGGAACTAAAATACTGCTTGACTATCACGCTCGACTATCACGCTCGCTATTACGCGTAGACGAGATACAGATTACTAAAACCATCTATTGGAAAAATAATGGATTTCTTTTTACTACACCTAATACTGATCTAATATATGAAGATCTTTTAATAATAAGAAAAGCTAATTTATGATTTATTAAAATTAAAGATAATATTGACTGCTATCAGGTGCTTGAATTAATTCTCATTGTTTTTTGCAAAAACTTATGTTTATTTCATCAAAAAGATACCTGATATTTTATTCACAATATTGTCCATCAGAAGCTATAACTTTTTCCCACTTTTCGAGTAACAAATGAATTCCGCGATAGAAAAATTCAGGTACTTTCGAGTCACTTTCGAGTCACTTTTATCGGGCCCTTTTTTGATATCTTCGAAATAACTAAAGTGCTGCTCAGAAAGACCATGATGCATCGACCGAAACAAATGATAATATGAAGGAGCAATATCTATTGAATAAGATGAGTGGGGTAAGACATCCCATCCTAGTGCCTCCAAGATTTCCTTCACTGGTTCTGCAACATGTCTAACGTTGTCATCAAGAAGAATAACTTTGTCATGTCTTTGGATGTATTGCGGTCTTTCTTTAAGTGCTCGATTTAAATTGAGTAATTGACGTTAGTAGAGTTCAGCATTGGTTTGACTCGGTTGCAGTTCATAGTACACTACTGGCTTGACCCATCAAATACACAACATGAACTTCTTTTCTTGAATATCCTGTTTTGACATTGATGTTGATGGTTCATCGGGACGCTCCCGTGATTTCTTTCACTTAGGTTTGTCATAACAAATCCATTTTTCATCGCCAATCATAATTCGATGCAAAAACGACTTCCATTTTTGTCTTTGAAGCAGCAATTCACAAATGGCTAAACGTTCCGCAATGTCTCTTTCTCTCATTTCATGTGGAACCCAGTTTCCTAGCTTCTGGATCATTCCCATTACTTTTAAAAGTTGATTCATCGACATTTAATGTTTCCGACAACTTTTTGAGTTTGACATGAATCTTCTTGAAGTAATGCCTTCTCCATCTTCAAACTTTTTTGGCTGACCAGGGCGCTTTTTATCGTTCACGTCAAAATCGTTGTTTTTGAATCTTCTAAACCAATCTCTGCAAGTTATTTCAGATAGAGCCTGCTTCCCATAAGCTTCCACTAGCAAACGATGATTTTCAGCAACAGATTTATTAAAATTAAAACAAAAAAGTAATGCTTCCCGAAATGCTCTTTTTTTTGGTACGAAACCCATTTTCAGTACGAAAGACATTTTTAATGCAATAAAAAATTGTGTTCTTTGCCGATCAAATGTTGCATATTGATTATTAAAGCCTATTGATAGTACTTTCATATATTGTACATCAGCAGTCATTTTCAGTTATGTTGAAGTAGCACAAATATTGGCCTCTCCCGGTCAACAGTGAGAATTAATTCAAGCACTTAATAATTTTTAATTATTAATCATAATATTAATATTCTATTATTAGAAAATGCAAGTAATTTAATGTTTTATGTTCAATAATTATCGATAACTTGATAACATTGTATTCTGAAAATAAGATTGGTATTTCTACTCGAGTTGCGCACTATTAATTGCTTACAAGGAGAGAATGCGACGTGATAATAATCGATTGCAATGAAATTATAACGATAGGTCTGCATGTCAAGCGGTACTGAGTAAAGGGATATAATGCACTTCTCAAACGTTTGTGAAAAAATCGATTAAAAAGTTTGTCTTACCTAAAAAGTGTGACTTATCTACAATTGGAGTAGAGTTTTTATTGTTTTAAGCAGCGCGTGGCGCAGCGGAAGCGCGTCAGATTGATAACCGTAAGATCGCTGGTTCGAATATGACATGGTTCTCGATAGACTTTTTTTTACACATCACAATATGCAATTGATATAAAATAAATATAATTACTATATATTTTATATAAAAATGTTTATTCTCATTAGAATCGCGTTTTTTATTTGTGAAATAAAAAAAAATGATTAAAGATATATATATATATATATATATATAGACAATACGTATGTGTTGTCGAAGTTATGTCAAAATTATAATAGTAGAATTTTAAGCACGATCATATATGTGATCGTACATCAAATACGATAAAGAAAGCCAAGATCGGTCAAAGTTGGATGTTTCAAATAATACATTATATGTTCTTATATTAAATTAATTTATTCCAAATATAATTGCAAGCTAATAACTTTCGGTTTCAACACAATCATTCTGAAATGCTAATAATCTCTCCTAAATCTTGGCTGAGATAATATTTTTCGCAATTATAGTTTCTTACTTTCTTTCTTTCTTTCTTTTTAATCTAATTTAGGGGGATATCTGGAATAAGTTAATTTAATATAAGAATATATAATATATTATTTGAAACATCCAACTTTGACCGATCTTGGCTTTCTTTATCGTATTTGTTATAATAGTTTATTTGAAATACAAATTATATTTGATCAATTATAATTCAAAAACTATTTATTATAATCTGGAAACATTTTTATATTGAGATTTTTTACTCTGCTTTATCTTTAGACTATAATATAAAAACAGAGAGAAACCTGAGAGAAGATATAAGACCTTTTTCTTGTAACAAAATGCCTGCAAAATGTCCTCGCGCACTACAGTCCTCTGAAGAAGTCATGTCAACTACACAGCAATATTCACTTTTTTGTCACCGATGAAAATAAATCACTGATCGTTGAAATCTTTATTACAATAATTAGATTTTTGTTATTTTAATGATTTATTTTCAGAGACGTCGCAAGAAGTGGATATTGCTGTGTAGTTGACATTCGCTTCTTCAGAGAACTGTAGTGCGCGGGAGCATTTTGTGGTTACAGGAGAAAGGCCCTCATGTCCTCTCTCAAGTTTCTTTCTGATGAAAGTATTGTACGATAGTTGTGAGACACTCTGTACATGTTTATATAAACCAGATTTATAACGGAAGCCGAAGCATATTATCATTTGTATTTTGTACATGGTTTTTGTATGTATTTAGTACGAAACACGATTGTATTTTTATGTCAACAAAGTTAATGAATATAAGTAATAATATTTTGTGAAATATTCAATTTCGCAAAATAAAATGGAATTGTCTCAAGGATTACGGATTTGAACTAGTGGATGTATGTATAACATACATCCTCATTAAATCCATCGTGTTAATTGATTTTCATTTTGAAATTTATTGAACTTTTATAATTTTAATATTTTATATTGAATTGTTAATGAAATCTTAATGAAATTATTGAAAGTGAGTCAATTGATATAGATTTTAATATGTAATTTTCAGTAATTATTCATTATTATAGGATACACTGGATCGTAAAATTATCGGATATCGAAAAAGAATCGGATATTCGGTTGCATATTCAGAAAGACAATTTTTCGAGTTGGGCATCCGATATTTTCCGGATATCCGACTGAATTTCGAGACAATATCTTAAAAAAACATAAGGAAAACATAAGAAAAAGTAGGGAAAAATAATAATAATTATTATTATTTTAATGTTATCATCCGAATTTAATTATCAATAAAGATGATAACTATAGAGAAAAAAATTGTAATTTTTAGCAATATAAAAGATATTATATTATAGCATTATGAATACACATACTTATTTATACAACATTTGTGTAATAAAAAATCAACAATTTGTTGATATAAAATTTTAACCAAATATATTCTCGGATACTAATGATATCTAACTATCCAGTCGAATAATAAAAATGTGCCGGATAATACCGGATACTGAGTACTTTTCGAATATCCGGTGCATCTCAAATTATATTCATTACACTATTGACTATGAGTATACATTTCTCCTTTAATTATTTATGAAAAATTTAATTCTACATAATATATACCACAATAATAATAATAATAATAATAATAATAATAATAATAATAATAGCAATAATAATAATTTTACAAATAATTTAATATATTTTCTGCCAACAGTTGTAGGTTGGATTCTTTTTTCTGTTGCTGTCTTTCAAATACCTTTGTGGATCGTCATTGCGATATTTAAGAAGAGATCTCTTCCTTTCCGAAAAGTAAGCACCGTTAAATTATAAAATATTATTCTATTTTAATATTAAGTGTAGTAAAAAGAAATCCATTATTTTTCCAATAGATGGCTTTAGTAATCTGTATCTCGCGAACGCGATAGAGACTTACTAAAGCCATCTATTGGAAAAATAATGGATTTCTTTTTACTACACCTAATATCATCTACTACTACTATTACGAGAGGGGGGAGGGAGGGAGAGGGGCGGGAGGGGGGAGGAGAGAGAGAGAGAGAGAATATTTATCTCTTCTAGATGATCAGTCGAGCTTTCCAACCATCGAAATCATGGGGTCCAAGTAACGCAGAAGATCGCAAAAAGTGGCTGGCCTTCCGAAATGAGTGTGACGTGGAAGAAAAATGATATGTAGAACGTGGCAGTTCTCTCCAAGGTCTATTTCGCATAATTTTCGAGAAATGTTGTTTCGACGATTTAATAACAAAATATTTCTAGAATGTTATATGAGTATTATTAAAAAAAGTTAAAATAATATTATAATATTTCGAGAATATAATATTTTTTAATATTATGGGAACATTCTATAGATATGTTTTACATCTTTTTTACGTAATATCCTTGTTATTATGCCTTTAATATCCTTCAAATATTATTAAAATATTTATTAATATTAAGTATTTTTATATAAGTACAGTTTGAATAAATATAAAAAAATCATAATAATATTCCTTATATAATAATAAAATAACAATAATAATAGTAATTAAATAAAGGCAATTAGGAATCTGCGCTGTAATAGATGCACTTATTTAATTACTATTATTATTGTTATAATTTAAATTTACAATAAATAACAAAAAGATCTTATCGGTTTACACTGCATCTTAATACTTAAATAATATTTTGGTGTGATTTTATGTACATATCCACAATTTCTACAATTTTCACGCACCAAAATTATTTTCAGTCTTTAAATGTAATTTTGGACTGAACTGAGGTAATAGTTTTTTTTACAAATTAAAGTAAATGTTATTATAATACCTTTTAATGTTTATACAAATACAAATTACAATAACAAATGATGTTACGTTTAATAATTATATATTATCAGAAGTGGATATACATCCATTAATATTTCAGGAATATTATTTGATAATGTATTAGGTGTTGGAATTAATTCGTAGCGTTTTTAATGAAAGAATGTTATTTATTTCACATGAGCATTAAAAAATACATTAATGAAAGTACTTCCCATCACTTGTAAAACGCTACGAATTAATTCCAACACCTAATATAATTTTGGTAAAATGTTATTAAAATTACATTTAATAGTCTAAGGAATATGCTTGAAATATTGCTTAATATTAAATAATATTTATGAACGAGTGAACGATGAGGTCAACAAAATGACTTAGAATTACATACGTTATATTCGCTGTCATATTTGCAATCGACGAAATTTAGTGTTACAATTACTGACATGTATGTTATTATGATATCACGGCAATAACTATGTGTAATAATGATAATAAGTATTCTTGTTCTTCGTGTTTTGTACAAATCGCAACTTAGTTGTTCTTGTTACATAACTGTATGTTTTTAAACTTTGTGAAGAATCTTACGTTGCCATGATCTAGTGAATGTAGTACATCATATGCAATGCAGGTAAGAGCAACATTGTTTTTCAAAATAAAAAATTTTAAGAAAAAGATTAAAATGCATGAACTATTTTACAAGCTCGATTTCCTATGAGAAGAAACAATATCGCGACAGCATTGCCTCTAAATATATGTACATAATTATCAATAATTGAAAAATTATAAAATTTACATTGTGATTTATACTGACAAGCTTTTACATTTACATTTTAAATTTACGAACATTTTAGATGTTCTATTATGCAAGAGTAGTGCAAGATAAGTTCTTGACACTGAAGGAATTCACTAGTTTTCCTTTCGTTTAGAAAGGATTCCGTGTCATTGTACCCGAAGCGTGACATATGATAACATCATGCAACTGTGACGTATGTACGTTATTATTGCAAATAAAAAGAAACAATACAAAAAAACGCCTTTTTCGATCGTAGTGTACAATTGCAGAATCTTCAATCCCTTCCTAAAAATTATTTCGTGTGCATCTGTATATCTGTATATTAATCGATTAACGGGAGGGAATTCCTATTCTTCCTATCTTTCATCATTTCGTTTTTTTTCATAAGTTTATCCTTTATTACGAAATTGTATCTTCTTCGTCTCTAGTTATTTGTGGGGAGGAAATTTCCGTCTCTCTATCATCTACATTTTTTTCCTTATCGAATAAAATTAATTTTATTTTTGATCGCGTAAAGGAAAATATATTCCGTTTCGTTTATCATGATCTTTTTGTGGAGATTCCTTTTACTGAAATGCAAATTTATTTGTCTTATTATATAGAGAATTGTGGGATCCAGAGTACGCGTAATTATCTAATTATCCCTTTGTGCGAATCATAACGTATAATTCACTGTTGCTCCTACCTAGTTGCCACCTGGTCGTCTACCTAGACGATCGGCGTATTTCACTCAGTATTCTGCCGCCTACCGTCGCGATATATAGTAATGGTTATCGTTTTATCAAATAAGCTTCCGAAACATTTGTGCGGGAGAGAGAGCAGATCTCGTCGCCTGGTCCGACGACCAGTTTACATCAGTAGCATCAACGTTCATGGATATCCCTTCGGAAGTAGTGATCGCGTCTCAGTTTCCTGCCTTAAATATAGGTTGATTTTGATTCTTATTCGTATCTTTCAACGTGGTCATCCTACGCTATGTACAAGACAGTAAGTAAACGATTTGTATTAAGAGACATTAAATGGTATAAATATAAACGATTGGATTAAAAAATAGGGAAGTGTTGAGCGAAGTAAAGTGTGTGATATGAATATTAATGCGGTAACAATATGATTAATGACCATAATGACAACGTGAGAATAATAGTTTTATTTAATAATATTTGCGCGAGGTGAACGTAAGAACACGCGTGGAATCAATGCCTCTCACTTCTTCTATTTTGAATCTCTTTGTCGTGTCAAGCACTTTTCGTTTTTTTTATTATGTATTTCATGGCTTACGAACGATAAGTGAACGATAAGTGAAAGTTACCTTAAATATATCATAATAATATATCATAGTATCAGCTTCGCAATGTCGGGCTAAAACTGGAATTTAAAAAAAAAAGATATATGTGATAACTCTTGTGTAAATAAATAATAATAATCTTGAAATAAGATAAAAATAATCGCATTGTTAACAATGTTAATAACACAAGTGTAACGACTAATTTTCAGATACAATAGTTTTAATGTTTGCCGAATAGTTTACAAAGGATTTTCATCCAAGAGTATTCGCGATAAAGCCGTCATTTGATATCTTTGCTATCCCATTTTCTTCGACATTCTTTTACGCGAATATCTCGTAGAATACAATTATTATCGTGTATATAGGTATTATACTTTAATCTCGCATGATTCGATTGCAGAGAGAAAAACATGTTTTGTGAATAGACGTTTCCTTTTAAACTCATACCTGTTGGCACTGACCCATATTTTTATCGCATGCATTAAAACTAAATAGCGGACTCTCATTTTTATTATGTGTCTATGTGAAATGTATTCATATGAAATGAATAAGACAATTAAAACAATTAAAATAAATTGGTGAAGTAAATAATAAATTAAATTAGACCGTAATATATATACATATATACATATATATATATATATATATATATACACAATATATATATATGTATATATATATATATATATATATATATAAAATAATAAGTAATATTAATAATAAGTAAGAAGCGCCAAATAGGAGAAATACGAAACTGGATCTTAATACCTAATTATATTTCTAAGTAATTTCTAATTTTTAAATACATTTTTTAGTTGAACAAATTGTTCGTCGATTATTGTCAGATTTGAAATGCGATCTGATCAGACTAAAACTAATAATAATAATAAAATAATAATAATAATATTAATAATAGTAATAATAACTATAATAATAATAACATACAAATAATAATAATAATAATATAACATACTCTAATAATAATAACATTACAAATTAAGTTAATCCTTAATTTAATGTCAATTTAATTAATCTTTTACTTGTTTCATACATTTTATGTAGACATATAAAGAAAATATGAATCCGATATCTAATTTTAATGCATGCGATAAAAGTATTGGTTAGGGCCAATAGATACGAATTTGAAAGGTCGTCAGTTTTAATTAATGTTAATAAATATCTTAAAATATTGCAAAGAACTTATTGCGATAAATATCAATTGAATTGTCTAATTAAACGCTACGTTTGCACATAATTGCAGAGGGAAAAGATAGAACTGGGTCTCGATAACGTCATCTTTCAAATAGATGAGTCCCATGTTGGAAATGGCGAGACAAGGTGTTACTTTGAAAACTCAACGGCCGTTTTGGACGAGCAAGTCATTGATTCAAGTAAAGAGCGCGCAACATGGAACAACAGTGTGGAATTCCTTATGTCATGTATCGCTGTGTCGGTCGGTTTTGGTAATATTTGGCGATTTCCGTTTACGGCTTATGAAAATGGCGGCGGTGCCTTTCTCATTCCGTACGTAATCCTGCTCTTTCTGGTGGGCAAACCATTTTACTTTTTGGAGATGATCATCGGACAGTTCTCCGGCAGCTCATCTGTTAAAGTCTGGAACATGTCACCGAGTTTTGTCGGTAATGATATTTCGACCTGATAATTTTTTCGCGAGAGATAGACGAACTGAAAAATATATAAGTGCAAATAGTTTTATTTTCAGAAGAAACGTTTGGCAAGTAATATGTAGAGATGTATGATTTTGCAATATAGTATATTGCAAGCACCACGATTTTCTTTTTTTAAATACTAGTGCGATGTGTAACTTTGTAATCGCAAAATTGCATGTAATTTAGAATCGCACCTGCGATTAATATTCTACTTACTCTATTAATATTCTAATTACTCTTTTTAATTTTTTTAATTCATGCAAATAATTTGACTACCGTGCAATAAAAATCGATATAATGTTTTATTTCATGAAAGATTTCTTCTGTAAAAACTTATTCCGAATTTTATTAAGGATTTTTCAATGCTATTACATGAAAAAACACGTGCTATCGTATTTGCGTTTTAACAATTAATATTTTTTATTTACAGCTATCACTGCTCTGAATTTACCAAAGATTTTTAATGTGACAAAAATGGATAATTGAATAAATGTATAATATACACACATAAAAATTGTGATGCGATATCGCATTTATTGCAATATTTAAAAAAGATCGTGATGCAAAATTTTGAAAATCGCACATCTCTAGAGAATGTATTACTAATACATTTTCTATGCATAGGTTACGGGTGACGTAAAAATTAACGCGACACGGAATGTGTAAGGATAAATTATATAATGTTCGGCAAGTGAAAGAAAATTTAAACAGTTGTTCTAGATGATAAAATAATGACGGAAGTCAAGAATATTAAAATTGCGCTGAATGTTTTGCTTTTTAAAATTAACAATAATAAAAGGACATAAGCCCAAATCAAAATTTTCAAAACTAGAATTAGAACTTACAGGTTAAAAACCCCGGGTATTTCGTTTGAAATCCCGGATGCATGTAGATTAGTAAAATTATATATATCAAAATAATAAACGAATAATTATTTCACATCTAATGTTCATTACTAATTTAATGTAAGAAATTGACCAATCATATATGTATAGTTTATTATTCTCCTCACATTCAATTGTAATTGATCAGTTTCTTACAACATAAGACTTACTATATCTATTGTAAATCAGGATTAATACAGACTAACGCGGGAGAAAAGTTAAAGTAAGAAATTTATGATTCCCTAAAACCTCAGACACTTATAAATATCTCGGACGTTTTTAAAAAATTCCTCTGGATTGCATCTCCGGACGATCTAAAAAAGAGAACGGTGTCCGGAAAAAAAAGGACGGATGGCACTTCTACGTGCATTAGACACTTTTACGCGTGAATATTTAATATTCAGAATTACAAAATCAAGAAAAAACAATTTTAGTGATTTCGTCTTTTAATTATAAATATCTGAATAATTATATGCTTTAGGCTCTTTCCAATAAACATTATGATATGAATAGAAAGAGAGAACACAAAGTCGTCTAAAAAATGACTAAATTCTTATAAAAATATCTTTTAGAAAGACATCAAGTCCTTGAAATATTGTATAATAATGAGCCATTTTGTAATCCAATATCCTCGATATTGAAGAATTTAATGTTGTGTGTGATATGGCAATAATTTGCATCAATAATTCGTCGCTTGATATTTCCACATATCGATACAAACCTGAATATCGGTTTTTAAAACACTTCTATGAAATAGCTGAAATAATTAAAATTCATCAAATTAACAGAGATTTCAACGATTTTAGTTATTTCAGCGATTTATTTCCATTAAGGGCACAGTAAAAAAAGTAGATATTACTGTGTAGGTGATATCCATTTCTTCAGAGGGCGCAGAGCATTTTACGGTAACATGCAAAAGATCGTCATGTCCTCTTCCAGGTTTCTCTCTGTTATAAGATTAATGGCTGCAGCACAGACACTTGTATAATGGAACTTCTAATAATTTAATTCGTCTATGGGCTAATAAGCTGTTAATCATAAATTAGAAGACAGAAGCTAAAAATTAATCAATCACAGTCATCAATTGACTAATAGCTTATTGTAGAAGGCCTATAACGCATAATGCATAATGTATATGGGAATTAACCAATCGAAATTCTTTTTTTTCATAGAATAGCATGAAAGAAAAGATTCTAATTCATTTGTGCACTATACGTTATACGTTATACAAAAATCTGTGCTGTGCCCTTAATTCACAATCTCGCTCTAATAAATCCGAATCTACAATAGGTGTTTTAAGCCTTAAGGAGATGCTGGAGCGAAGGCTGAAGTTAATCATGGTCGATATTACAGGTTTTCATTTCTAATGTATAAGATGCTTACGCCCTCTGAGTTTATATGATCATGCAGGAAATTCGATCAATTAAATATAGATATTTTTATTCCGTTTCCTCCATTACCATTTTAGCAGGGATAAAAACATGTATTAGGGTCGGTTCCACAAATGTAAGATTTATTTTATTTTGGAAAATTTTCTAATTTTAGAATTGAGAAAAAAATAAATTGAAGTTAATCTTATATTTGTAGAATCAGCCTTAGAAATACAGTTGTATTATGTACACATGCAATGTAGGCCGTATTCCAATATATACCACCAATACTAAAAGTCTGTAATATACATAAAGTACAGATTTTTAATTAATACTTATATCGATACGAAGTAGTAACACTTTTTTCTTACATCCAATGCCAGATTATGATAATATATTATCAATAAATGAATACATTGCACATACATAATGTAACTCTTTTTGCTCTGTCTAATAAAAAGAGATAGATATTTATAGTACTTACATGTCGACTTATATGGTATATCTAATTAGAAAATTTTATGTATATTATACTGTGATAATTCTAACATTGTTGTAACATATAAAAAAACATTATTAGTGAATATAAATTATAATTATATTTTATATGTATTATAGTGTACATATACACAATAATGTACTCAAAATATAATTTTAATATTGCATATATCATTAATTCACTAACATATGAATGTTTATATGTCTTCATTAATAGAATAATAGAATAATATTTTTTGTGTCATTGTGTGTGTACATATACGTTATAATACACATAAAATGTAATTGTAATTCGTATTCATGAATGTCTGTTTATATACAACGTTAGAATTAAATTTTATATATCATTATACACATTATATACTATAATATAAAATTTTAATATTGCATAAAAATGGACATAGAAAATATGAGAATATCTGCATGAGAATATCCATATATACATATATATATATATATATATATATATATATATATATACAATACGTGTCCATATATTGACAATAATACATATTACATCTTGACTAAACACTAAAATGATATTGATCATAGGAAAAAGTGATACTACGACTGTGTACCGATATTGACTGCAAGTATTAAAAATACGTAACTATAGATTTTCAATATTGACAGTGTACATTGACACATAGCCTTAATAGCATTTTTCCTGTCATACAATGTCATTTTAGGTCAGGATGTACAATAATATATATTAAAATAACATGTATTAGCTATACACAGATATATTAGACATATAATATACGTAGCTATACCATTTTTTGCTACGTTTAATAAAAAAATGTAGAAGTTAATCATGTTAAGATATTAGTGTGTGTACTTAAATATAATACACATTTAGGCAATATTATACAATATTGCATATACAGGGTTGGCCATATTCGACGGAAAGATGTTTTTTTTTTCAATCATGGGAAACGTCGTTACTCGATCTAACATCTCTTTCCCATGATTGAAAAAAAAAACATTTTTCCGTCGAATATGGCCAACCCTGTATGTATTATATATTATAATGTGTGAATATACATACGTTGCAGAAGTTATCAATGCTAAGCTATTTACGCATTCCCTATGTTTAAATATGCAATATTAAAATTGTATACATATATAAAAAAAATATATATATGTATATATATATATTTTATATATGTATACAATTATTATATATATATATATATATAAATATATATATATATATTAGGTGTACAACTTTGCTTCCGCCGTTTTCCTATAGATGGCTTTAGTTGTAAGTGGTGGTCGAAATAAATAGATCATAGACGTCATACAATAAACCTGGGCATCTGTCAACATAACCCCATAGAAATATTAGTCGATTTGTGTGTGCATCATAAAGTTATTTTCGATTGAAAATGTCAGTTTACGAGCCAAATTCTCGTCATTAGGAGGTTTTAATTTTCTACTTCAATATGAAGAAATCTGCGGCTCAGGCTCATCGAATGCTCAAATATGGTGAAGCCGCTATTAGTGAAAGAATGTCGTGAGTGGTTTCAATGCTTCAAGAACGGTGATTTTGACGTCGAAGACCGGCATAGCGGTGGAAGAGAGAAGGTTTTCGAAGATGCAGAATTGGAGGCATTACTTGATCAAGACTTGTATCAAAATCAAAAAGAATTGGCACGATTGGGAGTGACTCAACAAGCCATTTCAAAACGCCTCAAAGTCATGGGAATGATTCAGAAGCAAGGAAATTGGGTGCCGTACGAGTTGAAGCCGAGAGATGTTGAACGGCGTTTGTTTGCTTGTGAACAGCTGCTTGAAAGGCAAAGACGGAAGGGATTTCTGTATCGCATTGTGACTGGGGATGAAAAATGGGTTCATTACGATAAATCCAAGCGCAGAAAATCATGGGGAGTTCTCGGCTTCCACGTCGATGACCAAATCGAATATTCACGGCTCCAAGGTCATGCTTTGTATTTGGTGAGACTAGCTCGGCGTAGTGTATTATGAGCTGTTAAAACCGACTGAAACAATCACAGGCGATCAATATCGAATGCAATTGATGCATTTGAGCCGAGCATTGAAAGACAAACGGCCGCAATACAATGAGAGACATGATAAAGTGATTTTGCAGCATGACAATACTCGACCCCATGTTGCGAAAGTAATCAAGACAACTTGGAAACGTTACAATGGGAAGTCCTCCACCCCGCCGTATTCTCCAGACGTTGCTCCCTCTGACTAACACTTGTTTCGATCAATGGCACACGGCCTGGCTGACCAGCACTTCCGGTCTGAAGAAGTAAAAAATTGGATCGATTTGTGGATCGCTCAAAAGATGACCAGTTTTTTCGACGCGGGATTCGTACGCTACCCGAAAGATGGGAGAAAGTAGTGGCCAGCGATGGACAATACTTTGAATCATAAATGTATAACCAGTTTTTTACAATAAAGTCTCGAATTTCGGAAAAAAAACGGCGGAAGCAAAGTTGTACACCTAATATATATATATATATATATATATATATAATATATATATATATATATATATATATAATGCGTATATATGTACACATAAAATGAGGATTTATCAGAGGATTCGTAATTTAATTATTTTTTTTAAGATGTTACGTCTGATCATCTGCGTTTGACTCTCGTTAGCTTTGATTTATGTTAGTTGTATGTATATTCTGATATTGAAAATATAAAAGCATATATTATTAATATCTGTTTAACTAACTGCTAACATTTGACCATAAAAAAATATATCTCTTTTTATTAAACGTAGAAAAAAAAGAACATCAGTATACTTTTTTGTTATACATAACAAAAAGAAATGAAGTAGCTACACACGTATGTGAATATAATTAGAAATATATTTTATGTTTTATAATGTGTGTACATCATAATGCACGTCATCTAAAAAATATCCACGGTTTTTTGTTTAATTTTTGAATGAAATTTTTCTTTATTCAATCAATTTTAATCGAGTATATATTGGCCGTTATTATCTATAACCTTTTGCCATTTTTCGAGTAATTTCATAATTCCATCCATGTAGAACTTTTGTGGTTTATCGGCGAAAAACTTTTTCAAGTGATTTTCGGCAGCTCTTTTGTCGGCCAATGTTTTTCCATCAAGAGAGTTCTGCAGAGATCGAAACAAATGGTAGTCAGACGGTGCAAGGTCCGGGCTATACGGTGGATGCATCAAAACTTCCCAACCAAGCTCCCTCAATTTTTGGCGCGTCATCAAAGATGTGTGTGGTCTGGAGTTGTCATGATGGAAGACAACACCTTTTCTGTTAATCAATTCTGGCCGTTTTTCCTTAATCGCTTCCTGTAATCTATCCAGTTGTGAACAGTAGAGCTCTGAATTAATCGTTAGGCCATGTGGTAACACCTCATGATGGACGACTCCCTTCCAATCCCACCATAGACACAGCATCACCTTATTTGCCATCAATTCAGGTTTTGAAGTCGTTTGTGGTGGTTTGCCGCACTTATTCCATGATCTTTTACGAACAATATTCTTGTATTTCACCCATTTTTCATCGCCTGTGATGCTTCAGAAATGGGTCGATTTCGTTGCGTTTTAGTAGTGTTTCGCTGATGGAAATTCGATCAATCAAATTTCTTTGCGTTAATTCATACGGCACCCAAACATTGAGTTTCTTTGCGTAGCCAGCCTTTTTCAAATGATTCCAAACTGTCATATGGTTGATTCTTAGTGCATTGGCTATCTCCTGACAGCTCACATGCCGGTCTTGCTTGACCAGTTGCAAAATTTCATCGACTTTTTCAGTGACTGGCCGATCAGAGCGAGGTCGATCTTTGACATCAAAATTTCCAGAACGAAATTGAACAAACCACTCCTGCGTCCTACGTTCACTTACAGTATCCGCGCCATAAACTTCACAAATTTGTCTGCATGTTTGTGCTACGTTTTTGCTTTTTTTGTAGTAAAAAAGCATCATATAACGTATTTCTTCAGATATTTCACTCATTTTCAAACCAATATAACTTTTGACACGATTGATGAATCACCAAACTTTGTTCACAAAAAATGTAATCTAAAATGTCATCTTACAGACGCGCGTTCGTTTGACACAATCGGATTAGTGTTGCCCGATATATGACCATCAATACCATCTAGTGACAAAAAATCGCGGATACTTTTTAGATGACCCATATAATTCTAATATTCACTAATGTGTCTATATTATATCTGCATGAATATATATATATATATATATATATATAATATATATATATATAAAACATATATATTATATAAGGTGTCCAAAAAGACCCCGGATTTATGAGCTGAACATAAAGGTGATTATAACTAATCGTAAAGGAATGTGAATTGTACTTGTATCGGCATACATAGTACGCCAAAATATAATGCGTTGATCTATGACTATGATTTACGTTTTACGACTCAATTACAGCTATCCTTGTGCTATAAGGCTCTTACATAACGTTTTTGAAAAAAGTTTCAGACAAAAGTTGTAAGATTTTAAAGAAGCTATTTAATGATATTTAGTTCTTTTTTCTTCATTAGTTTGTCTGTTTCGATCGTGTCAAGCAATCAGCTTTTGATTCAATCATGACAATGCATCTATTCACATTTCTTTAATTGCAGACGCCAAATTCTACAAATTGGTTCCATAATTGTATCTCATCAAATTTGATGATCGAATGCCTCAGTAAACTAAAAATAGTCAGCCCACGATGAACGCTTCTGACATTTGTCTATAACTAGCCAAAGCACGATTTACGGCTGTGACATTTTGTTATAGCTAGCCAGCTCATAATTAACGTTTCTGGCGGTAAATTAAAAATAGTCAGCCCACGATGAACGCCTCTGACATTGGATCATGATTAGGCTAAGCACAATTATTGTTATAACATTTAACTATATCACTTGTATAATAAATAAAAGTGATATTTTCACGAATGACATAAAGATGCTTTCCCATTCTGGCTTTATAGGGTGCCTTTCAACAAGAAACACACATCACAATAACATACATAACCAATTTTGGCCTTATAGATTGCCTTCCAACAAGAGACACAGTGTGACACAGTACATCATTACAATTTTGTTCGCCAATACAAGCCAATGAGATAATCACTGTATTGCACTGAGTGAGTCACTTGTTAGAAAGCATCCATAACCTTCTCTTACCAAAGGCAGACAATTTTCTGCTACCATATTTTTTCTATTTTGTGGACACAATATATATAAATATATATATATATATACACACACACACACACACACACACACACACACACACACACATGTATGAGTGTGTGTAGAACACTACTACACTACATTAAATTGACAATTGTTGCTCGGCAACGATACTGTGAACGCGGATCATACTGGTTACAGCTGATTGACTCATATAATACCGTTGTTTTCTATACATACAGCGTCGCGCAAAACGATATATATATGCATATACATATACACACATACATACAAAAAATTTTAACTTTTCACTCTAAAAAAAAAGATACATAATCGATATCATGATCACATTATCTTCTCCTTAGCGACTAATTAAGAAAAGACGTTCACTGTATTTAAATCCACGTTATTGTAAAAACTCTATTATCTTTGAAGTTCTATTATTGATACGTCATTTAAGTACATTCTCCATGTTTATTTCACTAAAAAAAAATACAAATAGATGATTAGATATTTATATGACGCGAAAAAGTAAAATTCTATATTATATTCTGTGGCACAAAAACGTGATCAGTAGTTCTTTGAAACTGAATGTATCATAAAAATAATAAAGTAATATTTTAAAAGTACATTACATTCAGTAAAATGCATTAAGTTATTAATATGATGTTCAATCACTATTATTAAAAAAATAAAATATTATGTAGGAAGGAAAATATTTTCTTGACAATTTGCTGGAAGGTATAGTCGCAGCATGTTTCTTATACTGTGACGCTCTTGAGATGCACGTCCGCACGTGAGAAAAAAAGAAAAAAAGAATCAATCGTGAGATCTCTAACATTCAGATCTCGCAGCTTACGCGCGAGACTACGCCGAGGTCTTGCAAATCACTTCTATGAACGTGATGTATAACGCTCATGGAAAATCATGGAAATATTAATATCTCGTAAATTATCGTGTTTTGAAATTATTTTTGCTATTATACATAAATTGGAGGGATATAGGATTAGTATTATTTATTAAAACTTATATGATGTTCCTTCTTCTCTTAATTATACACGTTGAGCGGCCGAAATTTCCCAGAAAGCATTTTTCGGTCGTTAGAAACAGGCGACTATAGAGAGAAAGAGAGAGAGAGAGAGAGAGAGAGAGAGAGAGAGAGAAAGAGAGAGAGAAAGACAGACTCTGAAGGATAAACTCGCTGTTTCGCTTAACGAGCTCAACTCGGCATGCGAAGCCTCACCGATTACAATCAGAGTTTCTATCCTTTTTTGTTTTTTCTCTGTCTCACTCTATCGTACTTCTATTTCAATAATTCGTTCTGCAATTCAAGAATGTGATTTCTATCGATTCTGGTATTTTGACATCATCGCCAATGCATCAAGGTCGCATGATTTCTTTTCTAAACAATGATATATATATTTCTATATATACAAAAATATATTATTATTATAGCGTTTTCAACCGATAATATATTGTTGGTTTACATAATGATTCAATCCATTTCTGTAATTAAATAGCGGTACTTCGCTTGTGCGCGATAAGAGGAATGGCGCTTCTTACTAAGTCGTCATTTCGACATCCGAATCAAATCAAACATGTGCTATATACAATAATTTCAGATCTCGCACGTTTAAAATACGTAGCTGGCGATTTACAAAAAACCTCAAAGAACAATACTATGCTTGCAGAAACGAGTTATGAGCTTTAATATAAGAGCAATGAGTATTCGAAAATTTTATTTATACGTCTGCCGCTTGTCGTTTCGACATCCGAGCAGAATCGAAGCTCAAATCGAAACACACATCGCGTTCCGAGTCCTGATATATGAATGTGTAAATAATTCAGTAAATAAATTTTAGACATGTGTTGTATGCATATGTAAACACATACACACCCATACCCACACCCATCCACACACCCACACACACACACACACACACACACACACACGCGCGCGCGCGCGCGCGCACGTGCACACGCATACATACGCACACGCGTGTGTATGTTTATTATGTATACACATATATATATATATATATATATATATATATATATATATACATAGATATATGTTATTTTATATATATGCATCAATAATTTACTAAATAAAATGTATGTAAAAGACAGAACAGTGTAATTAAAATAATTATCTTCATTTGTATTCATATGTAAATAATATGATATGTTTCTTGTTTATAAAGAAATTATTTCAACAAAATTGAAATAACTAATATCATATTTATTTTATTATTATTTTTCCTCTCAAAAGAAAAAACTTTGATCAGGGCATGTAAGAACGTTTATTGATATGGGCCTGAGTAGGTCAATAATTTAGATCATTTCTATGATTCAGCGTCGCACTTTTTATGACAGCGCCGCTGTTGGAATATCGCGGAACTAAAATACTGCTTGATTTCATAGCTTCACGTCGATTTCACTCGTAATATACAAACAAAATTTTCGGATACTCTTTTCTCTTATATTAAAACTTCTACCTCATTTCTAAAAGCATAGAGTTGTTCTTTTAGGTTTTTTGCAATTCGCCAGCTACTTTTTATAAACGTGCAAGATTTGAAACTCTTATATGCAGCACATATTGTGACGTGTTGACTACAGAAGCCGATAACAAAACTGTAAGTCTTCAATTTTCTTTCGTTTTTCGAATTCAAATGTAGCTGGCGAATTGCGTTGTTGTCGGTACTTTAATTGTGCAGAAGGATTTTTCAATCCATAAACACAATTAAGAGAAAATAGTCTTTGAAATTGAGTAATTACAGTCAAATGCGAGAATAATTGACTATGATTTGTCTTTCTCATGGCTTAAGATTTAAAAACCTATTGTAGATCTAAATTAAGGGCCGTAGCAGAAAGACTGATTTATAATCTCAAGACATAGTGTCTTATAACTTAAGTTTTATATCTTTAATAATGCACAAAAACTATGTTATGACTTATGTCTTAAAGAGATATAAATATGAGATGCCTTTAAAACATAAGTTATAAGACAGTTCTTGTGCGTTATTAAAGACATAAGACTTAAGTCATAAAACACTGTCTTAATGACCATTCTATAATAAGCCAATAAGTCATAAATCAGAAATTAGAAGTTAAAAATTGACTGTGATTGGTCAATTTCCAGCTTCTAACATCTGATTTATGACTAATAACTTATTATAGAATGTGTAAGATTATAAGTTAGCTTTCTGCTAAAGTAAACAGTAGTGTCTAAAGTAAATTGTACTTAGCGCCGTCTTATGCCGGTTGATCACGTATACGTATAGCTTTACCGATGTTCTCAATCTAAAGCTCATTGGATATTGCATATCGCACGCGACAAATATCGCGCTGGTCTGCAGCCGGCATTAGCGCCGAAGCCGCCCAATGCCGTGGCTGCATTTCACTTAACGCTTACAACGCTCGTGGAATCATTTTATTCTTGTTGTTTATCAAATGATAAACAAGGATAAATGATGTTCGCGAATGTTGCGAGTGTTAAGTGGAACGTAATCTGTCTCCTGATTATTACAAGAGAATAGAAAAATTGCTGCTACTAAAAGTAGGGATATTAGGCGGGTTCTAATCCATGAGGCTAGAGAAGAACACGAGTCGCGAGGAGTACTCATAGGCGCGGGGGATATTCGTAAGCGTGGGGGATATTCGTAAGTGCGGGGAAGATCCCGGCACTATCGATGTTTACGTAAACATAGGACCCCGGTCGAGTGATTATGTAAACATGACATTCCGCTATGTGTTCCGTATTTTTTTTGTCAACCGCCACAGCCGTCGCTCATCGTCGCCATATCACCCTCCCCAAAAATGCATCGGTAACAAAGGTTTACACTTATCGCATATATTTACCACCTCTCTTTTTCTTATGTTTCGTCATCTTACCCGCCGCGTTGTAGTTCTCGTTGTATCTTCTTCTCGCATGCAAAAATATTTTATCATACGTTTTTTATTTAATGATTTAAATAGAGAGAACGCTTAATACGTCGTGACCGCCTGTCACAGTACCGTTGAGCGTGAAGATACTGGCGCGTAATATGATAGCGCTACGATAATAAGAAAAGAATAAATAAAAATCGTACATCCAGACATATAATTTAAATATGTGTTTACTTTTATAATTAACGTAATTTTACAATATATAATTATTATATAGTTCTTATAATATTTATAAGCAGCAACTTCATTTAATTTAATTTAAATAAATTAATTTCAAATATTAGGTGTTGGAATTAATTCGTAGCGTTTTTTAATGAAAGAATGTTATTTATTTCACATGAGCATTAAAAAATACATTAATGAAAGTACTTCCCATCACTTGTAAAACGCTACGAATTAATTCCAACAACTAATAAAATTTTAAGCACTTGTTTCCGATTAGCAATAAAATGTACATTTTCACAGTGTTTATAATATTATCTAAAGCATAAACTATTAACTCACACTCTATATTTGATTTTTTATTATAAATTTTGCGCAAAAAATTTACAGCATCACATTTATCGATGATACAATTTTCTCCTAAAAGTACAAAACATTTAAATTTTTCATTGACGATATGCGTATACTGGCACAGTTCAGAATATACGTTCTCGACACAATGTTTGAGTTAGAACATAAAGAGCACGGTTGACGGCTTCATATACACAGACATGTTTCGCGCAGTGTTAATTTGACTACATTCACATCCGGCATTTTTACGATTTCAATCACTAGACCTTGGACCGATAATGAAGGTGCGATTGATTGCACGAATCGCTCAATATCCACGCGTCTTTCGATGAAAGCCTGCCACATTACACGAGGCAAGATTATGTTGTTACTTTGTCGCCAATTATGATTTCCACAAAAGACACAAGTCCCACGACGATTCCAACATCCAGGTATTTGTAAGCTGTCAGTGTAAATCTTCTTCCCAATACGAGGTGTATGACGGGGTTTATTACAAGAAATTGCTCTGCAGAAGAAAGTGTGTACACATATATATATATATATATATATATATATATATATATATATATATATATATATTTAAAAGGAAACAAGATAAACAAACTGTAGAGAAAAGGTATAAAAAAAATTTATAAAATAAAAACTTACTGTATAAAACTTACTTTATAAAACTCTTCATCTTGAACATAAAATCTCATGGAATCGTACATGCTTGAAAAATGTTGCAGTAGCGGTCTGTCTGAACGACTGATGCAGTAATATTGCCCGAGCTCTTTCTAAGTTTCGTCCCCTCCATCACATTTCTTCAGGAATGCATATGAATTGTTCAACCAACACAAGCAAGAGATCAAAAATGCAAGCGCCGATATACGACAGTTTTATTAATGTAATAAAAGATTTTTTTAAGGACATTCGACGTATTAATACGACATATTTCGCGATGACATCATGAATGTAATTTTGATACATTGCAACGTTGCCAAATAATATACATAATGATATAAAATTTAAAGATCGAGATGCACTGCGCCAAATAGTGCGCATAATGATTGTATGTCCCACCCGTTGTAATCTTATACTCGCCACAGTATTCGAGCTCTCTCTTCTACTCATAGTAATCCTATACTTATAGCATTCGCGCTCTCTCTTCTACCCGTTGTAATCTTATACTCGCCATAGTATTCGAGCTCTCTCTTCTACTCATAGTAATCCTATACTTATAGCATTCGCGCTCTCTCTTCTACCCGTTTTATTCTCTCTCACGTTCTCTTTTCTTCTTGCTCACAATTTTATTAAATAATATGGTATTTGTTCAACGATTTCTTAATGATATGATTTAGCAATGATTTTAATTTAGCAACTAATTATAATAATATTTTTAGTAATGTAATGTAATACAAATAGCTGAGTGTTCCTAATTATCAAACTATTATGAATTATTATTGAGCAGCTATTGAACACTTATTGTATTACGTCGTATTGAACAGCTGTCATATTATCAATTCTAAATAACTATAGAGAAAGAAGATTCTTTTCCACTCTCGCGGTAAGGAGAAACAGGAATGTGCAAATTCCAAAGTTACGTGACCAGCAAGATGATATCATAGAAAGGAGCGAAAAAAATATTTTAGGATTGTGGAGGAAACCCAGAAAGAAATAGAGATTAGAAATATAATTTTTTATTATTCAATTTTTATTTTAATAATTTGATTAACTTATTTGAGAAAAAATTGCACGCCTTCTTATCATACATAATTCTAAACTGCTGAATAGAGGCAGAGAAAAAGGAGACTGAAAATAACTTAAAAAATTCAGTAATATATTTAAGTGTCATATTATATTAGGTGTTGGAATTAATTCGTAGCGTTTTTAATGAAAGAATGTTATTTATTTCACATGAGCATTAAAAATACATTAATGAAAGTACTTCCCATCACTTGTAAAACGCTACGAATTAATTCCAACACCTAATACGTTTTCATAAAACATTAATTTATTTCTTACTTTAAATGTAACTCAGTGTATACAATTTCATCTGAAGCGCACATTACTAATTCACACTCCATGATTGAAGTTTCATCATAAATTTCACGTAATCTTTTAATACATCACATATTGTTAATGCAATTTTGACGTATAGTAGTCACAAATTGTCGATATATATTCTCTCGCACGCGATTTTAATTAAAAAAGATATGGTATTTATTTTATGACTTTTATGATGCGATTTTACAATAGAATGATACGAGCACAATTTTAATAATATTTTAATGGTATAAGTAGATCAGCCGGACGCGCTTTCTTATTAAATAATTTATTATCAAGATATGAAGAAGAAATAATGAAGGGATTAGGAAAAAGATAAATTTTCAACGAAATATGTACATTTTTTAATATAGATTTATTTATCTAATATTTAATGCAGCATGTACAATATAATTTAAACCATAGGCTAAATTAGTTCACATTCTGTAATAGAATTTTTATCATAAATATTGTGCAAAGTGTTTCCAGCATCGCGTTTACTAGTAATACAGTTTTGTCTTAAAAATGATACGTAATATTTGAATTTTTCACTAATACCGTGCGTACATTGACTAGTTTATAGTACGCATGTTCGACACAAATATTGCTCGAGCTCAAATAAGAAAAGTAGGTTGTTGGTTTCATGTACAAGCACATAATGATAATTTTACGTTTTTCATATCACATACTTTGATGATGGGACAGTTGACTGCATTAATCGCTCAATCTGCACGTCTCTCAATGGACGCCTTCCACGTAGCATGAGGCAGGATTATGCGGTTGCCTCGATTGTCGCTAATCGCAATTTCTACATGAGACGTAGGTCCCATGACGATCTCGGTATCCAAGAACTTATACGCTGTCAATGTCAATACATATCTCCTCTTCAAATTATGAGGTATGTAGCGAGGTTTCGAAGATGTATGAGAAGATGCGCTGTAGAAAATAGAAAACATGTAAATAGTAACATCACCTCAAAAAGTACGTAACGTATAAAATGTATAATCAAAATTTTATAAAAATTGAATAAATTTACTGTCTCTTACTTACTTTAATACAGATATCATAATTACATGACATTGAAATAATATACGTTCCACAATGTCTATGTGTGGATGAGCTTCGCTGTATGTTCCATCAGTAACACCATGAATCGTACAATGACATGTAGGAAGATTTAAATTTACGTAATCAAACTTCAAATCACATACATTGATATGTTATGTATTATATAGTGTTATTTTTTCAGAGTAATGTTAATAATATAAAGATATGTAAAATTCCATATTGAATACACTGCCTAAACTCATTTTTGAAAAAAGTATGGGAACATACTGACTTTATTGTCGCTGACGCTGATCCCTTAGATATAAAAAAGATTCGATTTCATCAAAGTGCATTCTTATATATTGTCATTGCATAATTTAATGTAGGCTTGATGGCAATTACACTGAAAATTAACTCGCATATTTGTAAAGATAAGTAAAATTCCACATTAAATGCACCATTCAAAAGAAAAAATAAATAAATAAATAAAAATAATAAAAATAAAATATAAAAAATAAATGATGTATAAAAATAATGAAATAGAAAACGCATGAACGAAAGAGAGCTCTAATACATCAACCACTCAGTGAATAGTTACCGTCGCAGTCATCACATCAAAAAACTTTGAGGATGTTATACTTTAAATGTTAAATAAGAATTGTACGTTTATGTTACTCTGTGTGAAATTAATAAACAATATTGCTCGTCGATGATGCATTTGAGTCGCAGCATAAAGAACTTGAATTTCGAAACATTTTTACTCGCAATAATACATGGTGTATCAAGCGTAAGACAGATATATAAACATATCAATGTATGTGATTTGATTACGTAAATTTAAATCTTCCTACATGTCATTGTACGATTCATGGTGTTACTGATGGAACATACAGCGAAGCTCATCCACACATAGACATTGTGGAACGTATATTATTTCAATGTCATGTAATTATGATATCTGTATTAAAGTAAGTAAGAGACAGTAAATTTATTCAATTTTTATAAAATTTTGATTATACATTTTATACGTTACTTTTTGAGGTGATGTTACTATTTACATGTTTTCTATTTTCTACAGCGCATCTTCTCATACATCTTCGAAACCTCGCTACATACCTCATAATTTGAAGAGGAGATATGTATTGACATTGACAGCGTATAAGTTCTTGGATACCGAGATCGTCATGGGACCTACGTCTCATGTAGAAATTGCGATTAGCGACAATCGAGGCAACCGCATAATCCTGCCTCATGCTACGTGGAAGGCGTCCATTGAGAGACGTGCAGATTGAGCGATTAATGCAGTCAACTGTCCCATCATCAAAGTATGTGATATGAAAAACGTAAAATTATCATTATGTGCTTGTACATGAAACCAACAACCTACTTTTCTTATTTGAGCTCGAGCAATATTTGTGTCGAACATGCGTACTATAAACTAGTCAATGTACGCACGGTATTAGTGAAAAATTCAAATATTACGTATCATTTTTAAGACAAAACTGTATTACTAGTAAACGCGATGCTGGAAACACTTTGCACAATATTTATGATAAAAATTCTATTACAGAATGTGAACTAATTTAGCCTATGGTTTAAATTATATTGTACATGCTGCATTAAATATTAGATAAATAAATCTATATTAAAAAATGTACATATTTCGTTGAAAATTTATCTTTTTCCTAATCCCTTCATTATTTCTTCTTCATATCTTGATAATAAATTATTTAATAAGAAAGCGCGTCCGGCTGATCTACTTATACCATTAAAATATTATTAAAATTGTGCTCGTATCATTCTATTGTAAAATCGCATCATAAAAGTCATAAAATAAATACCATATCTTTTTTAATTAAAATCGCGTGCGAGAGAATATATATCGACAATTTGTGACTACTATACGTCAAAATTGCATTAACAATATGTGATGTATTAAAAGATTACGTGAAATTTATGATGAAACTTCAATCATGGAGTGTGAATTAGTAATGTGCGCTTCAGATGAAATTGTATACACTGAGTTACATTTAAAGTAAGAAATAAATTAATGTTTTATGAAAACGTATTAGGTGTTGGAATTAATTCGTAGCGTTTTACAAGTGATGGGAAGTACTTTCATTAATGTATTTTTTAATGCTCATGTGAAATAAATAACATTCTTTCATTAAAAACGCTACGAATTAATTCCAACACCTAATATAATATGACACTTAAATATATTACTGAATTTTTTAAGTTATTTTCAGTCTCCTTTTTCTCTGCCTCTATTCAGCAGTTTAGAATTATGTATGATAAGAAGGCGTGCAATTTTTTCTCAAATAAGTTAATCAAATTATTAAAATAAAAATTGAATAATAAAAAATTATATTTCTAATCTCTATTTCTTTCTGGGTTTCCTCCACAATCCTAAAATATTTTTTTCGCTCCTTTCTATGATATCATCTTGCTGGTCACGTAACTTTGGAATTTGCACATTCCTGTTTCTCCTTACCGCGAGAGTGGAAAAGAATCTTCTTTCTCTATAGTTATTTAGAATTGATAATATGACAGCTGTTCAATACGACGTAATACAATAAGTGTTCAATAGCTGCTCAATAATAATTCATAATAGTTTGATAATTAGGAACACTCAGCTATTTGTATTACATTACATTACTAAAAATATTATTATAATTAGTTGCTAAATTAAAATCATTGCTAAATCATATCATTAAGAAATCGTTGAACAAATACCATATTTATTTAATAAAATTGTGAGCAAGAAGAAAAGAGAACGTGAGAGAGAATAAAACGGGTAGAAGAGAGAGCGCGAATGCTATAAGTATAGGATTACTATGAGTAGAAGAGAGAGCTCGAATACTATGGCGAGTATAAGATTACAACGGGTAGAAGAGAGAGCGCGAATGCTATAAGTATAGGATTACTATGAGTAGAAGAGAGAGCTCGAATACTGTGGCGAGTATAAGATTACAACGGGTGGGACATACAATCATTATGCGCACTATTTGGCGCAGTGCATCTCGATCTTTAAATTTTATATCATTATGTATATTATTTGGCAACGTTGCAATGTATCAAAATTACATTCATGATGTCATCGCGAAATATGTCGTATTAATACGTCGAATGTCCTTAAAAAAATCTTTTATTACATTAATAAAACTGTCGTATATCGGCGCTTGCATTTTTGATCTCTTGCTTGTGTTGGTTGAACAATTCATATGCATTCCTGAAGAAATGTGATGGAGGGGACGAAACTTAGAAAGAGCTCGGGCAATATTACTGCATCAGTCGTTCAGACAGACCGCTACTGCAACATTTTTCAAGCATGTACGATTCCATGAGATTTTATGTTCAAGATGAAGAGTTTTATAAAGTAAGTTTTATACAGTAAGTTTTTATTTTATAAATTTTTTTTATACCTTTTCTCTACAGTTTGTTTATCTTGTTTCCTTTTAAATATATATATATATATATATATATATATATATATATATATATATATATATATGTGTACACACTTTCTTCTGCAGAGCAATTTCTTGTAATAAACCCCGTCATACACCTCGTATTGGGAAGAAGATTTACACTGACAGCTTACAAATACCTGGATGTTGGAATCGTCGTGGGACTTGTGTCTTTTGTGGAAATCATAATTGGCGACAAAGTAACAACATAATCTTGCCTCGTGTAATGTGGCAGGCTTTCATCGAAAGACGCGTGGATATTGAGCGATTCGTGCAATCAATCGCACCTTCATTATCGGTCCAAGGTCTAGTGATTGAAATCGTAAAAATGCCGGATGTGAATGTAGTCAAATTAACACTGCGCGAAACATGTCTGTGTATATGAAGCCGTCAACCGTGCTCTTTATGTTCTAACTCAAACATTGTGTCGAGAACGTATATTCTGAACTGTGCCAGTATACGCATATCGTCAATGAAAAATTTAAATGTTTTGTACTTTTAGGAGAAAATTGTATCATCGATAAATGTGATGCTGTAAATTTTTTGCGCAAAATTTATAATAAAAAATCAAATATAGAGTGTGAGTTAATAGTTTATGCTTTAGATAATATTATAAACACTGTGAAAATGTACATTTTATTGCTAATCGGAAACAGGTGCTTAAAATTCTATTTGAAATTAATTTATTTAAATTAAATTAAATGAAGTTGCTGCTTATAAATATTATAAGAACTATATAATAATTATATATTGTAAAATTATGTTAATTATAAAAGTAAACACATATTTAAATTATATGTCTGGATGTACGATTTTTATTTATTCTTTTCTTATTATCGTAGCGCTATCATATTACGCGCCAGTATCTTCACGCTCAACGGTACTGTGACAGGCGGTCACGACGTATTAAGCGTTCTCTCTATTTAAATCATTAAATAAAAAACGTATGATAAAATATTTTTGCATGCGAGAAGAAGATACAACGAGAACTACAACGCGGCGGGTAAGATGACGAAACATAAGAAAAAGAGAGGTGGTAAATATATGCGATAAGTGTAAACCTTTGTTACCGATGCATTTTTGGGGAGGGTGATATGGCGACGATGAGCGACGGCGGTCGCGATGGGTGACAAAAAAATAATTTGTAATTTTTTAATATTTACAGAATTAAATGTAAAAAAATAAAGGGATGATGTAAACAATTTAGAAATAAAAAAATGTTATATAAAATATATACGTGTAGTTTTTGTTTAAAAAATATTATTTACATAATTTACATTCAAGAGATGTATGCAGCACTTTTAATCTAATATTTTTTATGTAATTAAAGCAGCAATATTGACGATAATGTAAAACATTCTATATTTTTATGTATTAATATGATTATCCACGATTATATGCTACATTGATATTGGCCCGTATCAACATCACTACCCTGAATTAGTTTTTACACTAAAACTAAATTGCGTGATTCTCAATATACATTCTATTTCTGGGTTCTGCGATGTTTGGCGTGTCCTGTGTGTAATGACTTTGCACTCTAGATCGTGGAAATGCTTGCCGCGCGATAACCAATGAACATATTAGGAGCTGCAAATTTATTGGCTACCGTGTTACGTTATGCCGCCAGAGTTTTCGTGTCCGTGCAGAAGC
Organism: Acromyrmex echinatior; assembly: GCF_024713525.1. Lineage (NCBI taxonomy): Eukaryota > Metazoa > Arthropoda > Insecta > Hymenoptera > Formicidae > Acromyrmex > Acromyrmex echinatior. The sequence goes on along the minus strand of NC_141858.1, from coordinate 4,565,276 downwards.
CATAAGAGCCATTATCTTTCATCATATAAAATCCCTTTTGCGGACTTGCTTCCAGAAAATACTTTAATATTGTTCATTAGAACACGGATAATATTTCTTATAATGCTGTATCTCTTATTCTATCTTACATGGTTTTCAAACATGAGAAACTCCACCGAATTCGTCTGGTGGCGATTTCGCGTATTACTTGCGACTGAGTAATGAAAAGTATCCAAATAAAAAGATATCTTCTTTATGTTGTTTTTTCGATAATACGAAAAGATTTATCTAAGAAAACAATGTGTCGCTGGCTTTAAAGACATCTTATATAGACATCTTTTTGTTTTACCAAAAAATGATATCTTTTTGTCATCTTTTAAACATTTTTTTATTTTGTCGAAAAGACAGCTTAAAAAGATATCTTTTTCATTATTTTTTAGTACTTTGTGCTGTCTGGGGAGTCGATTCTTATATTTAAGATAGTCTTAAATATAAGAATATCTTAAATACAAGATGTTATAAATCTATGAGAGAGTCGTATTAACATTTTAAAATATTACATAAAATGGTATTGAAATAAGAATGAACATACATACTGGCTTAAGTTATTTTTAACACACCATAATATTCTTTGAGATATCTGAAAAAAATTAACTAAAAGGCATGTTTAAGATATTTTTAAGGTATTTCTGCGAGAAATTGAGTTTTTACAGATTCTTTTGAAATTGGGTATTATGTTTAAAATAATTTTAATCTATATATGATTAAAATTTTAAAAACCCTAGCAGTACCGAAATGGAGATATTCATTTTCAAAAAGTTTCAGCTTTTAACACGTAAACTTCTATGTTAAGTCTTGTCGAAGCAACGTTTTATTACTTTGCGGCAAAAATCTTCTACAGATTTTTTAAGAAACAAATATGCAATGTAAAAATATTATAGGAAAAAAATGGGGAGGACTAGCAGTGCCGTTTCTGGATTAGAGTAATTTAAATTTGTAATTTGACGGAATTCTTCTTCTCTCTCTCGGACGCCGAGCGACGAAGCAAGAATATATATATATATATATATATATATATATATATATATATATATGCTGTTGCCACATTTCAACTGTCTTCAGTGCGGACTAGTGTTCGTGCACTTAGATACCACATTTATGCGACATTTATGTGTATGTATACCCTTGCCTCAAAAGTTTCTTTTTTCAGAGAGCACGCGATTCTAACGCGATTGTAATCGAAGAAATAACTTAAGCATTTTGAAACACGTCTTTAGACTACTATACTACTATACTATATGACAGTTTTTAGACATTTTTTTAAACTTCTGTCTTACGTAAAACATTAATAGCAAATTTTAGACACACCTATTGTGCACTATTCACTAAAGCTCATCTGTCATATATTGTTGTAAAGATATATGTTTAAATATAGAAACTAAATAAAAATCGCGATTAAATCGTGAAATCTTTAATAGTAGATATACTAGGCGGGTTCTAAGCCATGGGGCTAGAGGGGAATGCGGGGTGCGGGGAAGTACTTGTAGGCGCGGGGAATACCTAACGCGGGGGAAAGAGAGCGAAAGGTCTAATCTCCTACACAATAGGGCTCCTACACAATAGGGCTCCTTTTTTGTTATCAAAATTAGACCATATTTTTCTTTAAAAATGCATCGATAATAAAGGTTTGAATTTGACCATGACATATTTTTCTTTTCTTTAAAAATGTATCGATAATAAAGGCTTGCATGTTAGAGAAAGATAGAGCGCGCGTGCTACGAGTGAAGAAAGGATGGAAGAATTAATAGAGTACGAGTTTCTTTTGTATGATACAGTTTTTTCAATTTTTATGGTTTTTCCTGGCGCATCGAGGCAAAGGATGGGAAGTAAAAGACAATACACATGAAATAAGGCTAACAAAAAATGTTTTATTTACATCTTATTACATCGGTTTTCGTACTTATTGAAAACTAAAGCTAATAGTTCGCAATCAATGAGCTGCTGTCCATTGAAGATGTCGCTATCACATATAATGTTCTCAGATGCGATGTTGGAGAATCGCGTATACTTGGTATCTACCGTATCGACGAGTCGAGCTAATCGTTCGAACGTTACATCGATATACCCGTTAAAGTCAAACATACGGCGTAGCGTCGTTTCGGTCATCATAATGCGTACGGATGAAGAATCGAGACGTACGACCGTAGCATAGTTCAGCATGAAAACACTGACGATTAGCGGTCCAATGCTTATAAAATTATCCTTGTATTCATTTCGAAACAGCTTGTAAATATTTCCTCGCTGCTCGTAGAGGCTCTTCCACGTTTCGAGAGACAGCGATAGTTCGTGTCCGCGATGATCTCCAAGGACGATCTCCACGTAACTCGGTGGGCCAACGTTGATTCCAATTTCCAAAAATTTGTAGCCCGTATTCGTCAGATCGTAACGTCTGCTCAGTAAACGCACCGCACGATGCTCCGTACTGTGTACATACATAATGTTAAAAAACGTTTCTTTTGTGTATAGAATAGTTGAAACTTACATGTTATATTCCTTCTTCACATCGTACTATGCACTGCTCTCTTTAGCGTACATTTTTTCAATCGTTCGTACAAGCGGGTATCGTAAAACTGATTGCATCCGTGTAAATGGTAATACTTTTGGAATCGATGAGAGAAGACAGATCCTCCCCCCTCTTTCCAAGAATTTCGAACATGTTGCGACACTTTTTATCAAGTCTTTCTACGTATTTTCTTTGTCACGAATTTATACATACGTTTATACATACGTTTATACATACGTTTATACATACGTACATACGTTTATACATACGTTTATACACGCATACATACGTTTATAGATACGTTTATACATACATTTATACATACGTACATACGTTTATACATACGTTTATACATACGTACATACGTTTATACATACGTTTATACATACGTTTATACATACGTTTATACATACGTTTATACATACGTTTATACATACGTACATACGTTTATACATACGTTTATACATGCATACATACGTTTATACATACGTTTATACATATGTTTATACATACGTTTATACATACGTTTATACACACATACGTACGTTTATACATACGTTTATACACACGTACATACGTACATACGTACATACATACGTACATACGTACATACGTTTATACATATGTTTATACATACGTACATACGTTTATACATACGTACATACGTACATACGTTTATACATACATACGTTTACACATACGTACATACGTTTATACATACGTTTATACATACATACATACATACGTTTATACGCACATACGTACGTTTATACATACGTTTATACATTATAAAGGAAGGGAAAAGAAATATATAATAAATACGTTAACGTATTTTTATTTAAAAAATTCTTTTGCAACCACCAGTTATATATTTTCAATACATTTTGTAACGCGCAATTCTTAACATGTTGTCCATATCGTATAATATTAGTAACATCTGGATTAGATAAAGATTCCATGTGTTCTGTCGTAAACTGCATCCAGGGTCTCAATGTACATGCGTTCTCGCTCATCATCCAGAAGCAAGTTCCGCAGCCACGTTCGTTTCTCGCGTCCCTTGACATACACGACAGCATCAATAAATTTTAATTTCATCAATTAAGTAAAAAAAATCCTATATTCGATCAAAGCTGATCTTATTCCCTAAATATTTTGGTTTGAATTTATATACATACGTACATAGACAATTCTATAAGCCACGCAATAAAGTCCTTTTCAATCTTGAAACGCAATCATGGATGGAACTACAGTGGTATTATAAAATTATGTATTACAATTTTGTGTTCATACATGTTCCCTTAAAAACGATATTCATTAGTTGTTGATCACGATTCATTAGTTGTTGATCAAACGAATGTTCACTTATTTATAATCATTGGCGACAAGTATTGCTGAAGTCGGCACGCTTGATTTATGCGAAACTGCAAAATTGTGTTTCTACGTATCCAACAGAGTAATCTTACCGCAAAACATGTTGAGATTCATCGATTTTCCGTAGAAAAAAATTTTTATATTACACTTATGCAAAATCGTATCTAACGTGGTCACAACTGCCGTACATCGACGTTTCACCGAGAAGAATTTACTTTCATGTGTTAAACTTAAATTATCAACCGAAAAATGCTTTACTATTATATCGTGTACCCACTAACACATGTTGATAGTATTAGTGAACTACAATCAAAACATTTATGACAATTATCAAACAGATATTAAACCATCGTCGAACGTCTATCGAATCACTATCAAAAACATCTTTCGAATTAATGTCAAACATCTATCGAACCGTTATCGAATGTCTATCGCACCACTTTTAATCCTAACTATACACACTGAGTTCCCAGAAACCTCAACTTCAATTTCTAAATCGAGATCTTTTCGTATTTCTTTTCTTTTTCTTTGAACCAACAGTCGTCGAACGGTACCGCCATGTATCGTGTTCAACGAATAGAACCATATCAACGTCGACAAGATGTCCGAAATTGACCCGAGTATGATTAAACATCGCGTCACGCGTATGTAAAACGTATGCATGTACGTACATACTACACATAGCGTACATTCTTCATTTTAAGGACTTCCAAATTAGCAGAAATATGACAGTGGTCTCTCAGACTGACGTAACCTTTGGTGTATTTTTTAACATTACAGTTCAAAGTTAAATAACTGACACACTAATATCAATGGAGCAATTTATTACAAACGTCTGGATTTTAATCGAGTCACTTTCAATGCAAATTTCCTTTCACAAAGATTTGTGAATTAATTTTCACGCTGCGGGCCTTGTACAGATTTTTCTTTATTATTAGGTATTTATATTTCTCAGCTATATTTTAGTATTTTTATTATTATTATTATTAAATCCTCACTTCTAACAAGCTATGCTTTAATAACGTTTATTATTTCCAAATCTGTGCAGTTCTGAATATTTTTGTTAAATCATACAGTGTCATCTTAAAATATATTAGATGTATCATATTAGATTTATTATTGTACATAAATGCTGCTTTATGTATATTTTATATTATTAATATTTTAACTGTTTTATACGATTTTAGACATTTGCTCATTGGGTAACTAAAAAGATATTGAAAAAATTGCAAAATGGTAGAGGACTCAGTTTTTTATAGAAATAACACTATATGATTAATAGGGCGTTATTTCAGTTTTATAACCTGTATATGTACATATACATACATATACACATATATAGGGTGTTCTGAAATTCGAATCAAAGTATTATATAGCAAGAAAGATCTCGAAAAATTAAGTTAAAAAGTTATTTGTAAATTTTTATTTTAAGCAGAAATTTTTGAAATATGAGGATTCAAATATAACGAGTTACAGCCTATATTTAGATGATCACTTGAATTAGTGAGTGCGCTGAAATATACGCTTACTTACTCTATAATACATATTACCGCATATGCAACTCATCGGCAGGTAGCCCTCTAAGCATAGTCTGTAATTAACCATATTTAAACCTTTATTATTACAAAAATTACTGTTAAAAATAAATAATTACAAGTAACTTTTTCACTTAATCTTTCGAGAACTTTCTTGCTGTAGTACGTAGGCTGCTGGCAAAGTTTCTGCAAACAATATGAAAAAAAACATGTAAAATTCGGTAAATGATTTTTAGTAGTATTGTTTTTAGAAGTATTCGCCTTTAAGATCGACATTTTTGCATACGCTCGAACCAATTTTCAAAGCATTTTTTCCACTCTGAGACTGTAATCTCAGAAATCAGTGTACAAAACAGTTTCAACAGCTGCTTCAGGCACTGGTGACTCAAATCGCTCACCACGCATCTTCTTTTTAATGTTTGGGAACAAAAAGAAATCATAGGTGATAAATAAGGTGAATACGGACAATAAGTCATCAATGCGACATTTTTACTGGATAAAAAATCAACAGTTTGACGTGCTGTGTGACAGCTGGCATTGTCATGATGAAGGATGATGTGATGATTTCGGTTTGTTCTACGCAATTCATTTATGATTTCTGGCAAACAAATTGTTGTATAGTAATCTGTATTTACAGTCCTTCGATCCTCTAAAGTCACGATTGCCACATGTCCGGTATAACTGAAGAGACAAGCAACCATTTGCTTGGCAGCACTGCGTGAACAAACAACTTTGGTTGGTTTCGATTCATTTTGAAATACCCCAACAGTGGATTGTTGTTTACTTTCGGGCTCATACGAATCCATAGATCCATGTTTCGTCTCCAGTAACGATATTGTAGACCAAATTTGATCGATCTCGGTTGAATTTCTTGAGCATTTCTCCATTTAACACGAGCCTGTTTTTGGGCGTGATACAGATTACTAAAGCTATCTATTGGGAAAATAATGGATTTCTTTTTACTACACCTAATATTATGATATTATTTATTTATTATTTTAATATAATAGATAAATAATATTGTATGTGCATGTAACCGTATAAAAATTAATTTAATGTTACAGTTATACAGTTATACAGGGTGTCGCGAATCAGAATATGTAGGCTGCTGGAAAAGTTTCTGCAATCTAATACTTCCAGTGGCGCCAATGTTCTGCTACTATCACATCCGTAAAATTAGACGTTTTTAACTTATAATTCAGTTGACAGTTTGTACCCAAGCCAACTAGTTTTTTTGCATAGTATTTTAAAAGAAGTTACTTTTGTGAGAAAATGGAAATTTCGCGTAAAAATTTTCGGGCAATGGTTTTTTACAAATATAATCTAACTCCGAAACAATGCATCGATTGACTTCATTTGGCTTTTGGGGATGAAGCACCATCCAAGGACTGTTTAAAATTGGTTTGCCGAATTTCAGCGTGAACCTTTCTTTGTAACGAATTCCGTGAAGGTCGTCCATCCACGTCTGTTGTTGCCACTAATGTTGATGCTGTGCGTAAAATGATTGAGCGAGACCAGCATATAACATACTGCGAGATTCAGGCATCCTTAGGCATTGACATGAGCAATACATATGATTTTGCATGATCACTTGCATGAGCGTACGGAAACTTTGCAATCGTTGGATCCCACACAATTTGACCGAAGCTCAAAAACAGGCTCGTGTTAAATGGAGCAAAGAAATGCTCAAGAAATTCAACCGAGGTCGATCAAATTTGGTCTACAATATCGTTACTGGAGACGAAACATGGATCTATGGATTCGTATGAGCCCGAAAGTAAACAACAATCCACTGTTGGGGTATTTCAAAATGAATCGAAACCAACCAAAGTTGTTTGTTCACGCAGTGCTGCCAAGCAAATGGTTGCTTGTCTCTTCAGTTATACCGGACATGTGGCAATCGTGACTTTAGAGGATCGAAGGACTGTAAATACAGATTACTATACAACAATTTGTTTGCCAGAAATCATAAATGAATTGCGTAGAACAAACCGAAATCATCACATCATCCTTCATCATGACAATGCCAGCTGTCACACAGCACGTCAAACTGTTGATTTTTTATCCAGTAAAAATGTCGCATTGATGACTTATTGTCCGTATTCACCTTATTTATCACCTATGATTTCTTTTTGTTCCCAAACATTAAAAAGAAGATGCGTGGTGAGCGATTTGAGTCACCAGTGCCTGAAGCAGCTGTTGAAACTGTTTTGTACACTGATTTCTGAGATTACAGTCTCAGAGTGGAAAAAATGCTTTGAAAATTGGTTCGAGCGTATGCAAAAATGTCGATCTTAAAGGCGAATACTTCTAAAAACAATACTACTAAAAATCATTTACCGAATTTTACATGTTTTTTTTCATATTGTTTGCAGAAACTTTGCCAGCAGCCTACGTACTATAGCAAGAAAGTTCTCGAAAGATTAAGTGAAAAAGTTACTTGTAATTATTTATTTTTAACAGTAATTTTTGTAATAATAAAGGTTTAAATATGGTTAATTACAGACTATGCTTAGAGGGCTACCTGCCGATGAGTTGCATATGCGGTAATATGTATTATAGAGTAAGTAAGCGTATATTTCAGCGCACTCACTAATTCAAGTGATCATCTAAATATAGGCTGTAACTCGTTATATTTGAATCCTCATATTTCAAAAATTTCTGCTTAAAATAAAAATTTACAAATAACTTTTTAACTTAATTTTTCGAGATCTTTCTTGCTATATAATACTTTGATTCGAATTTCAGAACACCCTATATATGTGTATATGTATGTATATGTACATATACAGGTTATAAAACTGAAATAACGCCCTATTAATCATATAGTGTTATTTCTATAAAAAACTGAGTCCTCTACCATTTTGCAATTTTTTCAATATCTTTTTAGTTACCCAATGAGCAAATGTCTAAAATCGTATAAAACAGTTAAAATATTAATAATATAAAATATACATAAAGCAGCATTTATGTACAATAATAAATCTAATATGATACATCTAATATATTTTAAGATGACACTGTATGATTTAACAAAAATATTCAGAACTGCACAGATTTGGAAATAATAAACGTTATTAAAGCATAGCTTGTTAGAAGTGAGGATTTAATAATAATAATAATAAAAATACTAAAATATAGCTGAGAAAATATAAATACCTAATAATAAAGAAAAATCTGTACAAGGCCCGCAGCGTGAAAATTAATTCACAAATCTTTGTGAAAGGAAATTTGCATTGAAAGTGACTCGATTAAAATCCAGACGTTTGTAATAAATTGCTCCATTGATATTAGTGTGTCAGTTATTTAACTTTGAACTGTAATGTTAAAAAATACACCAAAGGTTACGTCAGTCTGAGAGACCACTGTCATATTTCTGCTAATTTGGAAGTCCTTAAAATGAAGAATGTACGCTATGTGTAGTATGTACGTACATGCATACGTTTTACATACGCGTGACGCGATGTTTAATCATACTCGGGTCAATTTCGGACATCTTGTCGACGTTGATATGGTTCTATTCGTTGAACACGATACATGGCGGTACCGTTCGACGACTGTTGGTTCAAAGAAAAAGAAAAGAAATACGAAAAGATCTCGATTTAGAAATTGAAGTTGAGGTTTCTGGGAACTCAGTGTGTATAGTTAGGATTAAAAGTGGTGCGATAGACATTCGATAACGGTTCGATAGATGTTTGACATTAATTCGAAAGATGTTTTTGATAGTGATTCGATAGACGTTCGACGATGGTTTAATATCTGTTTGATAATTGTCATAAATGTTTTGATTGTAGTTCACTAATACTATCAACATGTGTTAGTGGGTACACGATATAATAGTAAAGCATTTTTCGGTTGATAATTTAAGTTTAACACATGAAAGTAAATTCTTCTCGGTGAAACGTCGATGTACGGCAGTTGTGACCACGTTAGATACGATTTTGCATAAGTGTAATATAAAAATTTTTTTCTACGGAAAATCGATGAATCTCAACATGTTTTGCGGTAAGATTACTCTGTTGGATACGTAGAAATTTTGCAGTTTCGCATAAATCAAGCGTGCCGACTTCAGCAATACTTGTCGCCAATGATTATAAATAAGTGAACATTCGTTTGATCAACAACTAATGAATCGTGATCAACAACTAATGAATATCGTTTTTAAGGGAACATGTATGAACACAAAATTGTAATACATAATTTTATAATACCACTGTAGTTCCATCCATGATTGCGTTTCAAGATTGAAAAGGACTTTATTGCGTGGCTTATAGAATTGTCTATGTACGTATGTATATAAATTCAAACCAAAATATTTAGGGAATAAGATCAGCTTTGATCGAATATAGGATTTTTTTTACTTAATTGATGAAATTAAAATTTATTGATGCTGTCGTGTATGTCAAGGGACGCGAGAAACGAACGTGGCTGCGGAACTTGCTTCTGGATGATGAGCGAGAACGCATGTACATTGAGACCCTGGATGCAGTTTACGACAGAACACATGGAATCTTTATCTAATCCAGATGTTACTAATATTATACGATATGGACAACATGTTAAGAATTGCGCGTTACAAAATGTATTGAAAATATATAACTGGTGGTTGCAAAAGAATTTTTTAAATAAAAATACGTTAACGTATTTATTATATATTTCTTTTCCCTTCCTTTATAATGTATAAACGTATGTATAAACGTACGTATGTGCGTATAAACGTATGTATGTATGTATGTATAAACGTATGTATAAACGTATGTACGTATGTGTAAACGTATGTATGTATAAACGTATGTACGTATGTACGTATGTATAAACGTATGTACGTATGTATAAACATATGTATAAACGTATGTACGTATGTACGTATGTATGTACGTATGTACGTATGTACGTGTGTATAAACGTATGTATAAACGTACGTATGTGTGTATAAACGTATGTATAAACGTATGTATAAACATATGTATAAACGTATGTATAAACGTATGTATGCATGTATAAACGTATGTATAAACGTATGTACGTATGTATAAACGTATGTATAAACGTATGTATAAACGTATGTATAAACGTATGTATAAACGTATGTACGTATGTATAAACGTATGTATAAACGTATGTACGTATGTATAAATGTATGTATAAACGTATCTATAAACGTATGTATGCGTGTATAAACGTATGTATAAACGTATGTACGTATGTATAAACGTATGTATAAACGTATGTATAAACGTATGTATAAATTCGTGACAAAGAAAATACGTAGAAAGACTTGATAAAAAGTGTCGCAACATGTTCGAAATTCTTGGAAAGAGGGGGGAGGATCTGTCTTCTCTCATCGATTCCAAAAGTATTACCATTTACACGGATGCAATCAGTTTTACGATACCCGCTTGTACGAACGATTGAAAAAATGTACGCTAAAGAGAGCAGTGCATAGTACGATGTGAAGAAGGAATATAACATGTAAGTTTCAACTATTCTATACACAAAAGAAACGTTTTTTAACATTATGTATGTACACAGTACGGAGCATCGTGCGGTGCGTTTACTGAGCAGACGTTACGATCTGACGAATACGGGCTACAAATTTTTGGAAATTGGAATCAACGTTGGCCCACCGAGTTACGTGGAGATCGTCCTTGGAGATCATCGCGGACACGAACTATCGCTGTCTCTCGAAACGTGGAAGAGCCTCTACGAGCAGCGAGGAAATATTTACAAGCTGTTTCGAAATGAATACAAGGATAATTTTATAAGCATTGGACCGCTAATCGTCAGTGTTTTCATGCTGAACTATGCTACGGTCGTACGTCTCGATTCTTCATCCGTACGCATTATGATGACCGAAACGACGCTACGCCGTATGTTTGACTTTAACGGGTATATCGATGTAACGTTCGAACGATTAGCTCGACTCGTCGATACGGTAGATACCAAGTATACGCGATTCTCCAACATCGCATCTGAGAACATTATATGTGATAGCGACATCTTCAATGGACAGCAGCTCATTGATTGCGAACTATTAGCTTTAGTTTTCAATAAGTACGAAAACCGATGTAATAAGATGTAAATAAAACATTTTTTGTTAGCCTTATTTCATGTGTATTGTCTTTTACTTCCCATCCTTTGCCTCGATGCGCCAGGAAAAACCATAAAAATTGAAAAAACTGTATCATACAAAAGAAACTCGTACTCTATTAATTCTTCCATCCTTTCTTCACTCGTAGCACGCGCGCTCTATCTTTCTCTAACATGCAAGCCTTTATTATCGATACATTTTTAAAGAAAAGAAAAATATGTCATGGTCAAATTCAAACCTTTATTATCGATGCATTTTTAAAGAAAAATATGGTCTAATTTTGATAACAAAAAAGGAGCCCTATTGTGTAGGAGCCCTATTGTGTAGGAGATTAGACCTTTCGCTCTCTTTCCCCCGCGTTAGGTATTCCCCGCGCCTACAAGTACTTCCCCGCACCCCGCATTCCCCTCTAGCCCCATGGCTTAGAACCCGCCTAGTATATCTACTTTTAATATTTATTATGTAACCTTTATGTGGTTAAATAAAATATGTATTTGTAATACAAAATATTTACATTTCCCCACTAAGATTAAATCAACATTCAAACGGCTTTAATATTACATTAAGGCGCACTAGTGCATCAATATTGAATTCACTATAAAATAGTCTATATATGTATATCCCCCCCCCGCAAACACAAAGTTGCATATGTAACATATACGAGGTGTTACGACTGTCTTTGGCGCCCTACGCTGGAATTTGCTTTTATGTCGCATCACAAGAATTGTTAAGTCTCTGAAGCAATTTCCTGTTAATAGTAACAACTAAAACCATACAAACCAACAACTAAAAAAAAAAAGAAATTTCTACCAATTTGCATAATACAGGAATATGAATAAATTTCATATTTTCTTTAATAATATATTTGATGCTTAATGCAATATACTATTACATTTTCTGACCTTAGTTTTTGAAAATATTCTGATTATGTCTTTAATTATTAGGACTGTCAAGACTGATTACGGAATCAAAACTGTTCACCAATTCTTTTTCAATTAAGATCATAGTTAAATTGCATGACCACGTCTGCGTCATTATATTTCTCAGATAATTCTTTATTATTTTTAATTTTAAAAAAGATGCTTCTTCAATTGCTACAGATATTGGCACAGTTAATAGGATCGCTATTGCTAAATTTGAAAAGATTTCTAGTAAACCACTTTTAGCTAATTTATTTAAAAGTAAGGTAGAGCTTTATATTTATAAGAGTAGCTCTGTTTATTAAAATTTTGCGTCCCTCCAAATTTTGCGCCCTATCTTGAAGCGTACTTATTCAATGCCTCGTAACGCCTCCGGTAACATACTTGGCTGTGTTTGGAAACGTTATCCGAGGGCCTCCATATATCAATTTATCTTTGTTCATCCAATCTTAAACAAAGATAGGATGATACCCGGGTAATGTTTCGGAACACAGCCCTTGTTAGTTATAATTTCCCACACTAAAAAAAAATTTATTCAACTAACACATTTAGTTGTATGCAGATTTGATTTAATATTGAACAATTTGTTAAGCAGACGGTTGAATTCGAATAAATAAAATTTGTTGAATTAGACAAATCTAAATGTGTTTAGTTAGTTGAACAAATTTTTTTTTTAGTGCACTCAACAATATACTGTAATATAACTGCATGTGCATTATATGTTAGTTATATTATTGAGTGGGAATTAAATTACTAACTGATGTAATTTTGTGTTTTGCTGAACAGTCATACATTTAAAATTTTTATAGACAATAATTTTAGATAATATAAAATTTTATATTGACTGTGTACCAATATGTATTGCTACTATTCTGGCAAATTATTAATATTTTATAATCTTTAAAATAATTAAATTAAAATTAAAATTAAATTATGAATAGTAATTAAATATTAATTAAATTTCAAAATAATCTTTTATGACAAAAAATTTTTTAAAAAATTTTTCCGAAATTTGTCCGAAATTAAATTTCGAATAAATTGCACAATTGGATAGTTTGTCAAATTTTTCCTGGAAATAAGATTTATTATGATAAACGACTTTACCGAAATTAATACATGATTTTAACATATACTTTTTTAACAAAAAGATCATTCGCGTTTTTTTTGGAGAAATTTGGTATTTTATGCAGAAATTTATTTGATTTTAACTAGGATTTACTCGAAAAACTTCAAATTCTCTTAGCCAGCAAATGCGATTTTTCTGATATTTTTAGTGTTTTGTCCAAAATTAATCCAATTTTTACGGAAATGTGCAATTGTCCGAAATATCTCGATTTCTCTTTCTCGGCAAATATTCTGCGTTGAACAAAGTGGATGTTTTTCGCCAAAATTTATCGTTTTAAGGAAGGCGAGTTTGAGAAAAATCTTAATTTCCCTTAAATTGAAAATAAAAGTCGTTTTAAAGATGTCTTTTAAACAAATCTCAAAAATATTTCTTTTTCAAGACGTCTTTTAGACATGCGTGTTTTTTAGATATCTACATGAATAAAATTCTAATTTTCGAAAATAATAAAATCTTATTCGCAATTTTATTATATTTGATTTCCTTTTTTATCATTTAGAATCATTCGAGAGGGATCCGATTGCGCACGTCGCTGACTGATCAATTTAATATAAAATATTCTCATTAAAAAAAAAATAGTAAAAAATTATTAGGCACTAGTCCATGTGAATAGATATGTGCGGAATGTAGACCAACAGGACCCTCTCGTATCATTTTATTTTCTCTATCTGTTCTCCGAACATTTTATATTTATTAATATATTTATTAATATATATACCAGTATGTGTGTGTATGTATTAGGTGTAGTAAAAAGAAATCCATTATTTTTCCAATAGATGGCTTTAGTAATCTGTATCACGCGTAGACGAGAAACACATAGCTAGCTAAAGCATATGCTGAATATCGAATGATTATATAATTCATACAAATTAAATTAATTAAGATGTGAGATTATTTAAGTGAACCTTTTATTGGAACAAATTGGAATTTTATTGGGACAAGTTCCTCTAAGTTATAAATTAATTTCCTATAAAAATTGTTAACATAGAAGATATAAATTTTTATAAATTCTTATAAATGTTCTTATTTAAGCGAAAACACTTTTTGCATCAACAGGAGTCGGATGGGCGCAATTCTGCTCGACTGTAGCATTGGCAACTTACTATAGTTCACTGATGGCATTAACACTTTATTATCTGATCGCATCTTTTTCCGCCGAATTGCCTTGGGCTACCTGTCTGAAGGAATGGGGTGACGCATGTGTTGATTCGAGTACCAAAAGGAATCACAGCGCAGATAATGCAGCAGAAGAAAATATTGACATTCTAAATAATTTCTTAAACGGCAGCAATAAGTTTCAAAGCTCGGCTGAACTATATTTTTTGTAAGCATAAGTTATTGTACATTATTTTATCGTATTCTCAAAAGAATGATTGGTAAACTATGATGAGAATGAATGCATTCTGTAATTAACTCATACTCTTAATTTTCACGATAAAGCAGTTTTTTTCAAATAAACAAGACTCATGTTGGAAACGACCTAATTGAACCAAATATTAGAAATAAGAAATTTGAAATGATAATTTTATTTGATATCTTCGCTAAGGAAAAGTAGATTGATTGGAAATTGATTGGAAAATCTCTGATTAAAGCTTGCGAATCATGAGCTAATCTATATATAGAACAACTCCGGTATATACGCCGCACCTGTCAAGAACTTAATTTATTAAAGAAATGACGGTCTGAATCGAGCGGTAATAAAGTTTATATAAAGATTATATAATTTAATCGCATATAAAGTTAGTATGACAAACGGTAAATATCAAGAAAACTTAATGTAGGGGAGATCGGGGTCAGAATATAGGAGTAAGTAGAATAATCGAGGCTATATTAAAAACAAAACATGTCTGAGCATGCAGCAGCAACTGCCGCTAAAGTCTGCTGCAACATCTTGTTGCGAACACATCTATGATAGAAGTTTTCCCACAATTTTAAAAAATCGTACACCTAAGTAAATATTTTTATTCTTAAAGTTTTTTACAATCGTATACAATTGTCTGAGATATTTGATTTCTATTTAGATAGTAAATGTTCTTACTTAATACAGTCTAATAGATTTTTTTTTGTTTTTTATGTGTCTTTGTTATCGTATATTGTTTTTAAAAAATGAACGGATGGGGATAATAGATTAACCATAGCATGGAATTGTATGACTCATTTATAATAGTGACGACTCTTATAGTACTTACTTAAAATTTTATTCCTTTAAAGAGATTTTCTTCAGTGGTAAATGTTATAAGTTTAATTCCCTCATGTCCAATCTCGAAAACTAGACTTATTCGACGTGTTTTTACGAAATGAACAAATTTTGCAAAAAGAAATATTGTTTTGCCCTGCGAAGCGAATGTTTGTGTTTAAAATATATTTTTATAAAAGTTTTATTCATATGTAGCCAAAAATGTAGCTTAAAATACATTAATCTTTATTTTAATAATCTTACAATTACCTCAGTCCCGGGGCTTGAATTAGATGGAATGCATTAGAACAATGCACTTTTTTATCAGTTTCCTCTTATTATTAAAATATTATTAGATAGTCAAATGTATGTAGTAACTGGTATAGAATTCATTTTTTTGATAAGTTTCTTAATTTTGTCTGTAAAAATTCGAAACTAAAAAATGAGTCTATTAGCCCCGGTCTCCCCTAATAAATCGTACGTTTCGGAACTCACAGGTCCTTCTTCAGCGATTTATAAAATATGTTGCATGGTAATATAGATGAATAATCTTACGGTCTGCGAGACATAATGTGGTATTATTTCGAAGAATTGATCCTCTTGTTTTTATATGAATTGTGTCTAAAGTGAAAAATTCATTATCACAATATCAGAAAGTCGTAAAGTAATGAAAGTAAATTGTCAAATTGTTCTTTATTGTCCATCTTTGTATTAAGTCAATTTAAATATTTATAAAATAATTGAGGTTGAATTTCTTCTTACAATATGCGAAAACAAGAGCATCTTACAAATTCGTCTGATACTGTTGAGCGCAAGTGTTACAATGGTGACAGACAGATATTAAGGGTATCTGATCGATGTTTGTTTATTTGTCTGACGATTTTTCAATAAGTAACAATAAGAGTCGTCCAAACGATCCATGTCTTTCTGAGAGTTAATGCCTTTGTTTTGTTTTTTAATGTGTAGTATCTCTGAGATAATTCTTTTGTTGTAATTATTTTCGATATCTAGAGTTAAGACTTCCTTCAAAATTGTGATCGCAATTCAATCTATGATCGAAGATGACGGAGAGTCTGGAGGAACTCTGCTTAATGTTATTTCTATGTTCATTTATATGGGTTTTAAGTTGTTTTTTCGTTTGCCTCATATATGACGCCTCACAATCTTGACAATTGATTTGATAGACAACGTTCTGATTTTGGAATTTATTAAGTTTATTTGTGTACTTTGATGAAGGAGCTTAACGTGTTTAAGATTTTGTAGCTAATTGTGAAGATTGATTTATTAAAAATTGTGATGGAATACAAAACCTTAGGTATATATAAGGTACCACAAAATATTTTTTTTTTAAATCGATTGCATTGTCCGAGATCATTGTCAACGCTCTGTGTGTTTAATTTCTCATGTATAATTTTTTTAATTCTTTTATTTATGCAATTAAGGATAAAGGGTAGTTTAAGAGAAATTGTTTAAGAGAATGTTTATAACAAATTCAACATTTTTTTTATGGAATCTAGGGTGAGAAAGAAGAGTGGCTCTGTCCACAAGAATCGAACTAATTTTATGGGAAATCGAATGATTGGATAGAAAGGAAAGATATTTGCCGGAGAACATCTTTTTATGGAACCAGTCAACAATTATTTTATTATTCTCAATCTTCAATAATAGGTCTAAAAAGTTTAAGCATCTATTATTTTCAATTTCCAAAGTAAATTGTAACCTATTATGGAAGCTGTTAAATGAGAATGTCATCAATGTGTTCTCTTGGCGCATAATGATGTCATCTACGTATACATATCGTTGATAAATTATAGGATTTAAATTCAATGTGTCGAGAACCTTTTCCTCTAAATCTCACAATATAATTTTAGCTAAAATAGGGGACAGTGGGGACCCTATAAGTGTCTTAAAAATTTGTTTATTTTGTTGTTAAAAGTAAAAAAGATTGTAGTAAAAATAAATTTTAGCATCTCAATAAACTCGACGTTTGGAATGTTGATTTTAATTGAAATTAAGGGCCATCTTTTTTCAATACTGTTGATTGCAAGATCTAGTGGAATGTTCGTAAACATAGAAATAACATCAAGTGAAAGTAAAACAAATTGTCAATATCTGTGATCAACAATCATTTAATAATTCAATATCATTTAATATTAATTTGAAAGCATCAAAGCTGTTACGAGTTTGTCGTGGATTCTCCTTATTACTAGAAGGAATGACAGAATGTAAGAAGGCAGCTATGGGGTACAGGGATGTATTGACAGAGGAGACTATAATTCTGTATGGAATGTTTTCTTCATGAATTTTAGGTAATCCGTAAATTCTAAGTAAATTGGAGTCGCTGGAAATTAGTACAAAATAACCTTTTCTTGTAATGAGATCTTTTCAAGCCAATGCTTTAGATAACCATTTAGTTGCTAATCATTTAGTTGTAACATTTGCATTTAACAGTATCAGATGAATTTGTAAAATGCTTCTGTTTTCGCATATTGTAAGTAGAAATTCAATCGTCTTATGAATATTTAAATTGACTTAATACAAAGATGGACAATAGAGAACAATTTGACAATTTACTTTCATTACTTTACGACTTTCTGATATTGTGATAATGAATTTTTCACTTTAGACACAATTCATATAAAAACAAGAGGATCAATTCTTCGAAATAATACCACATTATGTCTCGCAGACCGTAAGATTATTCATCTATATTACCATGCAACATATTTTATGAAGCGCTGAAGAAAATTCTGTGAATTCCAAAACGTACGATTTATTACATTAAGTTTTTCTGATATTCACTGTTTGTCATATTAACTTTGTATGTGATTAAATTACTTTATATAAACTTTAATACCGCCGTTATTTTTTTACATTTTGCAAAAAACGAGCGAATTTTAATTAATTTATTAAGTATTATTTACTTGTTTAGTTACTTATGTTTAAAGTAAACGAACGATATCAGTAAAAATTTTGTACTGTCTATTACTATGAAAAAAATATTAGAAATCCAAAATATTCATTTTTCGTATTAAAAAAAGAATTTTTTAAAACCCTTGCATTTTTGTCGTACCTATATCTCATAAGGATGAGATATACGGTTACTTATAGGAGGATATATACGCCTCATGACAAATTTACAAATAATTAGGATTGGAAAGTTATTTAGTAAAAATAATTAGTTACAGTTACAGTTTTTTTTTTCAAAATACTAGTTACAGCTACAAGTTACCGAGATTAAAAATTAACTCATTGCAATTATCAAAAAAGTTTTTCAATTATTTTTCATGACAAAACAATATGAGTGACATGGATATCATTAGATTATTTTCTATCAAAGAAAAAAATAATTTACGTTTACAATTTACTGATCAAAAAATATTTCGAAGCATTTGTAGCATCAAGTGGACCGTAGTCTTCATCATAGTATTCAGATTATAATCAAAAAAAGAAACTAAGTTAAGTTATAATTATTGAAAAAAAGTAATTGTAATTGTAACTTAGTTATAAATAACTAATTACTTCCCTTGCAAATAATGCTTATAAATAAGACATAAAATGACACAATAATTTATGAAATGTATTTGTAAAGTATTAAGGAACAAAAATGATAAATATTATATGTATATGAAATAATAGATAATAATTGTAATCTTCTATATATTACAAGTGTTATGACATGATATATACTTCATATAATGCGTTTAGTGCACTGAATCCAATCTGCGCACTTTGTATGCTTTGGACATAAATCTCGCCCGCTAAAAATGCCATATATCCCAAATAGATGGGATATAGGTACAAGACACAAACTAAACAAAGAATACAAAAGCAAAGCACTTGTATTTTGCTATACAACATGTTTTATTATTCCTTTACACTTATGTATCACAAAATAACCACTAAGTCTTTTACACATGCCCTACAGTAATCATTTTATGTAGATTATAATTTATGATGGCATTACTTATTACAGTGACAAATCGATTCAAATCACAATAATTTCATTAATATTAACAGTAAGAAACTGAAATCATAATAAAGTACTATAACAGAGTAGTTGCGGGAAAATTATCTCCTTTTATTTTTTCTGATTTTTCCGGCGTATTTGCCCGAGTTATCCTACATATGTATACACATATTGTGTATATATATATATATATATATATATATATATATATATATATATATGTATATACACACACATATATATATATGTCTGTTCCAGTGCAGTTATTGTTATATTGAATATGAATAATATATGCACACACACACACACACACACACACACACTCTCTCTCTCTCACACACACCACACACCACACACCACACACCACACACACGAGAAAGAGTCGCCGATACTGAAATCATTTTGTTTGTAGACAATATTTCTTAAATAAAAAGTAAAAAATAAAATTTTAAATACCTAAATACGCACTAAAAAGTGTCTTCTATCAGATAAGCAATTTTTATAACACTGTTTATTAATTTTGCAATAATTAATTTTTTCATAAGATAAACAAAAATGAGCGTCTGACAAAATGGACTCCAAAACTGATACAGTGAGCAATAATATGTCACATATTTCTATTCTTTTCTTTTTAAAAATTATCTGTATAAAATACCTACAAGTGAATGTATATAAGATTTTCCAGATTTTTCTTTTTATCTCGATATAAAACATCTTTGTAGAATTATAAGTATTTACTTTATGCTATTCTGCAAGATACAAATATATAACGCAATAGTTTTTCAAGGGCTTTCTCATATATATGTCATTGCCTTCAACTCCGAAAGTTATCTGACATTATAAAGTGCAACATTACAAAGATTAAATTAGCTCATGGTTTGTTTTACAGACAGATATGTCGATTTACACTGCATCCCGATTTTATATTTAAACTGCTTACTTATGAAAAAACTAAAAAAGAAAATAATATAAATAAAATTGATTTAGGAAACAAGCATTTAAAACAACGTAATATTATTAATAATAAGTTATTATTTAAATTACGCAGTTTGCAAAACAAAATCGTAATAACTTTATTTTCATATTCATAGAATTCGTTTTTAACTGATTTCGTATAGAAACAAGCTACAAATAATACAAATGCGTCCATACTTTTTTAATTAACTAAACAGATCATGTTTTTATCAATATTAATAAAGTACAATAGTTAATTTTTGAGAAGTAAGCGGGTATCGCTTTAAAAGATCTATGTTAATATTGGCGATTTTCCTCTCTCTCTCTCTCTCTCTCTCTAAATATATATATATATATATATATATATACAGGGTATTTGGAAATTGTGATTAATCTTTTGCACAAGGGCAGAATGGACTAAACTGAGAAGAAAAGTCCTCTAGCATTTTACAATTGTCGTAATGGTTAATAAAACGATTTATTAACTTATGAAAATAGTTAAATTCGCTCAGCCCATGCAAGCGCACGATCGCCAAATGCAAGCGCACGACAGGATATCCGCCTCGCGCGGCAAGGCGCGCGTCCGCTGTTGCTAGACACATTGTTTATAAGCGGCAATTGCTGTCACTAGACATTATGTGCCTAAAGCCGATTCAAACATTAGTTGCAAGTTTATTGTTACAGCCAATATGAGGCGTTGATTTCAAAATGCAAGCTTCAGATTGGCTGTCGCAATGGCCGGCTTAATAGCGAAGGCGCGCCTCACCGCGCTGGACAGTCCTATCCTGTAGCGCGCTTGCATTTAACGATGGGCTATTTTCTTAAGTTAATAACTCGTTAACCGTTGCGACAATTGACAAATGGTAATGGACTTTTCTTTTCAGTTTAATCCATTCTACCACATGTGAGAAAGACTTATCACTAATTTCCAAATATCCTGTATATACAATATATATATACATACACATATATATGCACACACACTGCTAACAAAAATTATGGCATAGAAAAATTGTGGACAAAAATTGGCCAACTTTGATTAACAATAACTTTGCAAAAAATTATCATAATTTTCTTTTAAATTAAAGCTTGAAATCTTTACTTTTTTGTATATTTATCATATTGAAAATTACAAAATTTGACAGAATACATGGACTTTATAAAATTTTTGGGAGGAATGCCATTCGCAGTGACGTAAAGTTTGAATTTTCTCCTTTAATAAAGAAAAACGAGTTACTGCGATTTTTTTCACAAAGTTACAGCACTTTAAAGTTATCTGCATTACCGGATATACACCATAACAAGATTGCTAGATGGATTTTGCATATCATATTTCTGCATGTGTGTATGTAGATTTTACATATCGTGTTTCTACGGATAAATTTTAGTAACTCGTATTGCTTCCATTTGATTACTGTTTGTAGTCGATTTTTCATATTAATATAGACTCTAATTTCTTCCTGCGAAATGTCATTCCAGATTTGTACTAAATAACATAGATAGAAAAATTTGACAATACAACCTATCAATCTCAGAAACTTATCACGAGCTCTAGTACAAATTTGAAATAACATTCTGCAGGAAGAAATTAGGGCTTGCATTAATATGAGGAATATCAACTGCAAGCAGCAACGCGGAGACAATACGCGTTATTGAAATTTACACGCAGAAACACGATGTGCATTTTCCATGCGAAGCGACTCTCACCCCCCTACCCCCTTGCAAAGGGGCGCACGACTATCATCTTCGACTCTCATCTCCCCTTCGTCTCCTGCAAAAGAGCGCACGACTTTCACCTTCGACTCTCACCTCCCCTTCCCTCCCTGCAAAGGGGCGTTCCATAATCAGACTTTCATAATTGTACTGTTTGACAACATATGTCAAAGTTGCGGTCGTTGGCACGACGTTCCCTACAATGCACGATATATTTTAAAGCAGGGAATTCTCGTGTTATATAGTTGAACTTTTTTTATTAATAATTTTTTAACAAAAGACGACTGCCACCTAAAACCGGAGGTCACTCAGGGCCATGACCTTGACAACATATGTCAAGGACATCGGCGCGATGTCCATTAATGTATATAATTACCAATATTTCATATATAATCATATAAAATTATATAAAATTATATAATTTTATATATAATTCTATATAATTATATATAATTTTATATACAATTTAATATAATTTTATATATAAGTTTATACATAATTATCAGGGTTGGGTAAGTTAATGTTTTTTTTAACTGAATAAAGTTAAAGTTAATAGCTTTACAAAATTAATAAAGTTAAGTTAAAAGTTGAAGGAATAAAAAATTAACTTAATGTAAGTTAAGTTAATATGGAATTAACTTAAAAAAAAAGTTAATTTTGAAAAAAATTATTTTTTAGATCAAAATGTTCTAATTTTTTTTTTAATGAGATTAAATACTATAATACATATAGATTATTAAATAAATTAAATTTTTAATTTTTTTGTTCACATGTGATATAATTTAATAAGCATAGACTATGGCTGCATTGGATGCTGATGTGCTTAAAGCGCATAAGCGTTAATGGCTTCACCAGCGTTATTAATCGGCACATCAGCACGATTTGCGACTTGCAGATAGCCCGATAGGTTTTTACTTTTTAATAAGTCTTAAACCATAAGAAATTGACCAATTACAATCGAATGCGATAAGAATATTTGACTGTAATATCAATTACAAGTTAGAAATTGATTACAATCAATTTCTTATGACTTAAGGTTTAAAACACCTATGTAAATCCGGACTAAGGCTTATGATAAGGCATAACCGTATAAACTAATCAGAAGGCTGTATTAGCATCTTAAAAAATTACTTAAGATGGTCTTAAGATATGAACAAATTAGATATAATTAGACCCTTAGTCTTATTATATCTAATTATTTTTCTAAGATATTTAAAAGAGATAAACAAATTTTTCAACTTAAAAAAAAAGTTAAAAAGTTAACGTTTAAAAATAACTTTATTACTTAGTTATTTTTAACATAACTTAAGTTAAAATTTAATGCATTTAAAATTAACTAAGTTAAGTTAAAAGTTATTATTACTAAGTTAACTTTTTAACTTTTTTTTAACTTTTAACGTTTTAATTAGTTATTACTCAACTCTGATAATTATATAAATATATATAATTATATATAAATTTTTTTTTTTTGGGTAGCGTCTTAAAATAGAGATTTCAAACCTTAATTTAAAAGAAAAATCGTTATTCTATAATAATTATATAATTTTTCGCAAAGTTTCGTCAAAGTTGACTAAGTTTTGCCCAGAATTTTTCTATACCATAATTTTTTTAAGCAGTATATATTAAGAGTGTATATATTAGGAGTGTGATTTAGTTTTGAGGGTTTTTTCTCAAAAACTGATTTATTTAAACAAGATAATAAACGAATACCTTAATCAATATAATTTTCTTCGTTTTGTATAATTTTTTCCCAACAAAGATAGATTTCGCGACGATAGAAAAATTCTTTTTTAGAGTTGATTCAATTTTCATCAAATTTTCGCACATCTTCGGAATTGAAAGTGTGTATCCTCTAGAGCATTGATCGGAACAAGTGAAAATCAGATAGAGCAATGTCTGGAGAATACTCAGGGTGCGGTAAGACTTCCCATTCCAACTCTAATAACGTTTGTTTCACTGACAATGCAACATGAGAACGAGCATAGTCGTGAAGAATTTCCGTCATTTGCTCGCATTGGATATCATTTTTGGTCTAATATTTGTTTTAATTTGTATAATTGTCGATAACGATCAGCAGTGACTTTTCTTTCGGATTCAATAGTTTATAGTACGCAACATCTTCTTCATCCCATCAAATACACAGCAATATCTTCGAACCGTAAATATTGCTATGCGCCTCAAAGTAAATATTGTTGGTTGGCCTGGATCAACCCATGATTTTTTTGTTTGGAATTATCAAAGTAGATCCATTTTTCATCCCCAATAATAATTCGATACAATAAATTCTTCTTTTTCTGGTGATCAAAATGCAAATGTTCAATCGATTCACAATGACATTTTTCAATAACTGATGTGAAACCCTTTTTCCCTTTTTTGTGAATCTTTTCTATCTTATGTAAACGTTTAATAACTGTTGTACGATCAATATTTAATTCTCTGGCAAGTTCTGAAGTGAATTGTGCTGGACTTTTGTCCAATAATGCTTGCAAATCTGCATTTTCTAGCTTTTTTGGATGTTCCAAGCAATCTTTGCGTTAACATTGAAGGCACCACTTTCGAATCATCTGAACCAATATTCACATATCTTAATTGATGGAGCAATATTATTATAAGTTTCTATCAGAATTCTGTGACTTATAGTCGCCATCTTCTTCCGATTAAAAAACAAAAGTGACGCATGTCAAAAATACTCTTTAAGAATCTCTTTTTTAAATGATATAAACACGATGTTTACCGCGACTATTATTAGTAAATGACTAAATATCATGAAGTAATAGTAAAGCATTAAGAAACAATAGCTGCGATTGGAATGTCTTCAATAATATTAACATTAGTGTCATCTCTTGGAAAATCCTCAAAACTAAATTATATTCTTAATGTATCATATTTGATGTACAGTAATTACACTAAAATAGACATAGAAGGTACTAATTGTTTCTGAAGATCAAATGATTTACAGACGAGTGGTGTTACACGAGAAGGAGAATATTTATGACGGAATCGGTTGGCCAGACTGGAAGTTAACGTTATGTCTACTTGGCAGCTGGACGACAGTCTGCATGGTGCTCTTTCAGGGTGTAAAGAGCTCAGGAAAATTTTCTTATTTCCTAGCTATTTTCCCATACATTATACTGCTCGCACTACTAGTTCATACGATTACTCTAGATGGCTCAATGGACGGAATCTTGTATTTCATCACTCCGAAATGGTCCAAACTTCTGGAGCCGACCGTTTGGTATGCAGCTGTGACCCAATGCTTTTTCTCACTCTCCGTCTGTTTTGGCAGTATCATCACGTACTCCTCACATAATAGTTTTAAGCACAACATTTACAGGTGAAATATGAAAAGTATATAATTATGAAAATAAGTTATTCACGAAATTGTGTATGCGTTTACGTGTGAGCATTTTAAAGGCTTTACAAAACTATTCAACATAACATATGAACTTAGAGATGTCATAATAATTACTTCATTGGATACGATTACGAGTATGGTAGCCGGCTGCACTATATTCGGGATCCTCGGTAATCTGGCGTATGAATTAGGGGTGCAAGATATATCCAAAGTGGTCAAAGGCGGAGCTAGTTTAGCATTTGTGTCTTATCCCGACGCTATAGCGAAATTTAACTTTCTACCGCAGGTAATACTAATATTTATTTTGTTATATATAGGTATTGCTTAATACTATTTGTTAATTAAAATGCCAAATGTTTTTTTTTAATATAACATCTTACTTCTTCATAAATTTATTCTATCGTTATATATATATATATATATATATATATATATATATATATATTAGGTGTTGGAATTAATTCGTAGCGTTTTACAAGTGATGGGAAGTACTTTCATTAATGTATTTTTTAATGCTCATGTGAAATAAATAACATTCTTTCATTAAAAAACGCTACGAATTAATTCCAACACCTAATATATATATAAACTATTATTTAATACTAAAATATTATTACTTAAAAATATTATTTGAAATATTATTTAATATTAATTAAAATATAAAATGATTTTTGCAGCTATTCGCCGTGCTTTTTTTTTTTATGATGTTTGTCCTTGGTGTCGGCAGCGCGGTAGGAATGACCACGGGCATCATCACAGTGATAAACGAGCAGTTTCCAAGCTTAAAAATGTGGCAAATCGTAGTTCCAACCTGTTTGCTTGGTTTTTCAATCGGCACAGTCTACGTAACACCGGTTAGCATAAAATTATGCTACTCAATTAAAGGGAACTAATTTTAATATCCATCGTATGTATGTGTATGCAGTCTTAGCAATGAAAAAATTTTACAGGGCGGGCAGTTTATATTAACTTTAGTAGACTATTATGGTACGTCATTCGTCGTTTTCATTCTGGCGTCATTTGAGATGACTGGAGTGGTATGGTTTTATGGTAAGAATTATTTTTAAGAAGAATTTATGGTAAGATAAAAAAATTATTTAATTGTATCACATATCTTACAAATAAACTTATCCAAGTGTTACACTCCGATTTTGATAAGCTTTAAGTATGTTGTAATTTAGATCAAAGAGACACGTATTTTTTTATATGTACCCATACGATCGTTAAGGGGATGAAATCACAAATTTATATAAACAGATTGCCAACTTTGCGTTCATGTTTGAAGATAGCGCTGGGCAGCGCTATATTTGTATTCACTTACACTTATATGTATAATTACATGGAATATGGATAATAACGTAGTGCTTTCACATAAATTCTTGCGATACTCTTGCGATAGACAGGACACATATCAACTGAAACAGAGACAGCGAGGAAGGTTCATCTCTTTCTATCACATTGAGTCAGCAGCCTAGTTATAGAAATCTGTGAGTGAAACATGCTCTTGAAAAAAATTGGTTTTTATATTTTTGTACTAATACCATCGAAACGGCAAAGGATATAAAAAAAATATAAATGAAGGTTTTATGGTATTTTATAATACACAATTCACTCAAATTTTTCGAAAATGATAGTTTTTTCAAAATCCCACTATTCCTTTAATTTTAAAAAATTTATGATTTCTTATAATAAAACTTATATAGCATATTTGATAATAAATACAATTATGATAAAATTATATTGCAAAGATACATTTTTCAAAATATATTTATATAGAGTGTTTGATAAGAAAATTCTTACAGAGATAGAGCGGATTAAATTGAGCCAAAAAGTCCTCTACCATTTTACAATTTTCGCAGTAGTTAATAAAATATCAATTACTAAAAATTACCGAATATTGGTTTTCAAGAATTTTTTACTTAAATATTATCAATTTTACAGAAAAACAGCAAGAGATCAAAATTGTTGTTTATTTTCTTCTTATAAAGTTCTGAGAATTTTTTCAGAATTTTTTAATACCGTATTTTCTCATGTATGATAGTACTTGAGTAAAAAATTATTGAAAACCAATATTCAACGATTTTTGGTAATTAATATCTTGTTAACTATTGCGAAAATTGTAAAATAGTAGATAACTTCTTGACTCAGTTTCGTCCGCTCTACTCATGTGCTAGAGTTTTATCAAATACTCGTTATATATCAAATACTCTGTTTAAGAGAAAACTTTAAAAAAAGCAAATATAGCAATAGGCGCCATGAAGCGGATATCAATGAGGCGCGCAAATAGCGATGTAAAGGTATATCTAGTTTATTTCTAAAAAATGCATCTTCGCAATATAACTTTACATGGTTATATTTATCGTTAAATATGCTATAAGTTTTGCTATAGGATAAATTTTGAAATTTGTCCTATATTTGTTCAAAAATTGAGGAAATAGAAAAAAGACATTTCGAAAAAAGACATTTTTGAAAAATCTAAGTGAATTGTTATACTTAAAGTATATTGAAAATCATAAATCTTTTATTTGACACTTTTAAATATATATTTTATCGTTTCGATGATATTAGCACACAAATACAAAAACCAATTTTTTTCAAGAGGATGTTTTATCGCTTTAATGATCGTATGAGCACGTATAAAAAAATACGTGTCTCTTTGGCTTAGATCAACATACTCAAAGCTTATCAAAATCAGAGAGTTAACATTTGGGTAGGTTTACTTGTTAGTTCTATTTGTGCTTCTATTTATCATTGCTCAATTCAGGTCTAGAGAACTTTTTGGAGGACTTGGAATTTATGCTGGACCGAAAGCCAAGCGTCTATTGGAGGATATGCTGGTTTATAGTGACGCCGTTTATATTGATAACAATCTTCATTTATACCATAGCCACCTTAACGCCTTTGACCTACGGTGGAACATCGTTGCCGGGATACGCGCATGCCATTGGATGGACAATACTCAGCATTGGTGTTGTTCAAATACCGCTATGGATGCTGATTGCGATGTTAAAGAATCGAAAATTGCCGTTTATACAGGTATTATCTCGAAAAGAAAATCACGTTACAAAATGCGTTACAAGCACGTGAAAAATTTTATGAAAAAAACTTAAAAATCAGATTAAGTTCATGGTTCGTTGCACTGTTTAAGATGTTAAAAAGAGCTTTCGCACCTGTGAATGGGTGGGGTCCACGGGAGATTCAGCAACGTAAGGACTGGAGGATCTTTAAGGAAGAGAGAGCGAGAGATCGCGAGAAGAGGATCCAACCAATCTGGAAACAAATACTCTACGTTCTTTTAAACATGAAACCAATATAGAGTAATTTTATATGAATTTAAAATACTATAAAGTTCTTCGAGTTTTTACAGTCGTTTCTGCCGCGGCGGGATCCGTGAGGCAAAACGACGATATATTATAGATTAACGAATACAAAAAAAATGTTTTGTTCTTTAATTCTTTAACTGCATGTGGATTTATAGAAAACTACTTTTTTATTATTTAATCTTACAAGTAATTGAGAAGAATAACTAGAGATGTGCCTCAATTATAATTTTTTAAAATTAAATATTTTATTATACTAATTGTTTTATATTATTAATCCGCATATATTATGCACTTACGTATTTAACAGCAGTTAAATAATTATTGTGTGTTTTACTTCTTGCTAGGTCCCATAAATAATTACATAATGTTGTACTATATGTAACATGATATAAGACAAAGAGCTGCCAATATTATTATCCTTTTACTAATCGCTATACGATGATTGCAACATAAATAGGCCGAATAATGATCAAACACAGTAATTACTTTTATATTATTTTAATTATTAATCTTTGCCAAATAGCGCTATAATTTTTTATTTTTTTGTCCATACACGCGATATCTTCTTCGACTGTTTAAAGTCTCTCCATTTATTGTATTTCTTGGACCCCTATCGGCGCTCGGCTTGAACATCTAAAAATAAAAAGCAATTAGTCACAATTTCATAATTTTCGACGATAGATTTGTATGCTAGAATTGTATTCAAATAAAATGCAAATGTATTACATTTAAGCACATTTTGTCTTTATTCTGAAATCCAACAATGATTATGCTTCAGGGAAAGGAAAGAACTCTTAAAGTCAAAAGCGTCCAACCCGTAGCTGCAAAATTAAAAAGATATTTTGCGAAATTGTTCTATGAAATTATTTTTTAATTATAATTAAGTTTTTAATTTTTATATTATATATAGGGTATCCCATAACTTTTAATTGATATTTTTGGGAATGAAAGAGAGGATGAAATTTTGAACTAAATTTTGAACAAGATCTTGGGGTAGCCAAATCTCTGTGGTAGGTTTAAGTGTAAACGAGGTAGGAATGTTAGAGAAAATGGAAAAAAAAAGGAAAAAGAGGAAACGTAATGTTATAATTAAATGAGTGTCAGGGTCAATAGAGTGTTTGCAGGGCAACAATAAGAGAAATAATGATAATTATTTATTAAGAGAGCCGCAGGAAGGGAGGTGAAAGTTGCTACGCGTGGATAGTCGCGCGCTCCTTGGCAGGAGGTGAGGTGAAAATCATTTCGTGTGAAAAGTCGCATGCCTCTTGGCAGCGGGAAAATGGGATGAAAGTTTTTGCGTGGAAAGTCTCGCGCCCCTTGGTAGGAGAGAGATAGGGTAAAATCGCTTCGCGTGGAAAGTCGCGCGCCCCTTGACAAGAGGGAGATGGAGTAAAAGTCACTTCGCGACACTATATTAAAAATTTGACTACAATTAATTAGTACTACATTCTTGTAAAATTTCATCGAAATCGAACTTGGGGTAGTATATGGAAATTAAGCCTAATATTCTATTCTAATTTTACAATTTAATTACTACTTTTATGATTATAAAAATAAAAAATAATTAATACTATATGCGGAAATTATTCGTTGTTATACATGAGCGATGTCATATCGATCAAGAAATAAATCAAGATGATAAACAAGGGAGTCAAATAACATCAATAGAATCTCCAGTAAAAGAATAATCGTCATCCTCTCATGAACTCGACATCGTCCATGAAATCATCGATGTCTGGAAAATCGATGAGTTATAATATATCCTTCTAAATAATTTTACGCAAAAATAAAATATATTAAATTATTACCGTATACTCAAGAAATGGCGATTATTTCGAAGAAAACTAAAAACACGAAAACTAATAAAGGTCTCACCGAAGTAATCTACCAAGTTAAGAACGTAGTGGCCGCCCTATCAATAAAAATGTTATTTTATTATTTATATTTGTACCATTTTAAAGTAACTTTATTATATTTTTTAGTAATAGAAGCGTTAATCATAAAAATCGTTTCTTTCTTTACAAAGGAAAAAGATTATTATTTCTCACTATTACACATTTATTAGTTTTATTATGTTTAATTTCATTATTATTGTTAATAGAAGAATTGACTCTTTTATTCACAAGAAACTTGTGAGGCTACATCGATATTGTAAGTTTTTATTTAATAAAGTATCTTTTAAAGTATATATTCTTGCTGCTTTATAAATAAATGTATAAATAACTGAATCCAGAGATGGTCCGTTTTAATCAATCTGCCGGAGTATCTCAAAATCCTTAAGTTTAAGATCAAAAAATTTTAGACAAAAGTTACTAGGAGAAAAAAATGGTTATTTTAATTGACTTTTTTTAAATCCCTAATAATAGAAGTCAAAACGTAGTTAAAACTTAAAACAATGTGATTAAAAAGGTATTCACCACGAGCGCAAGCTATTAGCAGCGAAATATTTATATTTTAATAGATTACAATAGAATAAAAACAATATAATAAAATAGACGTTTCGGCTTTATATTAGGCCATCTTCAGTATTACAAAATTAATATGTATTATAACTTACATAATCTTCTTGATGCTTCCATGGGTGCTTTCTATATAACTAATCTGTGCTTCGCGGGTTTTCTCCATGTCTTGGTCCATTCTTGATGTGCCAACGTTTCGTGGGCCTTGCAGTCCACTTCATCAGGGCGAGGAGCTGATATCAGACTGCTCCTCGCCCTGATGAAGTGGACTGCAAGGCCCACGAAACGTTGGCACATCAAGAATGGACCAAGACATGGAGAAAACCCGCGAAGCACAGATTAGTAACTTACATAATGTTGAGAACATCTAATTTTATTCATGTTGTCATAATGAGATAGAACATTTTACACGTTCGATTACAATATTTTCGAAGCGCTTAGGTTATTGTTATAAAAAATTTTTTTAGTCCATAAAATCATGTCAAATAATTCAGAAGCCAAATGTATTTTTGTCACAAAAGTTAGTCGAACTTATTGAAACACATAATTTCCAGATTCTATTAAATGTGAAATTTATAAAAATTGGTAGTTCTTCAATTGAAAAAATAAATTTAACTGTAATATATAAATTATGATACCTGTGTTAATAATAAGTTGAGTTGTGGAATCCAAGATTTGGAAAATATATTGAATTGTTCAAGAGTTAAAAATATCTAACTGTAATCATGAAAGACGATTTATATACAATTTATGTCCGCGAGTGAAAAATTCTAGAATTGTATGAAAGAAGTTATATTTAACAAGGGCAAGTATGCTTCTGGTAATTTTTCTGTGTCGTTTTATTTATTTATTCCGTTATTTTATTTCGTTGTGTAGATTATTTCTGTGACGTTAGTCTCTTCTGAAAGAATGGTTCTATATTTACAATAATAGTACTTCCTGAATATTATCCAAATTAAATTTGTGACAATATTCAGATTGATGTTGTGAAACAACATTATGAACGCTATTTAATTTTTTAATGTTAGTTTTATGTTCATTTATTTTAGTTTTAACTTTCCTTTTAATTTGGCCCACAAGAGGAGTCACAATCGAGGCAACTATTATATACGCTTATTTTATATACGATATTACATTGTTTCATTCTTTCTAATTTGTCTTTACCAGATTTAATAATGGATTTAACGTATTGATTGGTTTGTAAGCTATTTTAAAATTATTTTTTTCCGCGTTGTTTTAAATATTTCTCCGGATATTTCTTCGAGATATCCTTCATATAAGGAGGAGGTCCTAAAGGAAGGACCAAAGATCCACAAAGAAGGTAATCCCCTAAGGATAGTTAGTTGTATTAATAGTCCTTTATTTCCGTTAGCTATTTAAAAGATATAATTGACAAAAATTTAAAAAAAGAATTTAGTTACATAAAAAACAGCTATGAATTTATTAATAAACTTAATGGTATGACATTAAATTTTGATTACAAAATGGTATCTTTCAATATTGTGTCGATGTATACTAATATTCCTGAAGATTTAGTTGTAAAGGCGGAAACTTATTTGTACACCTAATATCATCCACATATTTATAATAGATTGGAATGTTTATATTCATATTATAAAATATGTTTTTTTTTCAGGTCTTGAATTATTATTATACGTCAGCCAAGATAGGTGACAATATTGAAATAAGATAGAACTCTATTTCCCTGAATATGAACATTCCTAAAAATGAATTTTTGAAGGCCATCGTGAGTCTTTAACTCTACTTATTTCAACTTTGACAACCACTTTTTCAAACAGATCTTTGATATGCCTATGGGATCTCCCTTGTCACCTTGGCTGACGTATAATAATAATTCAAGATCTGAAAAAAAAACATATTTTATAGTATGAATATAAACATTCCAATCTATTATAAATATGTGGATGATATTAGGTGTACAAATAAGTTTCCGCCTTTTTTAATCAAAAATTAAGCATTTATTGTGAAAGAACGATACATAATGTTTTATTGATGTAAGTCAAAATGTAAGTGCAAGTTCTTTTTGCGTTTGGCACGAATCTTCATTCAATAATGCTTCCAATTCCGCGTCTTCGTACACATTCGGCCTTTCGCTACGTTCTTTGTCTTCGACGTCAAATTCACCGTTCTTAAATTTTTGAAACCATTCACGACAACTTCTCTCACTTAAGGCCTCACCATATGCTTCTACAAGCAATTGATGAGCCTCAGCTGCAGATTTCTTCAAATTAAAGAAGTAAATCAAAAGTTCCCGCAAATGACGCTTATTCGGCTCAAAACTCGGCATTTTCGCACAAAAAAATATATGCTGATACAAAATCGCTAGTATTTCAAGGTTATGTTGTTGACAGATGTCTAACCTTACGATATAATGTTTTACATCAGACAATTTTAACTATAGCTTGCTAGTGGCGCCGTCTTTTGTCAAACGGTGGAAATTTATTTGTACACCTAATATCATTTTGGCCGTGCCGATCAACCAAATGAACAGAATTCTAAATAAATTTAACTCGTATCATGACAGACTGAAATTCACTTGCGAACATAATGATGACGGTTCTATTAATTTTCTTGACGTGAGTCTAAGAGTGGAGGATGGATTCATTAAGTTTGACAATTACAAAAAACGAACTCGGGACGATATCTTAGCTACAAATCAAATAGAACATAAAAGATCCATCCTATAGAACATAAAAAAGGTGTCATAATCGGTTAACTCGATAGAATTCTCTTTTTGTCACATCCTAAATACTATAGCAATAACATTGAATCCATGATTAATAATAATAATATCCATGATAATTCTATTGTCTAATGGTTACTCCTTGGATATCATTTTTTTTACAATCAATAAAAGAATTAAAACTTTATCAAGACGGAATAATTTATATAATAATACAAGAGATGATTATGATTATAATAAGAATTTTATAAAAAAATATTTTACAATATCTTATATGAAAGAGAAATTTAAAACGATTGCGGAAAAAAATAATTTTAAAATAGCTTACAAACCAATCAATACGTTAAATTCCATTGTTAAATTGGGTAAAGACAGATTAGAAAGAAAGGAACAATGTAATGTCGTATATAAAATAAGTTGCCTCGATTGTAACTCCTCTTACGTGAACCAAACTAAAAGGAAAGTTAAAACTAGAATAAATGACCATAAAACTAACTAATTAAAAAATTAAATAGCGCTCATAATGTCGTCTCACAACATTAGTCTGAATATTGTCACAAATTTAATTGGGATAATATTCAGATATAGAACCATTCTTTCAGAAGAGACTAACGTCAGAAATGATCTACATAAAGAAATAAAATAACAGAATAAATAAATAAAACGACACGGAAAATTTACCAGAAGCATACTTGCCCTTGTCAAACATAACTTCTTTCACACAATTCTAAAATTTTCTACTCGCAGGACATAAATTGTATATAAATCGTCTTTCATGATTAGAGTTAGATATTTTCTTTTTGACTCTTGAACAGTTCATATGTTTTCCAAGATTTTTTTGGATTTCACTACTCAATTTATTGTTAACACAGGTATCATAATTTATATAAATAAAAAAACAAAGGACTACGAGCCTAAAACAATCATCATAAATTAACAAATTTGTATTAAATAGTTAAAAAATAAAATAAAACATGTCATGAAATTAAAGAAACATGAAATTTAATTTGACCGTCAGCAAGTAAACAACACAAACATTTAGATCCCTGTTGGATCATTTTCAATGTGACGCAAAAATAACAATAGAAATGTTACATAGATAAAATATATAAAAATTAATTAAAAATTCGCTCTCGGCGTATCAACTATCGTATCAACTATAAATCTCGTTCCAAAATAAAAAGAAAATTATGTAAAAGTTGTAGTTGACAACAATGTGTTCCTTCGGATTGTGTATGTAGAACAAAGACGAACATGTTTCTTATTATGTGTGTCAAAATGATGTATTATCGATTAGACAACGCGATGAGAATTGAAAATAATCATCTCTCTAGGAAGCTAAAAGATAAAGTTTTTTTCTAGCTCCTTTAAGGATGAGTGCCCTGATTCATTCCAACGCTGTCTTGGCCGCAGCCCTATGCCACCAGATTACCACATAAAGCAGCCTAGGGCAGAGCAATGTAGAGCTAGTAAATTTTTTCCGGCTGTAGACCCCATGTCTGTCCAAAAGTCCTTCTACACACCCAAAAAGTAGATGCAGATTTTCTTGCATGTTAGATCTAGATGCAGTTTCCAGGTTAGCCTCTTATTCAGGGTAACTCCAAGATATTTAATTCTTCAGGGGCAGGTCACTAACCTGATCTTGTTTAAGACAGGTCCTGTGCAAGGACTTATCTAATACCTGTGAAAATGACTAGACTCGTCTTCATCGATTTAACCGATAGGCCAGTCCCTCGTCTCTCCTGACTAATCTCCAGTGCTCCTTGCATGAGCTCAAGAAGCATTTCAAGAAAGGGTTCTTGAATAAAGATTGCCAAGTCATCGGCATACCCAATTGATTTGAAGCTTCTATCATTGAGTTTCTTCAATAGTTTATTAGCATCAGAAGAGTTGAGAGAGAACTCTACCTTACAGGAAACCCCTGTCCTATCTTTCTACATTCTTTGATCCCAGCGAGGTCGTGATGTGACGACCCAGCATGGTCCGGATACACTCAACGAATTTTGTCGGTATTCTGAGCGCCGTCTCAGAGCAGACTACTTGGTGTTGTTAAATGTCCCCTCTAAGTCCAAATGAGTCTTCTACGAAGCCTCCTTATTGTATCTCCTCTTCAATAATTGCGACGACCAAATGTAAGGCCGTCTCTCCAGAATAGCCAGTTCGATATGCATGCTGGTTGAAATGCAAGGGATTCTGCACCAATACCTTAGTCCGTAAGTATCGATCAATTTTTCTATCGTCTTTAGCAAGAACGCATTAGCGACTTTGTATCTAATTCAATTGTTACATTTATAAAGCAGCAACAATTTTAAAAGTTACGTTATCAAATAAAAATAAAAAACTTATAATATCGATATATGTTAGCACAAGTGGTTTTTTGTCAGTTAAAGAAGATTTATTCATTTCACAAACTTATGGGCGTGCAATAAACAATATCGATCGAGAAACCAAGACTCGCAACGCCAACGGCGATCTTCTACTAAATTGCAGAAATTGGTGATGCTGATGATTACACACAGAAGACAACGGTAGATGCTCAACACAAAGAGCATTAGGAAGAACAGTGTAACCAAAAATTGTGGTATGATTAAAAATTTTGCCAAAGCTTCCGGATAAGATACGAAAGCCAGGCCCTGCGCGTACAATGTCATTATTATCGTTATCGATCTCGTGGACGAGATTGCCAAAAATTTCAAAAATAATCGTGTCCGCCATCAAACTGGTGCAAAGATCCAGACTTGTCACGTTCGTGCAATCCCTGCAAGTCTTCTGCTAATTTTCTATTAAATTCATAATGCATTTAAATTTTATATATTTAGAACCTTCTAGTATTACTAATACATAGTCCCATTTTTATTTTGACGAAAAAACATTATCATAATGTTACGTCCGTACCGAGTAAGAATATAAGAAATAACGATCGGCGCGACATGAGATTACCGTACGAGTCACGGGATTAACGTAGAGAAAGAAAAAGATTGATTGAATATTTCTTTGGATAAGAGAGGTACAAATCGATCAGTCAAAATCGAGTCTCAGATTTAGCGGCCAAAAAAAAAATACAATCTTAACTCGAAATCTTAAACTAGCAAATTCGAATTAACAGAATTTTAGAAACAGATAATTTATTAATTAATTTATGACAATAGAAAAATGGTAAAGATAAAGGAAATTGCCATAACTGACATTTTATACACCCAAACTGAATAAGTGAAGTTATTAGATCAATTTTGACGAATTATATTTAATAAATAACAGGATTTAAGAAGAATTTTAAAGATTCGAGAATTTTAAAGTTCATCATTTTGTATCTGCTGGAAAAGGAAAGGTTGTGGGAAGAAAGTCACGCATCGTGTATCGTTTCTCATTTTCTTTACTTATTTTTATTTTGTATCCAAAAGACACCCGAGAAATCTTCCATTCATCAACACATGTATCAAAAACGACGCGAAGAAGCTGTCTCGGAAAAATGCGGTTTCTCGGGCACTGTAGCGAAACGGCGGCGGGAAGAGTAGCCTAGCTAATTGAACTCGTCGGCCCACGCGTTTCTCTCGCCTAGTCATAATAAATATAATTTCATAATGTAAAAGAAAAAAGAGACATAAATACAGAAATTAAATTAGTAGATATACTAGGCCAGTTCTGGATAAATTCGTGTTAGTGTGTATACATATACGCGGTGTGTGTATGTGTGTGTGTGTGTGTGTGTGTGTGTGTGTGTGTGTGTGTGTGTGTGTGGGTTCGAGGGTGGGGGAAGTACGTTGTTAGATGTGAGGGAGGGGGTCAGTAGGCGAGGGAACCGATGAAGAGGGGATTGACGTCACTGAGCGAGGGGACTGCGAGAGGGAGACCAGGGCCCACCATGTTATACTCTCTCTCTTCCACCCATTATAAGGTGCAGTTCTCTCCCTTCAATTTGTTGCGATCCTATACTTATTCGTGCTCTCTCTCTCTTCTTCCCGTTGCAGTCCCATACCTATCACATTATTCGCGTGCTCTCTTTCTCCCATTGCACTCCTATACCTACCTATCGTCTTCCTTATGCTCTCTCGCTTCCTCTCGTTGCAGCCCATACCTACCATATTATTCGCGCTCTCTCTTCTTCCGTTGTATTCCTTCCTCGTTATCTTTTTTTCTCGATTTTATTAAGATGGGTATTCATTTAATGATTTTTTAAATAATATGACTTAGTCTAAAAGTAACAATTTTTTTAGTTGTAATGAGTGCCTTATCAACTAATATACGAAGTATGATGAAGGAATGGTGTAGGGAGAAATAATAATTTTAAATATAAAATAATATTTATTAATATTTAATATTAATATTATTTATTTTAATTATTAATATTAATTTCATAATAATTTAATAATAATTATTAATATTATTAATATTAATTTTATTTATTTTTTAATATTCACATTTTTTTGTGTAACCTACTGTAACAAGACGATTATATAATAATTTTCTTTATGATAATAATGTTTCTGTTTTGGTGTTGTTAAGTGTTTATAAAAGACCTAATGCAGTCGTCACTGTTCTTCGTTTTTTCTGTCCGACAAAAAAGCATTATATTAATATTTAAATATAATATTTTAAATAAAATAAGATACTTACAATTAATTCTACATTTTCTCGGGCTTGTCGATTTCATATGGACGAAATCCGAATAAGTAGTAGAGGTCGAAAGATACCCAATTCAAATTATCTTCTGGATACTCCTCCCAGAGCTCGTCGAGTACCTGCCTGTCAAACAATCTCACTAATCGAACATTTTGATCTATATTAATAAATTCTCTTATCTTTATGTCCCGACGCTGAATGTCTTGATAAAAAATAAATATATATCATTAATTAAAAAAAATTACATTTATAAAAAAATGTTGTACATAAAAGTTTACTCACCACAGGCACTATTTGTATCCCTAATTCATTTTTTAGGTGTAGCCGTTCGACAGGCTCATTGTCAACCATTAGCACCTAAAATTAAAAAAGAATCATTAAAAAATTACACTAAAAGAAAAAAATCACACTGAAAAAAAATCACACATATATATCTAAGACTCATCCCCCCCCCCCTGAACCGGATATTTGTACGTTTTTCTAGTGTTTCTTGCAAGTTATACATTTCTTTTTTTCACAATATAATTACACAGTTTCGAGGTGCTGCAGAGATAGAATCTGCTGACACACTGGCTGACTGATTGCTAAGGGTTGCATGAGAAAATGTAGCTATAGCAAAAAATTGTACATGACCTATTTAACTTAAGTGGCATTGGAAGATTCGTTTTATAGCATTGACCAAGATTTGCTTATCCATGTTCAAAGGGTTTTTTAATTGATTCAATCGAAATGGTCTGTCCCAGGATATCTGATATTTTGAAAAGAATCCTTAGCATTGCCTCTCGGTCAAAAGTACATGAAAAAAGTACCACATCCGAAAGACACGAAAAAAGTAAATATTTTTTTGCAAGATATCATTTACAGAAAAAATAATTTCATGTTAAAATTATGTATCTCAAAAAAACTAATTTTTAATAGTATAAGACAGTATAAATGGCGAAGCGTGACACGCGTTTTCTTATTCGTTAACTTGAATACTTATTGAATACTATCGAATAGCTATTATATTATTAACTGATTCTTAATTACTGAGAAAGGGGAAAGAAATTAAAACGTATTTAAAAAAAAATCTCACACTTTATTTTTTTCAAATTGATACAATTCTTTTTGACCACCAGTTGTACTCGTATATTTTAAATACATTCTGTAACGCACAATTCTTAGCTTGTTTTTCATATCGCATAGTATTAGTAATACCTAGATTATTCAAAGATTCTATATCTTTGTAATCAACATCCAAGGTTTCAATGATCATGTCGTCACTATCGAGTCAACTATATCAGCCAACTATTCATGTTTTTGACATCCTTTAACATATGTGAGAGTCTTATTGTCGTCATTCTCTTCCGCACCGATTATAGTCATTATAATCAGACGTTTCGCCATATTGTACGAGATCATTCCGTCTTCCCATTGCAATTCATGGTGATAAGCATTCAATCAGGAAGCATAAGACTTTTCGGATCTTGTCAAGATATTCCATGGCATGGAGTATGTAAAAATGTGATGAGGAAGAATCCTTTTCTCAGCACCGCTACTTCCTTCATAATAAATCTCCTTCCAATGATAAAATCTTGCATACCACAAATGTTGGTATGGCCATAGCGAACGACTTTTTGAGACTGTGCTCGATCAGGAAAAAATCTTGACTTTTATCCCTTATACCGAAAAGAGAGGGGGAGAGTATTACTCTTTCGCGAAAACGATAATTTACGTAATCTTTCGTACTACGTTGGACATTGGGCTGTATTCGATCACGCGGTCGTATATGATGAGGCAATAGGCGGTTGTACTCGCGGGTATTCTCTTTGAATTCAAATTCTAATCGTACATTCATAGTGCCACTCTTGACGGACTCATTTTGTCGCGAGAAGTTAATGATTACTAGAGTAAAATCTCTCAAATCTCCCACTATGTAATTGTTATCATTGCGCGCTCGTATCAAAATCAATTCGTGACGAGCGTTAATTATCACACGTTTGTAATCTTCGCAAAGCCCAATAACATGCAGCGGCACACAAAAATTAAAGTATCCATGTGTCCATGTGTCCATCATTAGACTTTTCGCGGTATCATTAGAGTCGAGAAATCCCGCACTATGCAATTTCATTAGAAAACGTTGCATAATTCTTCATAAGACTAGTCATTCCAACGTTTCTACTATGGTCGATCTCCATATTATTGAGTTTGGGCTGTAATTGGGCAGGCCTAAATATAACTACTTCAGGGAAAAAATAGAATCCAAACTAGGCTTTACACGGGCGACTATAAGGAAACTTAAGTTAAACTATCCTGACTATGTCCTAAATGGGCATGAGTTTGATAAACCTTTACTTTGGATGCCTCAATAATGCCCATATGGAGTCAGTATTAAAATATGGAATTCCCCTGGATAAATTTCCACACGAGCTCATATCGATTGCGTTGGAATCGGTTAAAAACTTACTTATACAGGGTGCGTCACCAAAATCCGAACAAACTTCAATTTAAATTTTCCGCTATATTATGCCTTCGTCGAGAGATTGTTGTTGGCGTCCGAGAAAGTCTGATACTAGTAAAAAATATTTTCAAAATGACTGCGATGTTGGAACCAAGTGCGGAGTAATCGAAGAGCCGCGATCATCGAAGGCCTTCGTGCTGGACGCTCAGTAACGGAAATAATTCGGTTCTTTGAATATCCGAGATCAATCAAAATTTATGACGTTGTGACAAAATATATGGCTTTAGAACACTCCAATGAAGGTTCCAGTA
This sequence comes from Acromyrmex echinatior, assembly GCF_024713525.1. NCBI lineage: Eukaryota > Metazoa > Arthropoda > Insecta > Hymenoptera > Formicidae > Acromyrmex > Acromyrmex echinatior. The sequence continues at coordinate 4,523,669 of NC_141858.1, read as the reverse complement.
TGTCAACAAGAAAGAATTACTCGAAAAAACGCACCGCGAGGATCCCCATAGTCGTTGAAAGGACTCAAGCGCTGATTTTGGATGACCCATTTGCAAAAATTAGCATCGATTGTTGGTGTAAGCGAGCCAACAATGCATTAAATTGCCGAGGAAGACCTTCCATACAAATCATATATTATACATTAAAAATACGACAGATACTTTCTAAAGCTGCCAGGACAAGCCGAGTTGCTCGCCTCGGCTCCCATTCTGGCCTTCCAACAGCCCAGATTTAAATCCCTTGGATTACTATGTATGGAGCATAGTCGAAAGGTACAAACAAGTCTCGGCCAGGGGCGGGGAGTAAATTTTTTGTATGTGTGGAGTGGATCCGAGTTCCGGGGGGCGCGTGTGAAGACGTTTAAAAAAAAAAAGGTCGAAGGAAGGAATCCTACTCCGAGAAGAATGGAAATATTTATAGATTTACACTTACAATATACAAAAACAAACAAAAAATGAGTAAAGTACATGAATATTTATTTTGCTATTCTTTATTTCTTTATTGCGAATGTAGCTTGAATGTTATTTTTATTTATAAATTCATTTATAAGCTCGTTTAAGTCTATCTCTTCAATCTCTTCCTTAAACATATGAATTATGGCAATGCTGTTTAAATGATTTTGGAACATTGTAGAACGTAGATAATTTTTCATAAAATATGTATGTTTCAGATCGAGAATAGAGGCCGTCATTTAAGCTAATAAGGGATATAATAATTGTGCTCTACAGGGATCCCTCAAGTGCCATGTAAAAGGATTTTTGTAATATTTAATTTTTCATTAAAAACATTTTGTTTAAAGAAATTGTTCGATTTGTCCGGATTTTGGTGACGCACCTTATATAAACTCTACATGTAAAGAATATTTTACGTATTTATAAAGAGTTACATTTAATAAAAAATATATGCTTTGTTTATCATAATCAACATTATTTTTGCAATAAATTTTTTCATAATGCTATTGAGAAGACACTTGCCCAAGAATACGTATATATTTTTTATTTTCTTAATCAAATTGATCTCCTATAAAAATGAGTATCAAATCGGTACTTTACTAATCGGTACTTAATTTACTTCAAACTTTCACTAATTTATTTCAAACTAAAAAATAGCTTAAGCAATACTTTACAGTTCAAACTCATACAATATGAAAAAAGAGTATGTATTTTTGATCTTGTGCTAAATGAATTTTTTAGGTTATAAATATATAAATTATCTTCAGAAAACATTTCAGAATTCACATGTACAAAAAATATTGAAAAGATATATGTATTTTTTCAATATTTTAGAAAAGTATTCGAATTTGTATAAAAAATCTAAGAATTTTTTTTAAATGTTATAAAATTATATTCTGCAAGATCATACACTACTTAACAAAAAATAGACACACTTAACACTTTCAAATACGGTCAAAATTACATAATATTCAAATCATTGTAATTGAAAAGTCAAAACGCAGACAAAAAAATCAAAACAGTGTTTGAAAGCTTGAAATTCTTATTTTTGAAATTGGTAATTGATATTTCGATCTGACTGATTTTTTTTTAAAGCTATACGGATACAAATGGATATCCGCTAAATCTAAAAATTTTGTAAAATGTTTACAACATTTTATAGTATAATGAATTAGAAATCGCACACAAATGTAATTTACAGCAGTCGAAAGAGCGAATCTTTACCTTCACTGTTAAAAATGTCATGAAATTTAATGTATTTTTAAGTTACATAAATTAAATTAAATTTTATGATACTAAATTAAATTTAATGTAGGTATCTGTAACTGAAAAGTATATTGTGTTCACGTACATGAAAGTTAGTCTACTTTTCATAAATACGAAGTTTAGTATATTTATATATCATTAAATTATATGTAGATTTGAAATTTAATGTAAGTAAACATTAAATTTAAATTATTTATAACTTTATTTTTACTGACAACATTAAACATTTTTAATGTACCTGTTTGAAATTTGCTTCCATTACATATAACGGAAGCAAATTTCTGTTTTTTAACAGTATTCAATTTGTTTTTTTATTGGGGGTTATACGATTATTTTTACCGAGTTATTGAAATAAAAACAATTATTTTTGCTTGAATGTTGAATGAGAAAAAAATCATATGTTCAATAGAAAAGTATTAAAGGTAAAGATTCACTCTTTTAAAATTGTAAATTTTTGTGTGATTTGAACTTCGCGCCATAAACTTTTGTACAAAATTTTTAGATTTTTAGATTGATATCTATTTATGTCCGTATAGCTCTGTAAAAAATTGGTCAAATCGAAATATCAGTTTGATTTCAAAAATAGAGATTTCAAGCTTTAAAATGCTTTTTGAAAATTTCATTATGATCATTTTCCACGAACTATATAGTTACTACATCTTCAAGTTAAAGGGTCATTTAAAATCAGCATTAAAAAAGCCAAATTCCAATTTACGTATTTCTGCGAAAAATGATTACGGAGTGATGTTTGAAAAAGCATTTTAAATCATAACTTTCGAATGCTTCAAATCTATGTATAAATTTTATTTATACACATGGTATTAATTTGAAGTGAATTTTGTAAAGGAAGATGATTAAAAAAAAGCCGATTTTTACCCACTTCAAGGTGCAGTAAGTAAAAGGAATAGCGTTTTTTTATAGATTTTGACTTCCTGAATACGATAATTAATTTGTTCAAAAAAATTGTATGTTCAAAAAATTTGTATCATGTTCATGCTCAATTTTCAAGGTGTTCTCTATAGATCCCGAACTTTTTATTAACATTATTGTATTCAGGAAGTTAAAATCTAATAAAAAACGCTATTCCTTTTACTTATATCTTTATGAGCAAAAATCAGCCTTTTTTTAATTTCCTCTGTGTTAAAAAATAAACTTCAACTTCGATGACATACATGGATTAAAGAATCTCCTCAGTTCTATACAATGCTCAATAAAAAAAGCAAATTGAAGGTAAAAATTCACTCTTTCGATTGTTATAAATCGTTTGTATGCGTTTCTATTTTGTACCATGGAACATTGTAAATTTTGTAATTTTATAATTTATGGATTTCACGGATATCTGCGTGTTTATATCCGCATGGATTTCAAAAACATCAGTTAGATTGAAATATAACCAATTTCAAAAATAGAGATTTCAAGCTTTCAAATACTTTTTTAATTTTTTGTTTGCGATGATGTTTCATTGAATTATAATGATCTGATTTGTACAATTTTAAGCATGTTCAAAAGTGTTCCCTACTCTCTAAATCTCGTGGAGTGAAATCTCACTCGAAGAGACTGAAAATTTAATTTTTTCTGTTTTGAAAAAAGAGTGAAACTACTACAGTCACTCTTGTTCAAGAATGGCAGATTTTCACTACTTCGTATTTTCACTCTCTTTTCGAGACAGGCTAAATTTTCAAGTTTCTTCGAATGAGATTTTATTCCACGAGATTTAGAGAGTATTCTTTGTTGAGTAGTGTATTAAAAGATTCTAAAAAAATTTTCGTCGGGACAAGGTAGAATGATTCTGGAAATATTTACTTTGAAATATTGTGCTCGAAGTTATTGTGGGAAAAATACATGACAAATACATCACCGTGTCGAAGCACATACCGAAGAAGAAGAATGTTTGCGAATACCGTCCATTGCTCTATCCAACTGCTTTTATTATTAAAAGGCTGACCATGATGATGTATGGAAAAAGAGCCAGGTAATAAGCTGCTTTACCTACTCTTGACGCTTTTGCAGATCACCACATAGACGAATATCTAACTAGCTAGCAACGCGAGAACTAATTTCCATGAGGATAGCCCGAATCCGTCCTCAATCCCCATTTCATTAAGAACATATTTTCTGATATACAGACAGTTAGAAATGTTTGTCTATTTAAGAAATTAAAATCCTGACTTTTTGAATGTTTATCGCTTATTACAGTAACATGAAAGAAAATATTCTATAATAAAGATAAAAAGTGAAAGTTAGATAAGCCAGCGATTTAATACATTATACATGCAATTTAGTGGATTATTGTTATATATTATTGCATAACTCCAAGAGATACGGACATTTTTATTTTGAATCTCGTTGCGGAACAAGAGCTTTGAGATACAAGTGAAGAGCTTTCACATACAAGTGATATATAATAATTACAAAAGACTCTTAATAATTTATAATTGATATTATATGACAATAGTAAGTACGCAAACGGATGTAATAATAACGTCACATTTAAACAGAAGAATAGTACATACACAAGTCTTCTGATGACATCATAAAAAGCAAAAGGAAAATTAATGTACCTAAAATAGGGGTCGGCGGAACTTTTGCTTCCGTTTTTGCCGGTCGATGAGCTATTGAAACACGTGTCGCACCATTCCTCCTAACAATAGGACCACGGAAGCACTGACTGACAGCTTGCTACCATATAATAGAGCATCAATGCCATAAGAGCACAATAATAGGTGATCACAGAGAATACTGATACTACTACGCCGTAGCCGATGCCTAAATGATCTATGAATTAATCAATTGTAATTAAATTCATTGACTGTTTTATTTATCTATATGATATTAATTAAAACTATTTATATAAACTCAATGCGTGCATATATATTATGTATACATATTATTATTCATACATGCACAAATAATAATAATAAGTACGTATGAAAAAACTTTATTTTCTCCCTCTTATGCTCCTCTTCCTTTCTAGCTTACCACTTTAACCTTCTTGTCTTGATATGTGTATTTTACATTGTCTCTGAGCATCTTAGAGAGATGATTACATTCAATCTCATCGCATTGCCTAAGAATAGATAATATATTACATTGACGCACAATAGAAGATATTTATTCTCATTTGAATTAGCTATTACTAAATTAAATATATATAATTTATGACGGTACATCACACAATTTCAATCCGTATTAATGACTCTAATGTACATTTCTTATAATATTAGATTACTTTTTTACTTTTTTATTTTTATTACTTGCGACTTAGTTTGTTTTCCTCTTATTAGATTTGATTACTTATTCCTGTGACAATTTTACATTACATTTGTACTTTTTAACAGAAACAAATATGTTCGTCCATAATCTACATAATCCAGAGGAATACATTGTTATCGATTACAACATTCTTATAACTTTTATTTTATATTGGAGTGAGATTGATAATTAATACTGCGATCGAGAACGAATTTTAATTTTTATATATCTTATCTATGTAATATTTCCACTGTTATTTTTGTTCACATTGATAATGATCCAACAGGGATCGAAACGTTTGTTTTGTTTTGTTTGTTACCGGCAAATTAAAGTTTATATTTTAACTAGATGACATGTTTTATTTATTAACGATTAAAAAAATTTTTTTAATTTATAATAATTTTTTTAGCCCTTTGTCTTTCTGTTTGTTATATATGAATTATAAGAAACAAGAGCGGAAGACGAATTTATTTAGTTTAAAGTTGCAATTTGTAATGAAGTAGTATCAATTGAGAGGATGGGCGAAATAAAGGCCTAATTACAAAATCTTTATTTTAATAAAAATTAAAATAACTTGTAATTTTTTTATTATACACAAGTAGGTACAGTATCAATTAATGAATTTATGTTTTTAAGAAGTTACATGTTACAATACTTCTCCATCACAATCAATATTCCATAAAAAAATTTAATCTTTCGGAAAAAGGACTTAAGTAGAATTGTACCTTTATTTCGCCCATTTTCTTAATTGTAATACATACTAATTGTAATACGTATTAATATATATTGGGTGTTCAAGATAAAGCGTTACAAATTTTTATCTCGAAAACACATTATTGAGAAAAATTGTTCAGACAAAAGTTGTAGGGTTCAAAAAGATCTATTTATTGATCTTCGTCGGTTTGACTTTGGATGGCGTCGTCAAAATTAAGGTCACATCGATTTTTTAAAATGGGACACTTTATTTTTGATTCCAGAATCTAATAACTGATATTGAGAGCTTTTCAAAATATTAATTATATAATAAAATTATTTTTTATTGAGTACTTTTCGAGTTTTGATGTTTGACGGTTACAGTACCGTCGGCATTAGCAATATTCAAGATGTCCGACCAATGGTTAAAATCTCTTGAATATTGTTCAGGATCATGTCTTGGATAATATTTGTAAAGATCACCATTAGAGATTATTCCTCTCATTTTTATTTTTGCATTAAAAATTTATTTTTAAAAATGAAAATAAGATTATGAAAATACAACCTGCAATAGCTTTAATCTTAACAAATAATATCAAGACATGATCCTGAATAACATTCAAGAGGTTTTAATCGTCGGTCAGATACCTTGAGTCAATAATGCTGTGTTTTCGAGATAAAAATTTGTAACGCTTTATTTTGAACACCCAATATATATTAATACGTATTACAATTAGTACGTATTACAATTAAGAAGATAAGGGCGAAATAAAGGTACAATTCTACTTAAGTCCTTTTTCCGGAGATTAAATTTTTTTATGGAATATTGATTGTAATGGAGAAGTATTTTTACATGTAACTTCTTAAAGACATAAATTCATTAATTGATACTGTATCCATTTTGAGATAAAAATTTGTAACGCTTTATTTTGAACACTCGGTATATTAACACATCAGAAGCCGCTGATAATAATACGTCTTTTTATAAAATTTAGTTGCTGTTAATAGTAAAAACACAATAATATGTTTTTTCTGTAGCTGAATCTGTAGCTGATTTCTGCAGTAGTATGTATTTTTTTATATATTTCAAATTCAAATTCATAAAAATAAACTTTTTAGTAGTTGAAATTAATTTTGATCTAAAAATTAAACAAATTTGTTTACATATTTTTTTGACACAAAATGTAAAAAAATAAAAATGAACTGTTTTTTGTATTTTCAAAGTAAAATCATGAAAGAGAGATATGACATATTTCATTTCTTAATCCCGTGAAATTTCTTTATATAAAAGCAAGTTTTTAAAAGTATTCTATAAAAAGGAAAAATTATATTATATTATTATGTCAAAAGTATATTTTTGTAAAAACGTTTAAATAGTTTTATTTTTACGTAAAAATGTTTTATTAATTTTTTCAAAAGTATCTAATAAATTTTGAAATTTTTTAGATCTTACATTCTTTATATTGATAATTTGACATTTCCTTCGTTTTAATTTGTAACAAATAAATTGTAAATTTCCTTTAATTTTTATCAATAGATAGTTATAAACATGATATTTTAAACCAAACTTTACGATTTTCATTCTTATTTTAACAATAGAAAATTCTGCAATAATCATGTATTGAAGATTTAAGTTTATTGTATGTAGCTTTTAGTTTTAAAAAGAATATTAGAAGCGAACAACTTTCGGTTGGCAGCAGTCAGTCGTAAAAAATACATAAAGAAAATATTTGCAAATTGTAAAATGTATTTTTTTAAAGAAACAACAATTTAAAATCAATAGAACAGATTTATAAACTGAAAATTCTCCGGTAATGAATAACCATATATTTAAAATATTGAATTATGCTTTACCAGAAAATGGAGTTATATAATTGTTATATAATTGTTATAGAATTGAGATAAATATGATTTTAAAACAAATAAAAAATAGAGTAAAAAATGGGCAATTAAGAGCCTTAATACGCGACAATTGGTGCAATTATCATAAACATATATATTTCGATTGTATCTATTACATAATATACAAAATGAACTGAATATTTATTACGTCAAAGAAATCGAGTACAACAAGCAAGTCTCACAGATTATCATGTCTGGAGTGTATGTAACCGTCAGTTAGCTGATTAATTAAGTGCACACCATAACTGCACAATAATATAAATTAAATAAATTAAAATTGACAAAAGATAAAATTAAGTTAAAAAATTAAATTTCTCGTAAAAACATAACGTTCGCAGTGTCAAAAGCAGAGTCAACTTATGTAAACATTAGATTATTATCAATTATTGGTATGATTGGAGACTGCTGAGGATGGCTTGAATATAGCCAAAACGTTCAGTTTTGTATATTATGTAATAGATACAACCAAAATATATGTATATATGATAATCGCACCAATTACCGCACATTAAAGCTCTTTTTGTACTTAATTGCTCGTTTTTACTCTATTTTTTTTATTTGTTTTAATATTTGAAGAGTTCAATTTGAATTATTCGTTTTGTTTAAATATGATTTTATTTTATTCTAAAATAAAAGAAAAGTTTTCGGCATATTTTGCAAATATATTATATTAAATGGAAATATTGTTTTATTAAAAAATTTTTTTTAATCATTGCCAGAATCCTATTCACAAATCATATAATCTTTCTCCCTCATAATTATCTTTCTTTCCTCTCTATACATCTCCCCTCCTATGTTTCTTCTACCTATCCCCCCTCTTTAATCTCACTTCCCAATATTTTCTAACATCAACTTTAATTCCTTCTCTGAAAGTCATTTTAAATTTATTTTGTCTAATAACGAAGATAAGAGACATCGATCTTTCTCTCATCGCATTGTCTATTGTACTTTATTCATATTATTTAATTTTTTTGGACTGAACTCTCAACTACAATTATAAAAGATATTTTTCTTATTTAACTTTAATGAGTATTTAATTATTTTAATTGAATAGATAGATTTTTTTACATTGTACATTTTTAATTTTTATTTGTATCAATATTGTCTCATCAGATTATATCTTTCTCTCATTCTTATAATCTTATTATATTTATAGCTATAATATATGCATTATATTGTATTTCGTTCTCTGGATATCAATATACATATAATCATACACCGACGTTCTTTTGCTGTACAATTTTACTAACAAGACGAAGATTCTTTAATTATTGATACCAATAGTTAGATGTCTTGATATTGCGAAGTATATTTTCATTTGCCATCGATCATCCATATATAAGTTTTTACTTTTCTGACAAATTCTAATGTATGTATTTTATGTTACTGTTCAGTTTAATTAACAAGTCGACGATCCTTCTTAAGTTATTGATTACCAACAATTATATAGTTATTCAATGCGAAGTATAGTATTTTCAATTTTCGATCGACTTTATGTTATGTTTTTTTACCGTTTAAACATATTTTATAAACATTGATCCAATCGTGATCGAAACGTTTGTTGTTATTAGCTATGTATGTTATTAAATTTCATAATTAATTTATTAAAAAATTTTTTTATACTTATCTACTAATTTTATAAGTAAAATTTCTGACTCGGAGCCCTTTTTCTTGTTTTAAAAAAATTTTTTTATTTTAATAAAGTTTGCGAGAATTTTAACTGTGAGTATTTTCTCACTTATGAAGTTATCAATCTAAAGATTTGATAAGGGCAGAATTTATTTATATTTATTTATTTAAAAGAATCTTATTTTAGATCGTACATATTATATGAGAACACAATCGATAAAATAGAAGCCTATACCGGTCGAAACTAGATCTTTAATGCTTCTAAATAATTTTTATGTGAATTTATATATCAAATATGTAGTTATTTGAACGGAGATAGAATTTATTTAATTATTTGAATGTATGCTGTTCTAAACTTATGCGTTTTAAGTGACAATTTCTAACATTTTTTTCTATAAAATTGAACCCTTGGTCTTCGCGGAAAGTATGTTGAAATACAGGCGACACCAACTAGATTTGTACGCAAGATTTGCATAAACTGCTCATTTCTATGTAATCATTTCTATGTAATAGAAAGATTTGCCAACTATAAAGAGCACCAATATGTAGGGAATTAGGAAGGCTCCGCCGCTGTTCTCGTAGACCGTGTATGGAAATCGCCAGATGTTCCCGAGTCCGATCGAGAACGCAGGACATGAGAAATTCCAACCTATTTCTCCATTACGCTCTCGTCTTCTCCTCATCCATCTTGATCAACAACAAAATCTGTGAAGCAATTAAAGTTGTCGGATATTTCGGAAGTTCTTGCAAAGGAAATCTCGATTAGAGTTGCGTATATGAGATATGCTTCCTGCTGAACTTACTTTACTTTTGAATTCATTTCCGCCAGCTAATGACGGAATAGATAGCTTGAATAAATCAGAAGTTCCTCTACCAGGAGTTCCGTTGGTAACACAATTCTGCGAAATTATTGATTATCTGATAATTTTTTTCTATGGCAAAATAGGAGGTAAACCGTCGCATATGCGGTTACAATATGTATGAATTATATATAATCGTTGATCACAGCGTGTCTCAGGCTGACCTCCAAATATGAGAAATTGCTTACAATGCAACATGACACCACAGAAACGGCTATTCAACTTAACAATATGTTATAAATTAATCCAATGAATACACTTCCTAATTAAATTTATTTTGTAGTGTATTTCTATTTATTTTGTAATGTATTTCATATATAATTCTAACATTTGTGTTTACAGTTGGCCGACTTTAACTTTCTTTCTGTGTACAGAGGTAAGGTTAACACTTCAGACTAATAAAAACGCAAATAAAAAGTTGCCGAATAGAAAATTTTCAAAGTTTTCTTAGAAATGCTTCTTAAAATATTTGTACACAGAGAAAAGATTAAATAGAAGATGTAGATATATGACTTTGGTAAATATTTACTTTAAGAAAGGCTTCTTCGATAACAATGATCTTGACATATGTTGTCAAGGTCATGATCTCGAGTGACGTTTAATAGGTTTTAACCATCGTTCATTATTTGCTAAAAAGTTATTAACAAAAAGGATTTAAAAAATATCGTCTTATTTCTATCATAAAAAAAAGCATATCTCCCTTGAGAAGGAGAGAAATGAGGTAGACCTAGCTTTGTGTTGAAAATTGTACGTCCCTAGGCAGGAAATATGATGATGTGGATCTCGCTTCGCGTGGGAAGGTGAACGCCTCTAGGCAGGGAGAATATGGGGTGACCTCTCGTTTTGCGTGGGAAGTTACATACTCCTCTCGTCGGCCCACTCCATACCTCTCACCTATCTAGAGTTATCCGACTTTCCATGTAAAGCAATATGAATACGAAATTTGATTGTTAATAACTTTTTAATGAATAACGAACGACGGCTAAAATCTGTTAGATATCACTCAAGGTCATAACCTTGAAATATATTAAGTACTAGCGCTAATCCTAATGAAAATAAAAATCAGAGCGTAAATTAGATGTAATGGGAGAGTAACAGAAGCATAAATGAAAATTTAGGAGACGAAAATTAAAACATCAAAATGTAAAGGAAGCGGAAATGCTTTTTTTTACATTTCATTATTCCAATTTTCGCCTTCTAGAAGTTTCGTTTACGCTTTTGTTACTCTCCTATTATATTCGACTTACGCTTTGATTTTTATTTTCATTAGGGAACGTTTTAACATTGACAATAGCTCGAAAATTTAATAAATTGATTCTATTTATTATGTAAAGACGTATGTAAAACCAGAAGTCAATTTTTTGTCTAGTTCACAAGTTATCATCACAAATTAAAGTTATAATTTTGCAAGAGTTCTTATGGAGTATCTAGTGGAAATAAATCGCTAAAATCGCTGAAAATATGCCGAAATCTATATCAGTTGACTCATTTTAATATAATTCATACAGAAATGAGTTAATTGATATAGATTTTCAGCGATTTATTTCCAAACAGCAGCATATTTCCACTTATATATCAACAAAATTATAAAGAAGAACATTGTCAATATTCTGAAACTTTGTGAGTAAATAACATACTGAGCAACGTTCCTAAAAAAAAATTCATGTCGATTTACTAACCGGTTATCAAGATATTAACGATAAAGCAACACAAAATTCCGAATCGGGTACATAACTTCACTTCGATTGCTCAAAACGTGGCAACAGTGTCAATATAGTACAAAGATTAGTTTATATATCTTTTTGATTTTTAAGTTCCATGTTATGTCTGATGTACATTAAATGCTATTAATATGCGACACGTCTTTTGTTTCTTTCTAGTACGAAATGACAATGGAATCGACATTGAATCGATGTAGATTTGATATCAGAATCAATATCGATATCGATTCCATTGTCATTTCTCACTGGATTACAGTCATGATATAAAGACAAGGATATGCTCGTCCGGTGGTAAAGCGTATATGTAGCAGAGCTATTTTGGCCAGTCGGTTTATCCGAACGTATATGATACACTCGGCACGTCCCTATATGGCTGCATCCGGAAAATTCGATAAGATTATTTCTCTAAAAACTAAAAGACCTGGCTTAAATAGTTTTTAACCCGCTTTTTTGGATTCAATCCACCATATATGATTCTATCATGTTTTTCAACATTGCCGAAAATTGGTCTTCATTCATTTTTTACTCAAATACTATCAACTTTACTGCAGAAAAACTGCAAGAGATAAAAATTGTTTATTTTCTTCTCATTGAACTCTGAATTTTTTTATAATTTTTTATCAATTTTTTCGTACAGCATTTTTTCAGCATTTTTTAACAACTTGAGAAGATACGGTATTAAAAAATTCTGAAAAAATTCTAGAATAAATTCTTAGAACCTCTATGAGGAGAAAATAAATTTTTTCTCTTATAGTTTTTCTGTGAAATTGATAGTATTTGAGTAAAAAATGATTGAAGACCAATTTTCGGCAATTAATATCTTATTAACTATTACGAAAATTGCAAAATGATAGAGGACTTTCCTTCTCAGTTTAGTCTATTCTGCTCTTTTGCGAAAGATTTATCATTATTTTCCAAACACCCTGTATATTATACATATGTGCGTGCGTGCGTGCGTGCGTGCGTGTGTGTATGTGTACAGGGTGTCTCACTTAAGACTGGCCACCATAATAACACCCACAGTTTTGAAGATAGGAAGAAATGCTTGAAATAAAAATTATTTGGTTTCGAAAGGGGTATCGTATGATGATGAATATTTTTTCTCAAGTGGAGGCGCCTAGAAAATTTAAAGTTTTCAACTTTATTTTTATAAATGGTTTTATATGAATTTTTGTACATAATATTTACATAAATTTTACATAATTTTTACATAATATGATTCCTCTAATTATTCTGCATATAAAAGTATTAAGGTAGCGATATCAAAAAACCAATAGTTTACGAGATATTTTATATTTTATTGTGGTACATATTGACATAAAATATTAAATAATTCGTAAACTATTAATTTTTTGATAACCATACCTTAATACTTTTATAAACATAATAATGAGATGATTCAATTGATGGGAAGAAAACACATAAAAAAGTATTAGATAAAAAAAAATTATTTTACCAGCGATAACAGTTCGCTACAGATGTTTAAAATGATGACCGTCCATAGCAAGACATTGTTTAAAACGTGATTTTAGACAAAAATGTAATTAAAACATAAATGAAAATTGCGTGTGTACATACAGAAAATTGCGCGTGTACATACAGAAAAATGTTATATATGTATAAATATTACTTGTTTAAAATAAATAATAAGTGTATTTTAAAAGTGTATTTGATAATTTTACTAACAACGTGAATGAGATAGAGCGGATTAAACTCAGTCGAAAAGTCTTTACCATTTTGTAATTTTCGTAATAGTAACAAGATATTAATTATTAAAATATTAGTTTTCAAGAATTTTTTACTCAAGTACTATCAGCGCTGCGCACACCGCCGAAAGTCTCCATAGTTCGGATGGGCCAGGATATCCCCGCTCCCCACGGTCCGCACGCTAAGCGATCGGAAGGCGTATACACTTCGCAGTAGTAGGTCGGGCATATTCGGCTACCTTTAAGGATTAATATCTCGGGGACTATTGGGGAAACTTACAAAATGGAGGACTTTTCGACTCAGTTTAATCCGCTCTACGTATCCATGAAATATTTGGCGATTATTTCTAGACATCCTGTATACATATATATATATATATATATATATACATATATATATATATATATCTATCTATATATATCTATGTATACATATATATATCTATATATACATGTGGGATCGGAAGATGGCGCTGAGAAAAAGATAGGAAGCGCGTGAAGGGAGAGAGCGCAAGAGGCAAGCGAACGAACAAGAAGAATTAACCGTATATTATTAATGAGCATTCAATGTAATCTTTTAACTTAACTTCACTTTAATGTTCAAATAAACTAATATTTATTAAACATATTTAAATGCCTACATATTTGAGGGCTCAGCTAAATGACACATGTGGCTCTAAACTATTGAGCATTCGGCAAATGATCGATGACGGAATGTTTTAAACATATCCCAGTATCCCATTTCACAACTAATACTCTTAATCCTAATCCTATATTAAACCAGTAACATACACGAGGCTGCACATAGCACTACTAACTTGCGAATATAAAAAAGAGGCCCTTCGTGAACAGATAGTCAGTCAAAACTCAGCTACAAAACGTTACTCTATCGGTCCGCTACTAGTTCTCCCAACCAACTTTAGTTGTGATCCGCGATTAGATCTTTCAACCCCGATCTTAATCGCGATACAGTCGAGTCACTCAATCGAAATTCAAATTGCTTGGGCAAGTCACTTTCTTGGATGCGGAAATAGGATCTCGATGATAGAGGAGGAATTTCTTTTAGAAATTCCACGATGTCCGTGGAGTTCCTAGAAGAAATTCCTCCTCCACTGAAATCCTATTTCCGCATCCAAGAGAGTGACATTTAAGTCACTCGTTAGACAATTCTCGCGGACTACCGAGCCTATTCCCGAGGGGAATTTTACGATCGGGTCCCATTATTTTGATCCACATGAAACCGGCATGGAATTATCGACCAACCTCCCGGTTCCTGTGTTCAGATGTTTACTCTCGAGCTCTATTCCCGAGTTAAAGGGATTCCTTAACTCGAAATTCGATAATCGCACCGCTCATAGGAAACAGATATCATAACGTCTTTGTGGGACAATGATCCATATTCAAAGACGAGCACAAAGGGGTGCATTCAATTCGCGGTACTTGCTTCTGTGCTGATACCTGCGAGACAAGAGTCTGACCGTCTTTCGAAATACCTCACCAATTTTGCTCCTCTTCTCTCCAATAGGATTATAAATTTAGATGTACAACTTTGCTTCCGCCGTTTTTTTTGCGAAATTCGAGGCTTTATTGTAAAAAACTGGTAATACATTTATGATTCAAAGTATTGTCCATCTCTGGCCATTACTTTCTCCTATCTTTCGGGCAGCGTACAAATCCCACGTCGAAAAAACTGATCATCTATTGAGGCGATCCACGAATCGATCCAATTTTTTACTTCTTCATAAGACCTGGTCAGCCAGGCCGTGTGCCATTGATCGAAACAAGTGATAATCAGAGGGAGCAACGTCTGGAGAAATACGGCGGGTGGGGTAGGACTTCCCATTTCAACGTTTCCAAGTATGTCTTGACCACTTTCGCAACATGGGGTCGAGCATTGTCATGCTGCAAAATCACTTTATCTCTCGTTGTATTGCGGCCGTTTGTCTTTCAATGCTCAAACGCATCAATTGCGTTCGATATTGATCGCCTGTGATTGTTTCAGTCAGTTTTAACAACTCATAATACACTACGCCGAGCTGGTCCCACCAAATACAAAGCATGACCTTGGAGCCGAATATTCAGTTTAGCCGATGTGGAAATATGGCCGGGAACTCCCCATGATTTTCTGCGCTTGGGGTTATCATAATGAACCCATTTTTCGTTCCCAGTCACAATGCGATGCAGAAATCCCTTCCGTCTTTGCCTTTCAAGCAGCTGTTCACAAGCAAACAAACGCCGTTCAACATCTCTCGGCTTCAACTTGTACGGCACCCAATTTCCTTGCTTCTGAATTATTCCCATGACTTTGAGGTGTTTTTAAATGGCTTGTTGAGTCATTCCCAATGATCGTGCCAATTCTTCTTGATTTTGACACGAGTCTTGATCAAGTAATGTCTCCAATTTTGCATCTTCGAAAACTTTCTCTCTTCCACCGCTATGCCGGTCTCCGACATCAAAATCACTGTTCTTGAAGCGTTGAAACCACTCATGCCACGTTCTTTCACTAATAGCGGCCTCACCATAAGTATTTGAAAGCATTCGATGAGTCTCAGCCGCAGATTTCTTCATATTGAAGCAATTAAAACCTCCCGCAAATGACGAGAATTTGGCTCGTAAACTGACATTTTCAATCGAGAATAACTTGTTGACGTAGACACAAATCGACTAATGTTTCTATGAGATTATGTTGACAGATGCCCAAGTTTATTGTATGACGTCTATGATCTATTTATTTTGACCACCACTTACCGCTAAAGCCATCTATAGGAAAACGGCGGAAACAAAGTTATACACATAATAAAATCTCCAAGAGTTTGTACGTAACATTAGATAAGTTAGATAAAGCCGAATTAAATAATTGCAGTAACTGCCAATGTATCTCTTAGTAGCTTTTAACGTGCTTGGCACATTTTGGATCGGTTTGTCTTGACACAGTCAACTATGGCTACGGTCCACTTGATAATACAAATGCTTCGAAATATTTTTTGATTAGTCAATTAGTAAAATTCTTTCTTCCGATTAGTCAATCAAACGCATCGCGTCAATTCAAACGCTTCGAAGCATTTATAACGCCAAGTGGGCCTATTTCACAGAAACTGCATCTCTCTCTCTCTCTCTCTCTCTCTTTCTTTCTCTTTCTCTCTCTCTTTCTCTCTCTCTTTCTTTCTCTCTCTCTTTCTCTCCTCTTCCTCCTCCGCCTCTCCTCTCTCTCCTTTCTCTTCTTTCTCTCCTCTTAATCAATTATAAAATCATTGTATTATGTACTTAATATATTTATTATGAATTTAATTTTTCTAATTAAATGATTACGATTCTCTAAACTATAAGAATGGATTACAACTACACATTAAGAATAACTAATTGCGTTTAAAGTTAATTCGAAGTTTCATTTCTCTATTGTTGAACCTATTTATAATTTTATTGTAGTATTTTGATATTATAAAGTAAAGTCTTTCCTTCAGCATCTTACTTGCAACGACGTTAAAATTTTCTCACTTTCTCTCTTTCTCTCTCTCTCTCTCTCTCTCTCTCTCTCTCTCTCTCTGTCGTTTTCCCCATTATTGGAGGTCGTGACCTTCTGTGATACGGGTGACTAATTCCTTCCATTGATCACGATCTTCCGCCTCTCTTATGGTCCCGCAAAATGATGGTCTAGTGACCTCTCGTATCTCGTCAATTCACCGTGTGGGCGACCATCCATGAGACTTTCGTCCCTCCACGTTTCCCGTCACAATCAGCTTCTCAGGCTGTTCTAGTCTCGATAGACTATATAGCCAAAAAACTGAAGTGAGCGTTGCAGACAGATAGAAGAAAGCCTCGTTCAGACTCTCAGTTCTCGGGATACATTCGTTCTACATGCCGTCCATGGGATCCGAAGCATCTGTCTCCAGTATCACATTTCAAAAACATCTATCCTTTTGCGTTCTGTCGCACGCAGTGTCCATGTTTCCGCTCCGTATAAGACAATGGAAAAGATCAGAGCACGCATGAGTCTCATCTTCACTCTCTTGGATATTGAACGATCTTTCTATATCCTCATCAATCTGCTCACCGCGCTTTTTGCCACTCCTGTACACCTCCTGATCTCCTCTGTACAGTTACCTTGCTAATGCACGATTTCACGTATACGTACTTGTCTAACAGTTCAATTACCATCTGGAGACGCCATTAGCTATATACAGTTGCTGCGGTCGACTACCATTATTTTTGTTTTTTGTCTGTTTATTTTTAAGTCTAATTTTAAACTTTCCGTCTCGACGCAGGAGAGCTGTCATTTCGCCCTCATTGGGAGAATGGTATCATCAGCATATCTTAGGTTTGAGACCGCTAACACGACTCTTCCATTCCAATCCTCTAATGCTTTCTTCATAATATGTTCACTGTGGATGCTAAATAGAACTGGCGATAGGATGCATCTCTGATGTATTCTTCTTTTTATTTTAAAAGATGTCGAATATAGATTATCCAGTCTTATCCTTGCACTATTTGAACAAACTTCACTTCCAGCTTACGCAATTCTATCACGATCAGATTCTCCGAAAAAACATTGTGGAAATTTTTTTTTTTTTCACTATCATTGCCTCAGCATCGTATTTGCCTTCCCATTGTATTAATAACTTTACTCGACGCGATCGCGTACGTTCTCTATGGTTTTGCCAAATATTCGCGTTATTCATAAGTTTGTATAAATTTTTTCAAAATCATTTTTGGCCAAAGTTCTAAATTTTGTGTTTAGTTCTACATAATCGTGTAGCCATGGAGATTGCACGAATTGCAGTATACGGTGAATCTTTGTGATACGGAGACCGTGACGAGTACATTGCTGCAGATTACGATAATGTACGACGTAATGATGTTTATCGCATAATGTTGCGAGGAGCTTGTCATCGTGCTTGCCGAGTAATTTCTCGCGCGTCAGACAGAATAGTAGATTAGTGTATGCGTCATGAAGATGTTGCGGGTACTCCGCGTCCACCTCAAGAATATAGCCTGTTGCCGAATCTAAATCTAACGCGATGGTCGTAAAGTTAAAATTTTGTACATCGTCGACCCATTGAAAATCGGTAAACAAAATGACACATTGCCCAGCCGTACAGATTGTTGACGTCATAGTACATTAAGTACGATGACAGTTTCTATGGATTGTACGACGACATGTTTGTTAGCTCGCGCTTACCTGTTCAAAAACTGACTCAGACTACCGCATTCGATAAACATGACCATTTCAATGTCTGTGAGCAGTTCAAATCTTATGCCAGTATGTTTTAATCTGGCGTCCCACATGAAACCCGGTAAGGTTAATAATACACGGAGTCGAGCCTATAAAGGTGCCTACTGATGGACGCGGCAAATGCCGCGCCCCGCAGCGCGACACTTTAGAAGGAATTAGATTCTAGGGACTGCTGTTTTTGATGCCGCTTGCCGTGTGAACGCGGCGTTCGTTATGTTGACGCAGCGTCGTTTAAAAGGATCATAAATAGTTGGAGGACATATTGAAGAAGTAAAATAACCTCAATTTCTTATTTTCTTAGTACCTGAGTAGGCTTCTCTCTGGTTGTAGTTGTAAAGATTAGAAGACATGGTAGTGTCTCGGTGCTAAGAATGGCAAGAGATTGCCGTGGATATTTTACGTGAACCAGAGAGTTGCGGAGGATTGAGGTTATTGGAACCGTTATTGAGATCCAATAACCTCAATCCCCTGCAACTCGCTGGTTCGGATGGCAGTCTCTCATCATTCTTAGTTAGATCAAGTTCTATTGTTTTAACAAGTTTAGAGTAAATGATGTCTGCGAAAATGAAAATTCATGAATGGTTAGTGCAGTGTACTTAATCAGCAGAATGCAGAAGCAAATCGACGAGATAAACTGCTCGGATCATTAGCTTTGTTATTAATCGAAAAAAAGAAATGAAGAAACAAAAAGAAGCGTTTTTGAGTTTTTCAAAAACACTATGAACATAATTTTTATCATGTCTTGCTGCCAACACTGAAATTGGAAGATCTATGGTTCCATAATTATTTTCGGATGTCAGCAACGCAATACGAGAGTTGTTATCTATAATAGGTCCGTGCCTAGAAAAACAATACGCTGTGCCAATAAGTGCAGAACGATTGATATTACGATAGACACTTTTTATTTTTTATTTAGTTACTTAGATGAATGTAATTGTTATCAATTATATTTCATTATATCAACTATTACATTTCAGATTTCTAGCAGCTCTTGATTCCATGTCTTCAATGCAAAAAACATATCAATATTTGATAGGCTTGACGACTGTAAGCAACATTATTGCTACAACGTGCAAAATTATTTAGTATAATTTGTATTTTTTGATTCTTCCACTTACTTGAAAATGACTGGCGGAGAATCGCAGAAGATTTTAAAGATCTATGAAACTTTCCACATTGTATGGGACAATTGATGGAAAGCATGTAACCATTCAAGTAAATTATACTTTTATTAGACTTCTTTTCAGACATTATTCAACTATCAGAAACTATCGGGAAAAAAATTTTAAAAACAATATAAATGGACTAGAATTTTCTTGCACTATGTGGAAAATAATAACCTTTGTGTAATTTCAATGTCCGGACAATGCAGGCTCCAATTTCTACAACTACAAAAATAGTCATAGCATTGTACTATTAGCTATTTGTGATGCCAATTACATTTTCCGATTCGTGGATATTGGTGCATATGGCAGATGAAGTGATGGAGGCATCTTTCATGAAAATCGGTTTGGTCAACATCTTGAGACAGGGCAAATGAATATTTCACAACCGGATAGTTTTTATAGAGGAGGACCACTATTGCCTTACTGCATTGTCGGGGATGAAGCATTTCCATTGAAGTCATATTTGCTATGGCCATTCTCCGACAAGAATAATTTATCAGCCGAACAAAGTATAATATTTTTAATTATAAAGCCTCAGCAGAGCCAGGCGAGTGATAGAGAACTGTTTCGGAATACTTGTTAACCAGTGGCGAATTTATCAAAAACCGATTATTAGCCATGGAAACTGCTATGAAGATTGTGCAAGTTACAATCTGTCTCCATAACTGGCTTTGCAAGAGTGACATCGAGAAAAACCATTACATTTTACCAGGTATGCTGAATAGAGAAACAACAGAGGGTGATTACATACGAAGTTCGTGGAGGACGGTTATGGAAGATGATTGTGCATTCATGAATATCTCCAGATGTAGCACAAATACAAGTACTCGGGATGCCATTCTCATTAGAGATGAGTTTTGTAAATATTTTAATAATGAAGGCTCAGTGGCATGACAAAACGATCGATAATATTATATTTATATATTTAGGATTGCCACAAAATTGAAAATCAGGAAAAAGAGGGAATTTTGCAAATTATTCTAGAAAATTAAAATTTTTGGCTTTAAATGTTTGAGTTTAATATGCGTACATCACACTTACGTAGTTTTGCAACTACCAACTTAAAAATTAAACGCAAGCTGTGTGAGCAACACAAATAATAATAAGTAATTTATTAAGATTATGCGTTTCGCGGGTTTCCTACATGTTCAGATCTATTTTTGGAATGCTAACGTTTCGTGAACCTTGCAATCCACTTCATCAGGGCGAGGACCTGATACTCCTGAGCTGTTTCTCCGAGTCGTTCCTTTTTTATTACGCTACTTATTGGAGTGGTAAGAGGGAAAAAAGAGAATTGTGAGGGGAAGAGGTGGGGGAATCGGTCAGTCTTCAATAACCGGGAGAATGGTTTTTCATATTTTATTTATGTTGTAACCATTATCTCGATTTAGATTGTTAGGGTGTTTTTGTATCTCTATGGCTACTTTCTTGGAAAGTATGATGTTATATTGGATACTGGTCGTTTTGTCAAATAGTATTTAATATCCTGTTTCGATGTTGTGTTTTGATAATGCTGATTGTGTGACCTGTTTTAGTCTGACATCACGTTGGTGTTTCTTTATCCTTGATAGATTGACCATTCTCCCAGTTTCTCCAATGTATACTTGCCCGCAGGAACAAGGTATTTTGTATACTCCTGCGGATCTAAGGTCTATGATCTTTAGAATTTCTTAGGATTTGTCCTATCTTTTTGGTTTAAAGATAGTTCGAATGTTGTATTTGTTTAATATTCTGCCAATTCGATCTGTTGTTCTTTTGATATATGGGAAAATGGATAGTATCCTTTCGTTTGATTGTGTGCGAGAGACCGTTGTCTTGTATGCATGTTTATTGATTGGTTTGGTTATGTCGTTTTGTCATGTCCGTTTTTCTGTAAGGTTAATTTTAAGTGATTGAGTTCTGTCTGTAGATGTTCTTTGTCAGAGATGATGAAAGCTCTATGTACAAGTGAATTGATTGCAGGCTGTTTTTGTGCTGGGTGGTGGTGCGACTCGGCATGTAGGTATCTATCTGTGTATTTCTATACACTTGGCCTAAGGTATCGTCAGCTTTCTTAGAGACAAGAACATCTAGGGAGTTTTCCGTTTTCCTCTATGTCTATAGTGAAGTGGATATGTGGATATTGATTGTTGAGGAAAATAAGGAATTTTTACGGAGTCGGTTCTGCCGAGCATATAAAAAGCTTGACAAAGATTCAACTAACAACCGCGCAGAACACCAAGATCCTGGTGGAAAAAAACAATATTCCCAGTAAAATCAAATCAACATTAAAACCTACAAATCCTCTTCCACCAAGACTGTACGGATTACCAAAAGTACACAAACCAAACATCCTCCTCAGATCGATTGTCTGCGCCATACACTCCGCGACGTACAACTTATTCCGCTTCCTAGCACAAACACTACAATCCCTCACTGGAAAATCCGAATCACACATAACTAACTCTACGGACTTCATACAATCCAAAAAATTTCATAAGATCCAAAAAAATCCGACTACATACCTGCTTGTAAGTTTCGACGTAGAATCTCTTTTCACACAAGTCCCAATAAAAGACGCATTAAACATAATAAAGGCTTCACATGAAGTTGATGTTTACAAATTTTAAGTACTCTTGTAATTGTAAAAAAACACTATCACATATCATTTCCATCGAGAACCTTTGAGTATTAATACAAAGAAAAAAGGAATATATCACTAACAAACGTCAATTAATCGTTCGCTTGATTAATGTATGTCATAGAAGTAAAGCAATCAAAATAAATTACTTAAATTAATTAATTGGAAATTAAGGCTTATTTTAATTTAAAATAATATAAATAGAAAAAGGACTACAAGCCTCACAAGGTATTAATTGCTAAGATTCAGTATCTAAATTATATTTGAAATGTTTATTAAAATAAACACCAGACGTTTTGACCCTTATCGGGTCATTTTCAATGTGACAAATAATAATTATAGTTACGTAATTTATTATTTGTAACATTGAAAATGACCCGATTGTGGTCGAAACGTTTGGTTAATTTTAATGAAAATTTTAATTGTATAATTTAGATACTGAGTATCTTAGCAATTAACACATTGCGAAATTTGAAGCTCTTTTTCTATTTATAATATATTATTTTAAATTACTTAAAATGTATAGAAAGTATACCGAAACTAATTGACATGGTAATTGTAGCAAAAGGCGTTGCCAAATATTAATTTTATTATCATTTTTACTTTATGATACATAATTACAAGTATTACATTACTAAGTTTATTTTTTAGTGCATTTTAATGCACAATTAAAGATTATCATGTGCACAAAATACTTTCAATATACTGATTTTATTCCTACACAAACTCAAAAATCACATTATTTGAACTATGGCTCTAATAATATGATCACCTACTGTATGGACGTACCATTTGTCGCGTCAGCCACTTGCTCCTAAAGCTGTTATACAGTTCGCCTGTTATGTTTCGTTTTTTTTTTATTCCATTTATCTTTTGATTCCACAATAGCTTTCATATGGATGCTTCTGCAATTGTTAGTTTCTTCAAGGTTTCACCTCTAGCTTGGTATCACCGGCTCTTTATTAGTCGAAACTTGTTCCATAACAAAAAGTTCTGCTCCGTCAACCTCATTTCGGCGCATAATGTTTCCACCCTATTTAAATTACATTCGCTCAAATATTTAATATGAATATATCATTCGTTTTTGCCTTTTATATTTTATTTTTTATTTGTCTTTCATATTTTATACACAAATGATAGATATTAGAATTAAGTAAATAATAAGGATAGTACCACTTGGGCTTTACTTTTTAATTTGATTGAGAATTTAACTTGGCACCAATTGTTGATATTATATCTTTTTTATTCAAATGACAGATATCATTAGAGTTAAATAAATAAATGATAAAAATAGTATTATGATAAAAATAGTACGCTAACCTTTGGAATCTCGAAATTCACTCCAGTCATCACTGAATCTTTTCTTTTGAATTTCGTACAAGTAGCCACTTTTACATTGCCGCAAATGAAGTTGGATTAATCCAATAATTCAGAAGAGTTCCTAGAATCTAGTTCCTTCTAAAGTGCACGCTGCCTCGCGCGGCATTTGCCGCGTAGGCACCTTAACTCGCGACGCAACTATTGCGGAATTTTCAAAGACATCGATCAATAACAAGACATCGGTTTTTCAAGTATAAATCATTGTACTCACCTAGTGTCCGGATCGAGAATCGCCACCACACGTTGACGGCGTGTACGTAAGCGTTCTCAGATAGTTCTCAGTGTCGTCTGTCAATGAACTGTAAAACGACTCGCGAGGCGGTAAACACAGTTCCTCCAACTTTTCGACACAATCAATGTACTCATACGGAATGACGTCCTTTCGTGTCAAAAAATTAAAATTTTCTTCTGATAAATTGGAAAATTCGTTTTGCAGTATCCGTAGCTTATCTTTACTGAGAAAAGATGCCAATTTGTTCAAATTAGAAGCGAGAAATCTGAATGAATCTATAAACTGCAATTTTATACAATTTTTTTTTATTAATTTTGATATTATCGACATGTTTAATAAACGAGATATATTTTTTTTTACTTATCGGAAAAAGATCAACACGTACGCGATGGGAATTTCCTTGATGACAAAGTGCGCGTCGTAGCCTGATAAGTTATGGAAAATTACGGATATGTAATGCGAATCCCTATAATTTAGATTACAATTTGAGTGCGCAAGATCTCTGCAAACGGTTTCTCGCAC
The DNA here is from genome assembly GCF_024713525.1 of Acromyrmex echinatior. Classification (NCBI taxonomy): domain Eukaryota; kingdom Metazoa; phylum Arthropoda; class Insecta; order Hymenoptera; family Formicidae; genus Acromyrmex; species Acromyrmex echinatior. The sequence goes on along the minus strand of NC_141858.1, from coordinate 4,498,998 downwards.
ACGTTGCAGTGCGCTGTTAAATTTTTGCCAATTGTCTCGCGTGAAATCCGCCATGGATACATTAGCCGAACACTATGCAAATTTCTGAGTTCTTCCGCAAGCCACGCTATATAATCCTTATCACGGCGAAAACGATAGCCCGACAGTGAGCAGTCGTACGAGTAATGCACGTAGTATCCGATACTAAACGTTATGATGATGATACGTGTACGTACTCGATTTAGGATTCCCATCTGTTTTCTCCAGTGCACACTTCAGGTCGGTGTAAACGACAAACAAGACGCGTTGCTTCCTACAGTGATTGTCGAAACTCAGCCATTTGTTGTCCTCGCTCGGTCTGATCGCGCAATCATTCCATTTTCCACATTTCTCACTGTGAATTTCCAATTTAGCGCTCGAGCTGAAGTAGTGGAGGCATCTGAAAAACCCGCGCATTTGTTATTATTATTATTGTTGTTGTTGTTGTTATTATTATTATTATTATTACGTACTTATCGCAGAAATATTTCTTATGTTGTTTTTTGATTGTGACAAGTCGTGATAGGTTCTTGATGAGCGCAAAGTGTCCCGCGTTGTCATCCTCTATGTACAAGAGGTTTACGTGTTTGATATTGCTCTTTCGGTTGGCGAGTCATATCGGCACAATCCTTTTCATTGGTATAGACGTTGATGAAAATGTTTGTGACTTGAAAATATCATTCAAAGTTTCAAATTTTTTAATTTGACTCAATGTCATTGGAAATTCGATGCCCGCGAGATTTAGAACTGATATATAATGCGGATACGCGTGATTTCATTTCTATAGACGATTAAAGCGAACAACCTTTGTATTTTTTGCAAAATGGAAAAAACTAATTTCGAGCAGTGATCAAACATCTACATATGAAAGGTTGAACGCCGAAAGAAATCAAAGCCGAGTTGGATAATGTTCATAGCACATCTGCACCAGCGTTTGAGATTGTATACAATTGGATGAATGAATTTAAACGTGGTCGTACATCCACAAGTGATGCACCTCGTTCGGGACGTCCAATTGAGGCTGCTACGTCAGAAATCATCGATAAAGTCCGTGATATTGTTTTGACTGATTGACTAGTGAAAGTGCGCGAGCTTATTGAGGCCACAGACATATCACATGGCACAGTGATTTCAATTTTGCACGAACAATTGGATATGAAAAAGCTATCGGCAAGATGGATGCCGCGTTTGCTCACTGTGGATCATAACGTGACACATAACACGTGATCGTGTGACGATTTCAAAACAATGTTTGGAGATGTTTCAACGTAATCCAGATGAAGTTCTGCGTCGATTCATTACTGTGGATGAAACATGGATCCATTACTTCATACCCAAAACAAAGGAACAGTCAAAACAATGGACTTTACCGAGTGAACCAGTTCCAAAGAAGGCGAAGACCGTGAAGTCGGCCGGAAAGGTGATGACAGTTTTTTGAGATGCACGCGGTATAATTCATATCGATTATCTTCCGTCGAAGCAAACGATCAATGGCGATTACTACGCAGCCTTATTGGACCGATTGCAACAACATTTTAAAGAAAAAACGTCCCCATTTGGCGAAGAAGAAAGTGCTCTTCCATCAAGACAATGCATGGGTTCATACGTGCACCCATAACCAAATTCAACGAATTCCGCTACGAATTGCTTCTCCATCCAGCATATTCGCCAGATTTAGCCCCCTGCGACTATTTCCTGTTTTCAAACCTGAAGAAATGGTTCAAAGGAAAGAGATTCACCACCAGAGAGTAGCTCATCGCCGAAACAGAGGTTTATTTTGAAGGGTTGGACAAATCATATTATTCGGACAGCTTGAAAAAGTGAAGAATCGTTGGATCAAGTGTATCGAGCTGAAAAGAGATTATGTTGACAAATAAAAATGAATCAATCAAAAAAATGTGTTTTACTATGTTTTTTTAAAAACTTATTGACTTGCCCTCGTACATATTATAAATATATTACACATAATATATAACATAAATGTGTTCTATTTACATCAGTAATGCCCCCATGGCAGCGTGTCAGTTGAACCTGGCACGATATACCGCTTATCGTCGTGCAGACTTAGAGCGATGTTTGCTTCTGATATCGTGTACACCTCGTGCAATTTGAATCTTATGCACTGTCTGCGCGTCATTTCGATTGCGTCATTCAAGTACCGCGTGTAATCCTCTAACGTTATAGACCTCGCGACAATGTTGCTCTTGACGCCCTTTGCCTTCTTCATATTCTTTTTTCCTTCCACACGCAAGGCATACATTTTCGCTCTAATCCGAACGAATTCAGTAATTATGGCACTGTTGTCCTCGTCTTTCATAAGGCCAGGAAACTTTTTTATTTGCGAGCGAAATGCCGTGCGTGTTGTCGCTCGAGTAATCGCTCATGTGAAATCTACTTATATCGCGTTTCATGATATCGTAAATATTATATGATATAAGATTCTATATAATATATGAGGCTATCAGTATTGGCTATCTATATAATATATGAGGCTATCAGTATACATATCATTATATATATATATATATACATATTTTTGCATTTTCGCGAAACAACGGTGCCATGTACTCGTGGTGAAATTCGTACAAACACGTCTTGGATATGTCGAGGATGCACATCCCTATGTATATCTATTTGTCAAACTTCACCTCCAGCTTACGCAATTCTCTGAAAAAACATTCTGGAAATTTTTTTTTCACTATTGTTTGAGATCGTTAATTCGGGAAAAGCAAGAATTCTTTCAGTCGACCGACAGTAATTGTCATTGAACGCATAAAGTGAGCTCGTGATTTCATCTCGAGCATGATCTTAATCCTCGTTAAAATCATCGATTTGGCATTCTTTGTTCTTTTAAACCAATTCGGTACACGCAAACAAGCTCCGGCAACGGACAATCGAAAGTTCTAGAACAATTCGCGCACGCGAGCGCCGCGCTCCGACGAATACGTCACGCACTGTCACCAATCCCACGCACGGATTTTCTGTCCCGCATGACTGTTACGTTGAACGTCATTAGAAAAGAATCCAAAGCGCCAATCAATTTTGTACAACTAATGCCACGTAATAATTACGATTGTGGCAAAATTTTATTGGATTTTTCCCAAGAAGAAAGCCCAGGCCGAAAGTAATAAATGCTTCGATCTCGCCGTCCTCTTTCTTAGAGTTTTAGACTTCTTAGAGTTCTTAGAGTCATAGTCTCGCTACTATATCGCTTCGTAAAACCGCCGTGCTAACCGCTTAGTGAAAACCGCCATAAAACGAATCTTTTCGAGAAGTGCCGAGAAAATTGCCGAGATTTTCCATCACCGCGATTCCAACTACAATTTAGAAAAGGTGACCGCATTTAATATTCTGTTAATCTAATATTTAATTAATTATATTTTCTGAATTTGTAACTGTGCATATTAAAGAAAATTCTTTTGTTAAATTACAAAGAAACGGAGTTCTCTTTACTGTCGTGTATCATATCAACCTTGTGCCGTTTTCTCACTCGAATCTTTCCGCGCGGTGCATTCCCGCACAACTATCATTGCCTCAGCATCGTATTTGCCTTCCCATTGTATTAATAACTTTATGTCAACACGATCGCACATTTTTCATGATTTTCCAAATACCGTGTTATTCATAAGTTTGTTTAAATTTTTTTCAAAATGATTTTTTACCAAAGTTTTAAATTTTATGTTTAGTTCTATATAATCGCGTAGCCATGTAGATTGCGCGAATTGCAATATACGGATATGGAGATTGTGATATGGAGACCGTGACGAGTACACTGCCGCAGGTTACGATAATGTATGACGTAATGCTGTGTATCGCATAATGTTGCGAGGAGCTTGTCATCGCGCTTGCCGAGTGGTTTCTCGCGCGTCGGACAGAATGGTAGATCAGTGTGTGCGTCATAAAGATGTTGTGGGTACTCCGCATCCACCTCGAGAATATAGCCTGTTGCCGAATCTAACGCGATGGTCGTAAAATCAAAATTTTACATCATCGACCAATCGAAAATCGACGTAAGGTAATGATTGACACATTGCCCAGCCGTACAGATTGTTGACGTTGTAGTACATCAAGTACGATGATGGTTTCGATGGACGACATTTGTTAGCTCGCGCGTATCTGTTCGAAAACTGACTCAGACCACTGCATATACCGCGCTCGATAAATATGACTGTCAAAGTCTGTGAGCAGTTCAAATTTTACATCCGTGTGCTTTGGCGTCCCACGTGAAGCCCGGTAAGGTTTAATAATATGCGGGATCGAGCCCATAACTCGCGACGCAACTGTCATGGAAATTTTCAAAGACATCGGCCAAAAGCAGTACGTCCGTTTTCAGATACAAGTCGCTATATTCATCGAGTGTCCGGATGGAGAACCGCTGCCACACGTTGACTGTGTTCGTGTAAGCGTTCTCAGATACCATGTCGTCTGTTAATGAATTGTAAAACGACTCGCGAGGCGGTAAACATAATTCCTTCAACTTTTCGACACAGTCAATGTACTCGTACGGAAAGACGCCCTTTCGTGTCAAAAAATCAAAATTTTTTTCTGATAAATTGGAAAATTCGTGTTGCAATATCCGTAGCTTATCTTTACTAAGAAAAGATGCTACTGTGTCCAAATTAGAAGCGAGAAATCTGAATAAATTTATAAATAATCCGTAATTTTACACAATTTTTTTTATCAATTTTGGTCATCTGGTTTATCGACATGTTTAGTAAACGAGATATACTTTTCTTTAGTTATCAATAAAAGATCAACACGACTTTCGTACCCGCTGGCAATTTCCTTGATAACGAAATGCGTATCATAGCCTGATAAGTTATGGAAAACTACGGGTATGCAATGCGAATCCCTATAATTTAGATTACAATTTGATTGTGCGGGTCCTCTGTATCCCCCGATTAAGTGATCGCGTATCGCCTGGTGCAAACGGTTCCTCGCACACGTGGCAGTGCGTAGTGCTGTTAAATTTTTGCTAATCGTTTCGCGTGAAATCCGCTATAGGTACATTAGCCGAAATTATAACCTGTACACTATGCGCCAAATTTCTGAGTTCTTCCGCAAACCACGCTATACAGTACTTATCACGACGAAAACGATAGCCCGACAGTGAGCTGTGCACGTAGCTTCCGATACTAAACACGTTATGATGATGATACATGTACGTAGATGATTCAGGATTCCCATTTGTTTTCTTCAATGCACACTCCAACGGACGGGACGCGTTCCTTCCTACAGTGATTATTGAAACTCAATCATTTGTCGTCCTTGCTCGCTAATCTCGCGCAGATTCAGTTTTCCATAATCCTTACTGTGGATCTCCAATTTAGCACTCGAACTGAAGTAATGGAGGCATCTAAAAAAATCATGCATTTATTGTTATTATTATTACGTATCTATATTATTACGTACCTATCGCAGAAATATTTTCTGTTCTTTTTTCTGGTAAGTTGTGAGTCTGGTAAGTTGCTGACAAATCGTGATAGGTTCTTGATGTGTCCCGCATTGTCATCCTCCACATACCATGGTATAAGAGGTTTACGCGTTTGATCATCTTTTTATCGATGAGTCGTATAGGCACAATCCCCTTTTCATTGGTGTAAACATTGGAATGTCATTCAAAGTTTCGAATTTCTTAATTTGACTTAACGTCATTGGAAATTCGATGCCTGCGAGATTTAGAACTGTATAATGTCGTATAATGCGAATACAAGGATTCCCATTTCACATATTTTTGAGCCGGGTGTAGAGCGGCAATAACAGACCGTGCGAATCACACATTGTCCGCAGTTTGCACATTGATTACAGCTCTCTTTAGCATAATTTCTCATAGGAGTTTGATATTACATCCCGTATGCAGAAGGTTGTGCTTGTTCGCGATCACCGTTAAATGCCTATCGCATTCCTGAAACTTCCAGTGATGATAAGGTATGCTCGACGACACGCGATACGTACCACTCACGCAAATCGATACATTGATACAGTTTATAGATCCAGGTGACCATACTTTTATTCGCGCGTTTATCACCCGTCACGAACTCACCATTAAAAACAGTGTTTATTTTTATAGAGTCATATCATTGCATTACACTATACACATGCTCGAGCACAATTTCGCATTTTCGAAGAATCGGTGAGGTTCGATATGTTTAGAGTTTATCACCGCGCCCGTCAGAATACAGCTTTCGAACGCTGTTTCGATGATGTGCCAACGGAGTCCGGCGCCTACATGCACGAAACTTCCACGCACAGATTCCTTCAGAGTCTTGAACACGATACATCCGATCAGTGATTGTCTATTACCGCAATTGATAATCGCGGGCGTTTGATATGGCTCTGCTTCTCCAATGATTCTATAAATTCGTTACATCGCTGTTCCCACGCTCTGTACTCTTCTTTTGTATTAAGCAGGATAGTTTGCTTAACCAAATCATGCTTCATGTTGTTTACTTGCGCTTCCGAATTGACTAATGATGTTTGACTAAATCTTGTCATTTTTATATCATTATGTGCGCTATTTTTTTAATGACATCAGACATCTCAATGCCCTAAACAAATCTTAAATTACATTAACAAAGCAACTATACTTTTTTGAGATTGCAAATGTGCATTTTTGCAGGTGTTGTATTAAATTATTATACATTGATGACGTCATCACCAAAACATGTTAATGTTCTTCAAAAGATTTCTTATATTACGCTGACAGAGCAGTTGTATATTAGCTGATATTGGTTACATTATTTGGCAATGTCGCATTTGTATCATATTACATTAATTGTTATCATTGCGAAACATGTTAATTGTCCTTGAAAAAAATTTCTTATATTATAAGGTCATATTAAAACTTGCAAATTTTCTGACATTGTAATTTGCGGTGTCGGATTACATTAATCATCGCCGGATATCTTTAAAAATCTTTTGTTACCAAAAATTGTTGGAAGGGATAAGATTTAAATAGAGATTAGAGCAATAATACTGCATCAGTCGCTCAGACAGATTCGTTTTGCAATGATCTCAGCGAGCATTGATTCATATGTTCAACATGAGTCGAGCAAGTAAGTATTTTAATTATATTTGCTTGTAAAGATTTTTTTTTCCATATATTTATTTTTTTGTTCTTTTACAGCGCGTGTTCTCATACCGTTTTGACAAGACTATTAGCGTTGACACCGTTTACAAATTTTTGAAGATTAGAATAGTCGTGGGGCCAATCCCTCATATAGAAATTGCGATCGGCGATACTCAAGGCAACCGCATCATCTTGCCGCATGCTACGTGAATGGCGTTCATCGAAAAGCGGGTAGATATCCAGTGATTGATGCAGTCATCTACGCCATCGAAAGTAATAATACTGGACCTTGTCATTGAACTTGTTAAAATACGTTGACAATGTGAAATTATCTTTAAATGAAAAGTGTTTATATATGAAACCATCGATTATACTTTTTATACTTGATGTGCGGGAATGCACCGCGCGGAAAGATTCGAGTGAGAAAACGGCACAAGGTTGATATGATACACGACAGTAAAGAGAACTCCGTTTCTTTGTAATTTAACAAAAGAATTTTCTTTAATATGCACAGTTACAAATTCAGAAAATATAATTAATTAAATATTAGATTAACAGAATATTAAATGCGGTCACCTTTTCTAAATTGTAGTTGGAATCGCGGTGATGGAAAATCTCGGCAATTTTCTCGGCACTTCTCGAAAAGATTCGTTTTATGGCGGTTTTCACTAAGCGGTTAGCACGGCGGTTTTACGAAGCGATATAGTAGCGAGACTATGACTCTAAGAACTCTAAGAAGTCTAAAACTCTAAGAAAGAGGACGGCGAGATCGAAGCATTTATTACTTTCGGCCTGGGCTTTCTTCTTGGGAAAAATCCAATAAAATTTTGCCACAATCGTAATTATTACGTGGCATTAGTTGTACAAAATTGATTGGCGCTTTGGATTCTTTTCTAATGACGTTCAACGTAACAGTCATGCGGGACAGAAAATCCGTGCGTGGGATTGGTGACAGCGCGTGACGTATTCGTCGGAGCGCGGCGCTCGCGTGCGCGAATTGAATTGTTCTAGAACTTTCGATTGTCCGTTGCCGGAGCTTGTTTGCGTGTACCGAATTGGTTTAAAAGAACAAAGAATGCCAAATCGATGATTTTAACGAGGATTAAGATCATGCTCGAGATGAAATCACGAGCTCACTTTATGCGTGCGTTCAATGACAATTACTGTCGGTCGACTGAAAGAATTCTTGCTTTTCCCGAATTAACGATCTCAAACATTCCCGCCCGCCTCGTCATCTCCGTGACGATATATGTATAGAAGTTACCTCGGGCGATGCTTGTTTGATCGAAAGTGATTACTAGCAAATTTCTTTTAAGAGGGCGAACATTTGATTTACGCGGTAAATAATTTCGTTGTACTTGCTGTTCCGGACTTTCAACCTGAGGACACGTGTATGACACAGCACGTCGGAGCACACGTACTTGCGTAGGTACTTGCGATGAACGCATTGAGATTACAATAAAAAAAAACAGTAAACGCGTACATAAGACAAGCGATACAATACAATGATTCCGTGGAAGAGCTTGAACTGTAAACGAGAGTTATATGACAAATAACATTGAAGCAATGATTTACGAAAGTACACGCGATCAATTCAAGCTCTCCTTTACATTTGATGCATTAGCGTGCGAGATAAACGCGTTAGCATTCTCTGGCAAAAAAACTAATTTGACCAAAGGACGAGTTAATTCGGATGAGGCTATTTTGACTGTGACCACTCGCACCACGCCGTCGTCTCCAGGATGTAGCTGCGTGATCCGTGCCAGTGGCCACTTATTTGGCGGTGAGAGCTCGGAACGAATGATGCATAGCGATCCAATGCGTGGTGGCAAAGCGTCCTTGGTCCATTTTGGTAGCCAGAGTGTGTAAGTACTCGCGTGACCATCTCTGCCAGAAGTGGTCTCTCATTCGCTGGATAAGTTGTCACCTGGAAAGCAAATTTTCCTTCTTGTCCGACAAGGAAGGCTCGGGAATGGCCAGCAGTGGTGCCCCGATGAGCAGGTGACCTGGTGTCAGAGCCGTGAGGTCGTCGGAGTCGTGATGAGAGGGCATGCCTGGGACGGGAGTTCAGGCATGCCTCCACTTGTGCGAGCAGGGTGCTCATTTCCTCGAAGGTGAGCCTGGTTTCGCCGATGGTTCGGCGCAGGTGATACTTGGCAGATTTCACGGCCGCCTCCCAGAGTCCACCAAAATGTGGTGCCGAAGGGGGATTAAAATACCAATGGATCCCCTCTGATGTAGCGACGTGTGCGATCTTTCGTCCTTCTGACGAGGAGACTCGGAGCATCTCTCGAAGTTGCCGGTCGGCGCCCGAAAAATTGGTGCCGCAATCGGAATAGATGTCCGTACAAAGTCCTCGGCGAGATGTGAAGCGACGGAGAGCAGCCAGAAACGCGTCGGTGGTGTATGCTGAAACAGCCTCGAGGTGAACGGCCTTGGAGCTAAAACAAATGAAAATCGCGATGAACGCTTTGTGAGCGCTGTGCCCACGCCCTTTGCTCGTCCTGATGAAGATAGGCCCGGCGTAGTCGATGCCCACGTGAAGAAATGGTCGTGCAGGAGTCACTCTTCCTGGAGGAAGGTTTCCCATTTTCGGTTGCGGAGTGGCAGCCCTCCACCGAGTGCATGTCATGCACTGATGCAGCCATCGCTTGACCACCGCTCGGCCTTGTGGAATCCAGAACCGGAGGCGAAGCATTCCCAGGGTCATCTGAACTCCTCCGTGGAGAGTACGGCGATGGTAGGCTTCCACCAGCAGGCGAGTGAGCCATGACCTTGGAGGCACGATGAGAGGATGTCGCTCGTCGAAAGACAGCGCTGCGTGCTTGAGGCGTCCTCCGACTCGCAGGACTCCGTTCGTCCATGTACGGGCTGAGGGTTCGCAGATGGCTGGATCTTGCAAGATCGCGTTTGTTTTCGATAGCTGTCCTCTCCTCCTGATAATGTCGTGACTGCACTACGCGAATCCATTGAAGGAGTGCTGCGTCGAGTTCGGCTGGGAGAAGCGCTGACCCGTGGAGCTGATTGTCCACAGATCTCACTGAGCGACTGCGGTGACGCCAACGCAAGCACCAGGAAGTCACTCTCAGCAATTGGTGTAATGACGAGAACCTGAGGAGTTTTTCCGGCTCGTGGTTGCTCTTGATGACTGCCGCGAGTGTGGTGGCCCGTTGCTCCGGTACGTCCTTGATGGGCTCCAGATGGATGCTTGGCCATTGCGTCGGATTTCCGCATAACCATGCGGGACCCGTCCACCACAAGGGATGGCTGAGGAGCTCGCGTGGTGTCAGTCCCCGGGAGGCACAGTCGTCCTTGCCCGGGACGTGACGCCATTGAGCCTCCGGAAGTTGCTGCTGGATTCGTGATACTCTGTTGGCCACGTAAGTTTTCCAGCGAGAGGCGTGACCTCGAATCCAGTGGAGCGTAACCTTGGAGTCTGACCACAAGATCACTGGCGTTGCAGCTAAGTTTAGCACAGAGCGCGAGTGCAAGAGTACACTTGAAAGTAAGGCGGCGGCGCAGAGTTCGAGTCGCGGGAGAGAAACAAGTTTGATCGGCGCGACCTTGCTTTTGGCTATCAATAATCGAGTCTTTGTCTGATTGTTTGCGGTGATGCGAAGGTACACAACAGCGGCGTAACCTCTTTCGGACGCATCTGCGAAGCCGTGTAATTCAAGGTGAGAGCTCGTGTCGCCGGTGCCGAGCCAGCGACCGACTCTGAGCTTCTCGAGCAGTGGAAGTTCTTCCCAGAGCCGCTTCCACTTTCCAGATGGTTGACGGCAATGGTGCGTCCCAATCTAGCTGTTGCAGCCAGGCCGACTGAATTAGAATTTTTGCTTGAATGGTTACTGGAGCCAGCTATCCGAGCGGGTCGAAGAGTCGAGCGGTCTCCGACAGCAGACTTCTCTTGGTAAACACGACGACGGTGCGAGGAGGAACAGAGAAGGCGAATTCGTCCCTGGTTGGATACCAGCGCAATCCCAGCGTTGAGTGGTTCTCTTGTTCCCACGACCGCGAGTCTCTGGTGAGGCCATACTCGGGCGGAATGTCGCGAAGAAGCTCCTGACAGTTGGCGGCCCACTTCCGGAGAGAAAACCCGCCCGCCATGCAGAGGTTGCGGAACTCGACTTGGAGAGCGATAGCATCGTCTTTGTTATGCGCTCCGGTTACGACATCGTCGACGTAGCAGTCGTGTCGTAACGCATCTGCGCCTCGAGGGAAACGCGATCCATCGTCATCGGCGAGTTGACGCAGAGTGCGAATGGCGAGAAATGGCGCGCAAGCGAGACCGTAAGTGACGGTTTTCAAAGTAAACTCGCGTATAGGCTCATCAATGCTGTGTCGCCAGAGAATGCATTGATGCCTTTGATCGTCGGGATGAACAAGAATCTGCCGATACATCTTTCCGATGTCAGCCACTATCGCGTACCGATGCCACCGCCACCGCAGAAGTACGTTCGCGAGGGATGGGAGTAAGTTAGCCCCAACTAGCAGATGAGTATTGAGTGACTCACCTTGTACGCTGCGATTCGTTGAAGACGACCCTGAGCTTCGTAGTGGTGCTGGATTCTCGAAGGACGCCGTGATGTGGAAGGTAGCACCGTTCTTCGCTAGAATTCGGAGGTTCTTGCGTCAATTCCATGTGACCTTGGTCCTCGTATTCCTTCAGGAAGGCGCGGTAGAGATCGCCGAATCGTACGTCTCTCTCACAGCGTCGCTCCATGGCGATTAAGAGTCGTTCAGCAGATCCTCGCGTCTCAACAAGCGTCGTCGGCGGAGATGCAAAAGGTAGTCGCACTATGTATCGTCCTTCGGCAGTGCGTTGGTGCTGCAGCGCGAAAATGTCTTCACATTGCTGCTCTTTTGGCGTGAGTACGACGGGAGCGGGCACCTCTCGTTCCTGCTCCCAGAAGCGGTGCACAAGTTCGACTAGCTCATGATCTGCGGTGCACTGAAGCGAGTGGCGCTGTGCTGAGTTGGTTACTTGATCGCAACCTCCCGATAAGATCCAGCCGAGCAGTGTCTTTTGAGCGATAGGCGCTTGGGGGCCTCCTTTGCGAAGGCCATCCTGGAGAATGATCGAGCATACTTCCGCTCCAAAAAGTAGCTCAATAGAGTCGTTTGCTGCGTAGTCCGGATCAGCCAATTGGAGCCCCTTTAGATGTGGCCACTCCGTTCTGATCCTTGCGTGAGAGCCTTGGTAAAGCGAAAGACGCGGCAGAATAAAGGCTCCGACGGTGAAGTCGGTCCCTGTGATTAACGAGGTCACCTTGAGCGTCACCTTTCCCCTGCTGGGCCCGGAGCTTTTGCCGCTGATGCCGATGACTTCGATTGCGGATCGAGAGCGTGGCAGGCGTAGGCGCTGGACCAGAACCTCGGAAATCAAAGAAATTTCCGAACCTTGGTCGATGAGCACGCGTGTGGTATGCCGATTGCCGTGACGATCAGCGATGGAAACTCGCGCAGTTGCGAGCAAAATAGCCTTGCGGTCGACAGCGGATTTCTTCTTGAATTCTTCACACACCATCACTTGGTGCTTACCCTTGCAAATTTTCGTACACCTCCGCTACATAATTTTCCGCTATGTAATTTCCCGCACCCGGGACATTCTCGTCCTGCACCGCCATCCATCGCCTAGTAGCGTCACCCACTGTGATGTCATTTTCCTCCTCCCCTTCTCTCTGTGACGTCATTCTCCCCTGTGACGTCACCCTTTCCCCTCCCCGCGGCTATTTCCCCCTCTCTCAGAGCTCCTGGATTAGAATCCCCCTTGTTTACTTACTATTAATGTTATTCATATGCAAATATGTAATAGTTCCCCTATGTCAAAGCTAATCGTATAGTTGAAATGAATAAAAAGGTCTAACCAATCAAAACAGCGTTTTGTAGTATTCCTAATAATTATTATTATAAAAAGTCGAGCGAATAGCGCGATTTACTTTATCTAGCAGTAATTGCCGACTCCTGAGAGTGTACTCTTGATAAAACTTGATCTATCTTTACATAGCTCTAAATGACTTCCGACTGTCTTTGATGTTGATTGTTCAAGGAGGTCAAGGTCACCAACTTTTTGTAGTGCCCATTATTCATTAAAAAGTTATTAACAAAACATTTTTTATCAATTGTACGCAATTTTTTAATACAAAGAACATATTTTTTTTTAACAACGTGTTTCTATTATAGCTTCTCAGATCTTCCGACATCACAAATACAAGTTGTTTGGAATTTAAATGTCAAAATTGCGGAAGCGTGTAGGGGATCATTAAATTAAGAAAAAAAAAGCATATCTCTGTAGAGATATGTTTGTTTTGGAGAAAAAGATAAAACATGGTTTTCATTTTTGTATTTTTTTATTACTTATTATATTTATTTTATATTATATTTATTCACTTGCTCAATGTAGATATTGTTCAAAATGTTGACCTCTTGCAACAATGCATATATTACAAACAGCTCGTGTTGCAGTCAAACACTGATCTGATGATATTTGGCGCATGATATTTTTGCAGTCTCGATTCGATTTCTTTAATTTCTTTAGAGTTGATTGATGACGAATAAACAGCCTGTTTCAAGGTTTCCCCACACAAAGAAATCCATTTGAGTCAAATCAGATGATCATTTCAGTGAAGGATTTCAGTGACGATAATATTTCAGTCCGTGTGGAAATTCTTTCTAGGCTGTATTCGAGGCCAAGTTAACTTTCTTTACATTATTTGAGACCCGATGCTCACCTTGGTCCAATTTTGAATTGTTACATTTTTTTACCTTGGCCCCACATTGTTCTTCAAACTTGGCCCAGATAAGAGCCAACGTGGGGTCTAGATAAAAAAGCGTGGCAATCCAAAATTAAATCAAGAGTATAAAATTTTAATCTGGGCATATTTTATATAACTGTAAATAGGTGTTCGAGATACGGCCAATATGTACATAATTTCCATATTTGGCGTTCGTGCGACATACGGATCGAAAGCTTCTAGAAGGATCTCAAGCGTCCTTAAAAGTTTCCAAAACATAAACTCGGCTATCACCTCGTCGATAAAGTCAAAAAAAAATAATAAGCTAAGCCGCACATCGCACGTACGCAGATCTCAACCGCTATAACGGCGAACCAATTCGGATCGGTCGCAGCGCACGCGTGATCGCGTGACGCAAAACGCGTAATATGCGTTCATCCCAATCAAGAATCCAGATTTAACGGGCGCGCATGGCAATAGCGTGCCGCTTGGCCGTGGCGCTCGAAATCGCCAATCGCCCGACACAGAGGATCATCTCAAATTTTTCAATTTGTAAAAATCTCATAGGCGAATGCAAAGGGAAGCCTTTATTCTCAAAAGAGCATAAAAGGCAAAACCGAGAAGCAATAACTCTCTTAGTTTTTCCGTCGCTCTTAGTTTTCCGCCTCTCATAGTTTTCCGCCTCTCTTAGTTTTCCGCCTCTCTTAGTTTTTCCACCGTTCTGAGTCAACGCATCGCTATCAGTGCACCGCCAAGGAGATGCTCCACCGCTAGAAAACCGCCGAGTGTGATTCGCAAAGAATATTTTTGGATTGAAGCGAAATACAACTAAACGCCGTATCACTTTAAAATTTCACGTCAGGGCTCTCGCTCTGACTCGCTCTCGAACATTATTGGTCCTTCGAGCCGGATTCGCCTTCGTCGAATTTATTGTTCGTTCGGGAACATTATCGCGTTCAGTGCGCGTATTATCCAGAGAATCAGAGAGAGAAGAATTCGCAAGTGAAATCATGAGTGACGAAATAACCGCCTTGCTGACCGCCCAGAGTGACATCCACGGTCGCATGGCCAGGTCAGTGACCAATTTGAAGAAAATGGGGATGGTCAACATCACCCTCCACGCTGTCGAAACCCGCTCAGCGCTTCTCGATCAGCTGTGGACGAAATTTGAAAAACAACACGAGCTTATTCGAGCACATTACAAGGAAGCCTTCGATCAGAGTGAGTACAACACGTCTCAATTTGCCGATTCCGCCGAAATCACGTACGTGCAGCAGCGCAGCATGCTGAACGATTACCGGACAAAGCTCAAGGCTGAGAAATCAAGTACAGCTCCTCCGAGTGAATCGGGAACCGATTGTTCTACCAAGTCGGCGCTGCCGCGTTTAAAAATCCGATCCGATAGTTTTCGGGCGCATTTGAAGACTGATCATCGTTCCGGGATATATTCTTGTCCATCGTTGGCAACAATCCGTCTATCTCAAACGTAGAGAGATTTCACCACTTAAAGCATTGCTTGGAAGGATCCGCGGAGGCGTTGATACGCCCGCTGGCCGTAACCGGAGACAATTATTCGCGCGCGTGGGCGCTGCTCTGCAAGCATTATGAGAATAAACGGGAGTTGTCGCGCTCCAATTTTTGCACGTTCACCTCAGTGCAGAAAATGAAAAGCGATACCGCCGAGGAACTTAGCCGCATCTACAACGCCGCGATCAGTGTCGTGAACGGCCAAGAAAGTATTGGGAGACCAATTGATTCACATGGATTCGACCTTTTGAATCACCTAGTCATCGAGCTTTTCGACCCGAAAACGCGTCTCGAGTGTGAATCGCACATGAGCGATTTCACGGACTTACCAAACCACGACACGTTGTTGGACTTCATTACAAGGAGAACGCTGATTCTCAAGGCCGCCAAAGGGTTACTAAGGTCCTTGGAGATCCACTGCGAACCGCGAAGTCGCACGTCATCAAACGAGTGGCCGACGCTCCCGGTTGCGTCCTGTGCAAAGATCGGCATAATGGTGTGCGAACAATTTAAGTCGAAATCTGCGCTCGAGCGAAAGTCCGTCGCCGAGACACATCGACTGTGCTACAATTGCCTCGGTTCGCACCCTGTCGCGAAATGTCAGTCAACGAAGACATGCTTCTCGTACAAGGCGAGACATCACACACTCTTGCACAAAGCGTACATCGCTGTGAAACCCGCCGACGCCAGTGTGTTGACCGCTGTGCGCCAAGACAACGAGTGCAAGGCCATCCTGCTTACTACCGTGAGAATCACCGTCGACGATCGTCACGAGGATCCACACCCGGTTAGAGTCCTGATCGATCAAGGATCGGAAGTGTCCTTGATCTCCGAGGCTCTAGTCTAGCGCTTGCGCCTGCCGCGATCTCGCGCGGCAATCTCAATCTTTGGCATCGGCGGCTCATCCTCGGGTTCCTGTCGCGGGAAGGTGTCTCTCAATCTCACCTTCAGGATCAATGGAGCTCGAGTCACCGCTGTTGCTTTTATCCTGCCACGTCTCTCGTTATATCAAGGAGTAGCCACGACATATAAGACTACATGGCCTCACATCGAAGGTCTCCAGCTAGCCGATCCGCAATTCTCGGCCGCCGATCCCATCGAGATGCTGTTCGGTGCGAAAGTGTGCTCCATCATTCTGTAAGAGGGCCTGCGAAAAGGCAATCCGCACACTCCCGTCGCTCAGCATATTCTGCTCGGATGGATTCTCTCGGGAGGCTGCGGCGAGAATCTCCCAGCGACTCCACACCGCTCTTTCCAGTGCACCGCCGATCACGAGCTGACCGCGCTCGTGCAACGTTTTTGGGAGCAAGAGAAGGAACCTTCCGCCTCAGTGTCCATCACGCCAGACGAGCAACGATGCGAGGAATTCTTTGCTTAGACGCATAGCCGCACCGCTGCAGGGAGGTACATTGTGCGACTGCCATTTGCCGCGCCGCCGGCAGCACTCGGCGACAGCCGCCAATCAGCCGAGCGACTGCTCGCCGCCATGGAGCGACGATGCGACTGCAATGCTCGATTCGGAAGTCTGTACCGTGCCTTTCTGAAGGAATACGAAGAGTTGCATCACATGGAGGCAGTGCCAAGGTCATCGGAATCTCAAGCCAGATGCTACCTGTCTCACCATGGAGTGCTCCGAGAATCGAGCTCGTCGACCAAACTCAGAGTGGTGTTCAAAGGATCTCAGAGTACAAGATCCGGTAAGTCACTGAACTCTCAGCTATTGATCGGCGTTAACTTGTTGCCATTGCTCGCCGATGTGCTAACCAGATGGCGATGGCACCGATACGCGATCGTGACGGACATCGAGAAAATGTACCGCCAAATCCTCGTAGCACCTGAAGACAGAGATTATAAACGTATTCTCTGGCGTCACTCACTCAACGATCCGGTTCGCGAGTACTGATTGAACACGGTGACATATGGTCTGTCGTGCGCGTCGTTTCTTGCTCCGTACTCTTCGCCAGCTCGCCGATGACGAAACGCGAGATTTCCGCGAGGTTCCGACGTATTGAAACACGACTGCTACGTCGACGATATTGTGACCGGAGCACACACTAGAGAAGAGGCGATCGCGAAGCAATCCGAGCTCCGTCAGCCGTGCATGGCGGGCGGGTTCCCGCTGAGAAAATGGGTAACCAATCATCCGGAAATTCTCGTCGGCATTCCGTCGGATCATTGTCTCGCGGATTCGCGGTCGTGGGAACACGAGGGTCATGCAACGCTGGGCTTGCAGTGGCACCCGGTGGACGATGCCTTCGCATTTTCAATTCAAGGCTGCACCATTGAGAGTTTCATCAAGAGGAAAGTTCTCTCGGAGACCGCGCGCTTGCTTGACCCGCTCGGGTGGTTGACACCAGTAGTGATTCGCGCAAAAATCTTGCTGCAATCAGCATGGTTGCAGAAGCTGGACTGGGACGCCCCGCTCCCGCAAGCAGACGCCCACCAGTGGAGCCGTTTCCTGAAGGAACTCCCAAGGCTGGAACAGCTCAGAATCAACCGCTGGTTGAACACAGGCGCCAAGGACGCTAAGATCGAACTGCACAGATTCGCCGACGCATCCGAACGAGGGTACACGGCCGTGGTGTACCTTCGTGTCATCAGCACTGACGAGATCAAAGTTCTCCTGCTGGCAGCAAAGAGTAAGGTCGCTCCGATCAAACCGGTGTCCTTGCCGCGCTGTGCGCCGCCGCCTTGCTCACAAAATTGGTCGCGCACGCACGTACCGTTTTAAGCCTGTCCACAGCTCCAGTCACTCTTTGGTCTGATTCGAAGGTCACACTCTATTGGATCCAGGGTCACGCCTCTCGATGGAAGACGTACGTGGCCAACCGCGTGTCCATAATCCAAGAAGCGCTTCCAGAAGGACAATGTTCCTGGGAAGGACAACCCTGCCGACTGCGCTTCTCGGGGAATAACACCAGGAGAGCTCATAGATCACTCGCTCTGGTGGTCAGGCCCCCCTTGGCTGCTCACGGATGACTCGACTTGACCTAACGCTCAGCTTGAAACTCCATCGGAGGAAGTATTCGAGCACCCACGCTCACACCATCACGTCAAGGGTGGTCACGGAGCCGGAGCTCCTTCTCCTCACTTCACCGGCTCCTGAGGGTCACAGCGTGGTGCTTGCGTTGGCGGCACCAACGAAGATCGCCAGCAACAAAAGAAAGTCTGGAGTCGACCTTGACATCCGATGAAATCGACGCGGCACTCGGATGATGGATCCGAGCAGTTCAGGCACTGCAGTATCCACGCGAGGTCACTGCCGCAGAGGATCAACGCCCGATGCCGCCTCGAAGCCAGTTGCGGACCTTGAGTCCGTTTATCGACAAGCAAGGAGTGCTGAGAGTCGGAGGTCGCCTAAAGCACGCTTTTCTCTCTCCGGACGAGCGGCATCCAACAATCATTCCGCCGCACTCACACCTCGCACGCCTCTTAATAATTTCATGTCACTGCCGAGCACTCCATGGAGGGGTGCAATTGATTCTAGGACTGCTGCGACTGCGGTACTGGATTCCTCGAGGACGAGCCACAACGAAACACTGGTTGCATCGGTGCGTCACTTGCATTAGATGGAGAGGGGTCACGCCACAGCCGCCGATGGGCAACCTCCCTCAAGGACGCGTAACTCCTGCACGTCCATTCCTCAGAACCGGTGTCGACTTCGCCGGGCCAATTTTCATCCGCACGAGCCGAGGGCGCGGGCACCGATCCCACAAGGCCTTTGTCGCAATTTTTGTGTGTCTCTGTTCCAAGGCCACGCATCTGGAGGTCGTGTCCGACTACACGACGGACGCTTTTCTGGCCGCGCTTCGTCGGTTCACATCAAGGAGAGGAATCTGCTCGGACATCTACTCCGACTGTGGCACGAACTTCGTGGGCGCCGACCCACAGATACGAGAGCTTGTTCGCAAATCTTCCACCAACGGCAGCCACATCGCGAATGCTGCGGCCACAGAGGGAATCCGGTGGCATTTTAACCCACCTTCCGCACCTCATTTCGGTGGCCTCTGGGAAGCAGCGGTGAAGTCAACGAAGTACCATCTTCGGAGAGTGATCGGCGACACCACGCTCACCTTTGAGGAGATGAGTACTCTTCTGGCTCAAGTAGAAGCTTGCCTGAACTCTCGGCCATTGCTGGCGTTGTCCGACGATCCCGACGACCTCTCAGCGCTCACGCCAGGACACCTGCTCATCGGAGCTCCGCTGCTAGCCATTCCAGAGAGGTCGCTCGCAGAGAAGGCAACGAGTTCTCTCTCTCGTTGACAGCATCTTCAGGCAATGCGTGACCACTTTTGGGAAAGGTGGTCGCGAGAGTACTTGCATTCTTTGACCTCACGCCCGAAGTGGTGCAAGGTCAGCGCCGCGCCTCAAATTGACTCATTATGCCTTATTGCTTCGGAGACATCACCGCCGAGTAAATGGCCTCTTGCTCGCATCACCAAGCTGCACCCAGGAGAGGACGGGGTGACCCGAGTGGCAACAGTCCGCACAGCGTCTTCCGAGCTCATCCGACCCAGTCAAATTAGTGATGCTGCCTGGACCTGCTGCCTCGCCAACTCTACACGCGGACTCGCAAGAACAGTAAACCGCACATTGTGAAGAACCGCGCGATCTTCGTCAATGTATTCGCGTCGGTTAAAGCGCCTGCAATCATTGTAATGCTCGCGTTTACTTTGTTTACTTTTCGCACTCTTCGAGGATGCGAATCTTCCTATTCTCCTTTTTGAAAATTGCATGTTTACCGTTCGATGCAATGTACTATCCAATGTACTATCCTGTTACATTTTCGCCGTTTCGTTTCTAAATTATTCTGACTACGTTCTATTTTCGCAACCATTGCGCAACCTACGCCTTGCAATCGCGATTGACGGCTAATTTACTTTGATCGATGTCGTAGCTAAATTACATGACCGCGTCTGCGTCATTGCATCTCCTGAATACCTTTTTCTTAATTTAAACTCAGAGCGCATCCGATCATGTGCACGCATAGGCTGCCGATACCGTGCACGGAACGCGCACACATCATCAGCCTGCGCCACCTGAAACGCCGCGATCTCCCAAGCAACCAGAACTCGCGACATCTGCATACTTGCCAAGAGTGATCATCAATTTCGTCACTGCGTGACAAGGCGGGCGGAATGTTCGAGATACGGTCAACATGTACATAATTTTCATATTTGGCATTTCGTGCGACATACGGATCGAAAGCTTCTAGAAGGATCTCAAGCGTTCTTAGAAGTTTCCAAAACATAAACTCGGCTATCACCTCGTCGATAAAGTCAAAAAAAAACAATAAGCTAAGCCGCACGTCGCACGTACGCAGATCTCAACCGCTATAACGGCGAACCAATTCGGATCGGTCGCAGCGCACGCGCGATCGCGTGACGCAAAACGCGTAATATGCGTTCATCCCAATCAAGAATCCAGATTTAACGGGCGCGCATGATAATAGCATGCCGCTTGGCCGTGGCGCTCGAAATCGCCAATCGCCACCCGACATAGAGGATCATCTCAAATTTTTCAATGTATAAAAATCTCATAGGCGAATGCAAAGGGAAGCCTTTGTTCTCAAAAGAGCATAAAAGGCAAAACCGAGAAGCAATAACTCTCTTAGTTTTTCCGCCGCTCTTAGTTTTCCGCCTCTCTTAGTTTTTCCGCCGCTCTTAGTTTTCCGCCGCTCTTAGTTTTCCGCCTCTCTTAGTTTTCCGCCTCTCTTAGTTTTTCCGCCGTTCTGAGTCAACGCATCGCTATCAGTACACCGCAAGGAGACGCTCCGCCGCTAGAAAACCGCCGTGTTTGATTCGCAAAGAAAACCGCCGAATATTCGCAAAGAATATTTTTGGATTGAAGCGAAATACAACTAAACGCCGTATCACTTTAAAATTTCACGTCAGCGCTCTCTCTCTGACTCGCTCTCGAACAATAGGGCTCATATATTCGTGAGAAAATTTATCCTAGCATTTCATGCTTAATATTGTAAGAAATAAGCGAAAAAAATATCAGAGCGCTTCGAGATTCGAACTGAGGCCTGGTCTCCTGTGCATAGATTTCCGTCCTGCCATTGACTCCTACACAGCCTTGACATGATAGTTTCTCTAATTGTGCTTATTTTCTCTAAATTTCTTACAATGTTAGAGCCCTATATAGGCTAAAGTAAAAAGGTTTGTCGAACTCATGCCCATTTAAGGTATAGTTAGGATAGTTTAACTTAAGTTCCCTAGTCACGGGTGCAGGTCTAGTTTGGATTCCATTTTATTTCCAAAATAGTTATACATTCTGTCAAAAAAGTACCGGGAATTGATCATTTAAAAAGCCCGCTTAAAGGAATTGTCAAAATTCTTTTTGTTGCTAAGTTGGCATAACTGTCCTCTATACTGACGCGGAGTTGGAGTGCCATCTGTCATTTAATGTGATTATAGTGCTCGATTTTATCAGTTCATCTCAAGTGTGTTTTACGATTTTTACAATGAATGAAAAGATCGAACAAAGAATTTGTCTCAAATTTTGTATTGCAAATGGAATTTCGTGTGCCGAATCGCTGAAGATGTTACAGAAAGCTTACGGTGAATCGACTTTATCAAAAACACGTGCATATGAATGGTACAGTGCATTGAAAAGCGGTCGAGATGTGGTGAAAGATTTGTCTCGCTCTGGTCGGCCATCAACATCTTCAACTGAAGTTAACATCGATAAAGTGAAGGAAATGGTGATTGAAAATCGTCATTTCAGTTTGAGAGAAATAATAAAGAATATTATCTGGGCGTTATGCGGCGTTTGAGAGAGCAAATTCGTCGAAAAAGGCCAGATTTGTGGAAAACAAACTCATGGATTTTGCACCATGATAACACACCATCTCACAAGGCTATCATTGTGAACGAATTTCTGACCAAAAACTAAACAAATATCATTGAACAATCACCGTATTCACCAGATATGGCTCCGGCTGACTTTTTTCTCTTTCCAAAACTCAAATTACCACTTCGAGACACTCGTTTTCAGTCGATAGAAGACATAAAAGAGAATTCGCGGCGAGAACTGAAGTCGATTCCGGAAAATGCGTTTAAAAAATGTTTTGATGATTGGATTATTCGTTGGCATAAATGTATTATTTCGAAAGGAGCCTACTTTGAAGGCGATACAATAAATTTAAATGAATAATAACTATTTTGTGTTTTATTGACCAATTCCCGATACTTTTTTGACAGAATGTACTTAAGTTTGCTCAGTTGCAACCCATAAGACTCAATTTAATCTCAAATTTTCTTTGATAATAATTAAATTTATAGGATATTCTATAACTATATCTTAAATGGGCTTGAATTTGACAAATCTTTATTTTGGATGCCTCAGTAACGCCCATATGGGGCCAATATTAAAGTATGGAGTTCCTCCGGATATATTTCTACACGGGAGAGGCAGTGCGAAAATGAAGCACCTACATTTTGTCAATTTTTTCCGAAGCAAAAGCGAGTATACATCTATAGGACTTTTTTCTTAGTTTATTGATCTCTTATGTTCCCGAAGTCTTGACAATTAAATTTCAAACTGTATATACGGCCCTTAAAAGAATTGATTTTATTCCTAATAAATACGATCAGTATAATACATGCGTACGTGTGAAGCTTATCAAGACGAATTATGAAACTGAATATCCTGAATATATCAGTATTGCATTAAAAGAGAGCAATAATATTAAGATATAAAAAATGTTCTATAATATTAGAAAATTCAATGCAATGCAACTTTTGTAAAAATTTGAAGTATATTTTAAACAGGAAGAGAAGACGTTTAAACAATAAAGGAAGTGAAACGAATTAGAATAGACAAATTATTTCCAACAAAGAAAAAAAAATGGTTGATGTAATTTAGAAAACAAAAACATAATTTAATGAAGGACAAAAAAAATATGTATTAACTACAAGAAGTGTAAAAGACACAAGATGATTTAAATATGAAAGATAATCAAATGTTACAAGAAACAATGGCGAGAAAAAATATTCCGATTTACCAACATGAAGCTCTGAAAAAAATATTATTACTAGAGCAAGTCAATAAGTTTTTAGAAAAACATAGTAAAATTTTTTTTTATTCATTCATTTTTATTTGTCAACATAGTCTCCTTTCAGTTCAATACACTTGATCCAATTATTCTCCAACTTTTTCAAGCCGTCCGAATAATATGATTTGTCCAACCCTTCAAAATAAGCCTCTGTTTCGGTGATGAGCTGCTCTCTGTTGATGAATCTCTTTCCTCCGAACCATTTCTTCAGGTTTGAAAACAAGAAATAGTCGCAGGGGATTAAATCTGGCGAATATGCTGGATGGGAAAGCAATTCGTAGCGGAATTCGTTGAATTTGGCCATCTGCTGGGCACATGTGCATTGTCTTGATGGAAGAGCACTTTTTTCTTCACTAAAAAGGGATGTTTTTTCTTTAAAATGTTGTTGAAACGGTCCAATAAAGCTGCGTAGTCATCGCCACTGATCGTTTGCTTTGACGGAAGGTAATCGATATGAATTATACCGTGTGCATCCCAAAAAACTCCTTCTCGGCCGACTTCACGGTCTTCGCCTTCTTCGGAGCTGGTTCACTCAATGAAATCCATTGTTTTGACTATTCCTTCGTCTCGGGTGTGAAGTAATGTATTCATATTTCTTCTAAAGTAATAAATCGACGCAGAAATTCATCTGGATTACGTTGAAACATCTCTAAACATTGTTTTGAAATCGTCACACGATCGCACTTATCCACAGTGAGCAAACGCGGCACTCATCTTGTCGATAACTTTTTCATACCCCATCGTGCAAAATTGAAATTACTGTGCCATGTGATATGCCTGTGGTCTCAACAAGCTCGCGCACTTTCACTCGTCGATCAGTCAGAATATATCGTGGACTTATCGATGATTTATAGCGCAGCAGCCTCAATTGGACGTCCCGAACAAAGTGCATCACATATGTACGATCATATTTAAATTCATTCACCCAATTGTATACAGTTGTAAACGCTGGTGCAGATGTGCATGAATGTGTATGAACATTATCCAACTCGGCTTTGATTTTTTTCGACGTTAAACCTTTCATATGTAGATGTTTGATCACTGCACGAAACTCGTTATTTTTATTTTGCAAAAAATATAAAGGTTGTTCTCTTTAATCGTCTATAGAAATGAAACTACGCGATGAATTTCGCTCAAAATTTGATAGTAATCAGTTGAAAGATGCTACTTGTCAAAAAGTAATGTGACATGATATTGCGAGTGCCCTCTGACAGATTTTTCAAGAACTTATTGACTTGCCCTCGTATCTTTATTGAAAAAGAATGCGAAAGACGTTATTCTGATAAATGAATTTTATTATGCTTACTTTTTCATATGAAATCTCCAAAAGATTACGATTTTATTTTATACAATAAAATATTATCTTCTCCAAGTACAATACACAAGTATAATTATTTTAATAAATATACTATTTGTAATAATTGATCTTTACAATAATGTGTGTATTAGGTGTATTATTTTGTTCAACACAGGAATATATAACGCAGTTATTAATATGCATAAATATCAATTAAATTTTTAAAGTTTACTTTTATTTCAGATATCTTGCATTGAATTATGCTAGATATGAAGCTGGATATAAGTCTCCATTTAAAACATAAATTCTCTGTTTTATATTGGAAATCTCTTTTTTAAAAGTACAAATTATTTTTTTATATAATTTTTGTGTTTTTAAAACAGAGAATTTGTATTTTGGTAATTATGCAGAATAGGAGCTTTTCCAAATTTCAACATTTTTCGGCTGCAATATTGATAATAATCTTTGTTATGACTTAAATAGTGATAATAAATCGGGGGAGTTCGAAAAATAAGAAACAAAAATTTTTTTTTTAAATGTTATATAGCGCATAAGGGCGTATGACTTTCATACGAAGCCACCCACTTCACCCCCTCTCCCCCCATGTTACTGAGCGCACGATTTTAGAATGTTAACATTATTATTCAGTATACAAATAGAAGTAGGGGAGACCGGGTCAGTAAACTATAAGAGAAGTAGAATAATCAAGGCTACATTATAAACAAATCGCGCGAGACATGCGTAAACGTGTCTGAATGCAGCGGCAACTGCCACTTAATCTGTTGTGAGATCTCGAGGCAGACGCGTCTGTGTTAGAAATTACGCTATAATTTTAAAAAATCGTACACGTAAGTGAATGTTTTTATTTTTAAAGTTTTTGTTCTACAATCGTATATAATTGTCTGAGATACTTGATTTCCATTTATCGTAAGTGTAGTTCTTACTTAATAAAGTCTAATAGATTTTTTTGTTTATCTTTCTTTGTTATTGTATAATGTTAATGTTTTTAAAAAATGAATAAGGGGTTAGTAAGTTAACCAATTAACCACAACACAGAGCTATATGATTAATTTAATGACGATTCTGATAGTATCTTTTAAAAAGTATTCTTAAAAAAAAAAAAATTTCTTGAAATGAAATCTTACTATAAAAGAATGAAAATATAATGAAAATGAGTGAAAATGTCACTTCTTGAAAAACAATGGCAATATTTCATTCCTCTAAAGAGATTTACCTAGGTGGTAAATGTTATAAGTTTGGTTCTCTCACGTCCAATCTCGATAAAACTAGACGCGTTTTTGTTCGAAATAAACGAATTTAACAAAAAAAAAAAACATTGTTCTGCCTTGCGAATCGAAATATTAATCGTTAAAGTTTGTTAAGTTAGAAAACCTGTTAATCGCTACGCCCTGGTAAAGACGTTGATAGAGAACAAAAATCTTATTATTTTAAATATGGTATGTAAATTCACACATTTGAATCAGATCTTATAGTATCTTATATATACTCTTGTACACATTTTTATAAAATCAATTAAAATATGATAGGATTCATATATGATCAATTATGATGCTCTCGCGAGGTCAACAATAGAAAATGATACAAACTTACAGAAAAACGATACATTGATAAAAATCCTATGGTTCTCAATCGTTCTCTATTAATTTTTTTTACCAGGACGATCTCACTCTGTTCCATAACTGTATTTTCACTCTCTTTGAATTTTCACTCAAAAGAATTTAGAGAGTATTCTTTTTTATTTTAAATGAATCTATAATGCAATAATTTTTGTAGTTTTAATGAATTTTAATAATAAAAATATGCAATAATAATTACATGCATAAGAATTTTTTCATGCATGAATATGTATAAATATATATAAACATATATAATAATAAATTATATATGTTTATGATCATTTATACATAACATGTATAAATATTCATAAATAATTGTCATAAAAACATATATAATTGTATATAAGATGTATCCATATATTTTCATATATCCTTCTTTCTTTTGTAAAATTACTTTTAAGTGTAATAGAAGTTGTAATAATAATATGAAAACATTAAGAATAATTAAAAGGATAATTTTGTGAATATACGAGGTCTGTCCCAAAAGTATCCGACCTGCATTTATATCTTCGCGCCAAAGTGTTCTAGCGACCTCTACCGGGCAGGCACGTCAACAGTAGGACCTTACGAACTTATCGGTTGGTCGCCGACACTAGTAGGATGTATAGTTCATACGCAGTGTGTATTTGTTACAGTATCTTTTTCACGTTCGTCGGATTTTTAAGTAGCTAAAAATGACCGAAACGACAATGCTCCAGCGCATGCATCAAACCTTGTGCAGCAGTATTTATCAAAACACAGTGTTGTACAGCTTCGCCAGCCTCCGTACAGTCCCGACGTAGCTCCCTGCGACTTTTGGCTATTTCCTCGATTGAAAATGCCGCTTAAAGGACACCGATTCGACGACAAGAAGACTGTTGAAACCAATGCGACGAATGCACTAAAGGCGATTCCAATAACTGACTTTCAAGACTGCTTTGGGAAGTAGAAGCATCGATATGAGCGTGTTGTTCAATCAAATGGGGACTACTTCGAAGGATGCCACCAACCGGATGACGAAGAATAAGCCAAGCGCCGAAAAATGGAGATAGGTCGGATACTTTTGGGACAGACCTCGTATATTCTTCAACTTCCTCCTGCTTTTTATCATGCTATTAGAATCGTAACAAAAATTGTTATCAACATTGCAGTCGAAAAATGTCGAAATTGGGAAAAATGCATTAATTATCTTTCTGCATAATTATCATCATTTGGAGTAGGCTGTGTAAAGGTAAACTTTACCTTCTTTTTTCTTCTTGCTTCTGCAGCCAATCAAACTTGAAATTTTGTCATACGAGAAATGTAATAGTACTCTAAGACGTAGAATCAGATATTATAGATACGAACAACATAATAAAATTAACAATAGAATAATAAAACTAACAATAGAATAAATTACTGATAATATCAAATATCACCTTTTCTATATATTCAGCAAGAATTAGGTAAAGTTACGAGAAAATCCTTCGCGAGGAGGTCGATTCTTTCTAGCAATATTGAATTTATTAAGATTTATTGTTGATGGCATCACTGAAATTTATCGGATTTACCAGCATATTCATTAGTTTCTCACTTTACATCAAAGCACGAATGGCAGAATAGAATGCAATACACCAGTGCTCGCAAAAATCTGCACATTTCGATTCCTACCGCCTACTGTCCCTCCACTATCGCTCGAGACGGTCTAGTTGCCGATCGCGCGCGCGATTATGACTCAGGAACGTGTGCCTTTACCAGAAATATACTGAGAGCACACCTTCCACCAAATTATTATTGAAATATACTTTTTATTAAATAATTTATTTCTCAATTTAAATAGATATTATTAAAGACATATAAGAGTAAAAAAATATTAATATATATAACTGAAGATGTTACATTAATAAAGTATAATAAGATTTAATTAAAATTTAAATGAACATATATATAGACATTACATGTTCTCCGGACGCGTCGAATGCGCGACCGGGCGGGGAGCCCTGCGCCGCCGCGCGCGGGGGGTGCGCCGCGAGACTTCCTCTCGCGGCGCCGAAGCATGAGGGGCGCCAAACTTCTGATTGGCGCCCCTCGAGGGGCTGGGGATCGCGGCGGGGGCCGTGATCCCTAACTCTCGCCTCCCAACACCAACCGGGGCGGCGGGCGCAGGGGGTGGTGTCCCCCCAGCGCCCGAATAAAGTCGAAGGTGCCAAGCACCGCCCGGGGTCACGTCGTCTCTCAGACGACGCCATAAAAATCCCCGGGCGGGAATAGAAGTCGGCAATAAGCCGACTGGCCTGAGGGACTCCCAGAAATATGCTGCACGCGTTCCTGGGAGTTCCTCATGCAAGGCCAGGTAAGGACACTCGGAGGGGTTTTAGTGGGTGCAAGCCCCACATAATCCCGGGCTCTCCCCCGAGGCTCGGGGTATGCGTCAGGCATTTCCCCTCCGTTATCAAAAAAAAAAAAAAAAGACATTACATGTTTCGGCTTTTTACTAAGCCCTCTTCATATGATCCTTTAACATTTAGTAGTTCCTTAAGTGTATCCATTTCTTCCTCGACAGTTTATAAATTAATTCATGATAAAACATTGAATGTTCGATGAGTTCCAAGAAAACGAAATATCCTTCTCAATCGATTTGCAAGTCGAATGTTTGAACTTTCTAAATATTGCATATGTTATAAGTCGAATGTTTGAACTTTCTAAATATTGCATATGTTACAATATGATATTATTTATAATATGATAGAAAGAAATTCATTTCAAATTTATTTCTCTTTACACACGAACACTTCAAATGTGATGGTCAAAAATTTAATAAAAAATATTGATAATATTTAGTCAAATATAATATCCTATTATTGTTGACTTAGTTATGCAAAAATTAAAAAAAACAGTTGTAAGTTTGTTTAGTCAAGTTCTTTTTTATATAGAATTCTTTTTTATTATAGATATGTGGATGATCTGCATATGTATCACGGTTATATCTAAAATGATATATTCTTTTGTTGGTTGTTTTAACTCTGTTCATCCTCGACTCCAATTTATTTTAGAAATTGAAGAAAACTCTCTCAACTTTCTTCGTGTTAAAATAATGAACAACTAAGTTTTGTGATTGGTACCAAAAACCAACTTTTTCGGATAAATTCATTAAACCTTCTTTTTAAACCATCCTATTTTTCAGAAAAGAGATATAATTTTCAATTTAGTTGACAGAATCTTATTACTTCCTAACAAAGAATTTCATTGGAAGAACATTACATCATAATCAATACTCTGTTATGATGATTATCCACTTAAGTTCATTTTTGATACTATTAATAAGAACTATAATAAACTTATTATACATATTGTAACTCTTTATACATATCGGTTATTGCGAGGAATATTGCTAAGGTCTCCATAGTCTAAAGGTTTAGGATGCTCACACGGAATGCAAGAGATCCGGTTCGACCTCTGGCCGAGGCAATATTTTTCGTAATATTGTTACAGTTTTTTACGATTAAATTTGGGGGTTATTAATATTTCAGATTGATTGCGTTAAAAGTTCGACAATCATATCGACACGCAATTATAATTTCTGAAATTAATTCATTTAAATGAATATATGCAATATATAATAGTTTAATATCTTTAGACCATAGTGGCGTTTCGTATTTAAAGTTAAAAATATTGAAGTTTTCTTCCATAAGTACTGACAAATTAAACAAGTATATTAAAGTTCAAAAAGATCGTAGTATACAATCAACAAAATGTAACATTGTCTACAAAATCGGTTGCAAAAAATGTGATGCATCTTACAGGTAGATAATTAAAAATAAGAATTGAATATCGCAAGCATATTAATTGGAACACGACTACCCGTTCTATGATAATTGAACAGGTTGCAGACGCAACACAATTTCGATTGGAATAATATCAAAGTTTTAGACGAAGAATTATATTACAATAGACGACTGATCTCAGAAATGATAAACATTAAAAAACAAGACAACAGTCTGAATCTTCAAACGATACGGAAAATCTTAATAAGGTATATATGTCTATTATAAATAAAGTTTCACTTTGTGTATAATGATGACATATTGCTCTATCGAAAATTCACATCAATAAGTATTGAGAAGTTATACTGATAACATGTCTTAGATCAGTCTTTTATAATGTCAGTTTTTTACAATTTTCAATTTTTAATTTTTAGACTGTTAATAATTTTACTTCACTCTTAATATTTCGTTGTTTAATACTCATAATTTATTCTACGAATATTTATATATATTTGAGTAAATGTTATCTACGTCTTTAATTGTTTAAATTTTTGACCATCACATTTGAGATGCTCGTGTATACAGCGAGTGTGTAAAAAGAGATAAATTTGAAATGAATTTCTTTCTATCATATTATAAATAATATCATATTATAACATATGCAATATTTAGAAAGTTCAAACATACGACTTGCAAATCAATTGAGAAGGATATTTTGTTTTCTTGGAAGGCATTATCAAACATTCAATGTTCTACCATGAACTAATTTGTAACTGTCGAGGAAGAAATGGATACACCTAAGGAACTGCTAAATGTTAAAGGATCATTTGAAGAGGGCTTAATAAAAAGCCAACATGTAATGTCTATACATATGTTCATTTAAATTTTAATTAAGTCTTATTGTACTTTATTAATGTAACATCTTCAGTTATTAATATTTTTTTACTTATATATCCTTTATTTCCTCTATTTAAATTGTGTAATTTAAGAGTTCTATTGATCTGTTTATTATAATTTATATTTTTGTTAACATAAAATTTTCTTTTTGTTAATTTATTTATTGTTCCTTAATGATACTTATATCTTAATGTAGTTTTCTAACATTTTCTTTTAATATCTTTATAAAAATCATTAATAAATATAATTTGAAATACAATTTGTGATATAAATAAAAAAAATGCAGAAAAAGAACTACTCAATGTATATTTTATATTATATATAATTTTATATTTTATACGTAATTTTATATATAGTTTTATATAATTATTTTTTTTGTACTTAATTGCAAATATTTTATATGCACGTATACGTATATTTTTAAAGTTTATGTTTATGGACATATATTTTATACACTTTTTTGCAAATATATATTTTACACTTTATGTAAATATTTTTTTGACAACATCTATTGACCAGATATATCACAACTATATCAATTAAAAGTAAATTAAGTTAATTGATATAGTTTTGAATCGTTTTGGATCATGGAAGTAGCAGTTCCCGTATGATTGCAGAGATTAAGCATCATTGGAGTAAGATCGGATGAGTGACCGCATAGGGAAGTAAGGAAATTAATTTGGGATAAAATGTTTTTTTTTACAATAATAATTTTGTCGTGTGTATTCCGGAATATGATGCAGACCAATAATACGTATTTTAGCAATAAAATTGAGTTAAGTAATTGTATATGTAGAATAAATAACACTTTAATTTTAAGAGTAACACTCAAGCTAGCTCTCAACTTGAGGATAACACTTAAATTCAACGTTTTAAATAATTCTAAATTGAGTGTACACTCAAATTTTGACAGTTTTTTTCATAAGGGAGTTCTTAATATTTTGAAAATAGTACCAATCATCCTCAGAAAAGAAAAAGCTCTGACAATAAAAGAGAGAAAGAAAGATAATATTTTTTATATATATTTAAACATACCACTGTTTGTCCGTGTTTGATAATAACGATGCTATTGTCATTTACTATTCTCTGACACCTATCTGATAACACATTGCACGTAGAAAAAATATAGTTGTCCTAGAATCTCATTCTATCGATTAGATCGTACTTGTATGAAAAAACAGCTTTGATTTGTTTTATCAAAAAAGAATCTTTCTTGTTATCGACGAGAGTCTTACAGAAATACTAATGATTTATCTAATTGTAAGAGTCTGTTTCGCAGATTCCTACTAAGAATGCGTGTGTAAACGTGTATATTTCGGGATTTCGTTGTACGTTGAGTGCGTGCTAGAGATAAGAGAGTACTTTTTTTAAGGATAAGCATCAACCGCAGTCTATCGTTAACAACAATTACCTGTCAACAATCTGACACATATGAATGGGTAAGTGCGAATGTATAAAAACGCAACATGCATATGTTTTATAGTCTATTCTGTTTTGCTATTCGTACTTTGACGCAAATGAGAAATTGATGAATACGCTGGTAAATTTCAATGACGCGGTCAACGATGATTCTTATAAAGTCAATTTCGCGCGGAAGTATCGATTTCCTTAGGAAGAATTTTTTTGTGACTACCTAATTCTTACTGAGTGTAAAAAAGTGATATTTATATATTTGTTTTATTATATGTTTTATATATATATATATATAATATATATATATATATTATATATATATATATATATATATATATATATATATAATATATATAAATAACATGGTGATCTACTTAAATTCCATCTGAAATATCTCGCTTATTTTTGATGATATAAAAAAATATTTCAAATAAAAGTGGAACGGTTTCAAAGACGACGTATTTTGTTTACGTTGTTTTTTTTCTAGGTGGAAGCGCCAAAAAGATATGAAAGTCACTTGTACTTTTTTAAATGAAATTGTATAATTTTTTTACACACTATGATTCTTTTAATTATTTTGCATATAAAAGTATTGAGGTAGAGATATCAAAAAACCAATAATTTACGAGATATTTTATACTTAAATAACATAAACATAACATATACATAAACTATTTTGATAATCGTACCTTAATATTTTTATGAACAGAATAATGAGATAAATCAATTGGTGGAAAGAAAACACATAGTTGCTTTAAAAAGAAAGATACGATTATCAAAAAATACTAATAGTTTATGAATTATTTACGTAACATTTTTATGTCAATATGTGCCACAATAAAGTATAAAATATCTCATAAACTATTGGTTTTTTGATATCTCTACCTTAATATTTTTGTATGCAAAATAATTAAAGAATATTGTGTAAAAAAATGATACAATTTCATTTAAAAAAGTGGAAATAACCTTCATATCTTTTTGATGCCTTTACTTAAAAAAAAAACAACGCGACCAAAATATGTTCCCCTCGAAACCGTTCCACTTATATATACGAGGTGTGGCTATTAAATAACGAGACTGACGCTGTAAAACATTTTATTTTGATTTCATACATATTTACTTATTATCACCTTCAATAAACACCCCTCCTCTATCCCTACAACGCTCCATGCGAATCTTCCATTGTTTGAAACTGCTGAAAGTCTTCTTCTGTCAGCTCCTTCAGGACGCGTACCACTTTCTCTTTCACAGCTTCAATGGACTCAAATCTTGTTCCTTTTAATTTTATGTTATTTTACTTTAATGTTATTATTCTTTCCAATACGTTTGGATCATTTTCAATGGCATTCAAAGTGTCAGTACAAAGATTTTTGCGAGCTTCTTGTTATTCAAACGTGAGAATTTTATGTACCATTTTGGCACACACTTTTTTCATGTTAAAATTGTTATGTAAAATTTGCCGTACACATTCTTTGTCAATTCCTACAGTTTCACCAATCGCACAAATACTTAACCGACGATTGGATCGAACTAGATTACCGATTGTTTCGATATTGTCATCTGTTTTTGACGTGTTTTTGACGTTTCTCGGCCGTCTTGGAAACGTTTAAACCACTCAAAAACACGTGCACGCGATAAACATTCATGGCCATACACTTCTTTTAATAAATTATAAGTTTCAGTAGCGGTTTTTCCAAGTTTCATGTGAAATTTCATAACAATTCGTTGCTCTATTGTTACACTTATCATTTTTCCGACGAAACAAAAAAACAATTTTAGTGCGAAAGAAGGCTACGGCTATACGGATTTGTTTACAGAAGCGAGAGGTACTGCATTCGAAAGAGAAGGCTTCACGCTAAACAGCTGTCGGTCGCTGGCGTTTAGCGCATGCGTACTTCTTCTATAATAGCGTCAGTCTCGTTATTTAATAGCCACACCTCGTATATATATATATATATATATATATATATATATAATATATATACTTGAAACATTTTTTTTATATCAACAAAAATAAGCGAGATATTTTAGATTTATTGGTCGATTTAAGTGAACCTCTGTATATACGCTACATTCTGCTTTAAAATTTTGTTTTAAATATCGAAATTATTTGAAAAATTTTAAATTAAGTTATTTTATGTGATCTTAGGAATTCATCAAATGCAACTCGTGAATCATTTTGAGAACACATTTACAAATATCATCAAGCCTTATGTCTAGAAAAACGCGCATCCAATGGAATAATTCTGATAAGCAACAAATGGCGAATAGAATGAATAGTAAGATAATATATTTGTTATTTCTTAATAATTTCAAGTTTTAATTGCAATTTATATTTTATTTCCTTTTTAGCATTAACTATTTTAACACACGGTACTTTTTTTGATACACGAAAAGTATAATAAACAAAAATATTAATATATCAAACTTTTCTTTAGATTATTAGTTAATTAACATTTATAAAAGATAAAGTTAAATTACTATAAAAAGATTAATAAATGCTACGTAATTACTACTACGTGAATTCATACGAATTAAAATTTATCATCATGATTCGCAGGATTTTAACGATTATGTATAAAGAAAGTTAATATACTGAATTTAATATATAACATTAATATGTTCTACTTGGGATTGTCGATTTGAATCAATAACGTAAAACAATACAATTCAATTTAAATGTGTAGACAAATCTATAGAAGTGGACACATACGACGTGAATTCCAACGGACCGAATAATAAGTCCGTAAATAGCGATCTATATCAAGCAGTGTTTCCAATTTATTACTTGAGCAAACTATCTGGTGTATTTCCAATGAGATTCATCGGACAAATATCTGGTAGATATCAAGGCAAATTGAGTGTTACCGATAGCATTTACAGGTAACAATAATCGATATACTTAATTTCTTTATTCATGAAAATATGTAGGGCAGAGTTGTCGAATACGTACCACTTATATTTTTTTTATGTTTTGCATTTGGCACTATTTCGTATGCAAATGAACATTAAAAAATATAATTTGGACGCTTATTATTACATGTTTAATTCTTCACCATACAAATTAATAACAAATTAATTTGTTACAAGTTTTGGCTAATATGTCAATCGGGGGAGACCACTCTGTTGACTTTGATATTGATATAGTGTATGTTGTCAAGATCATGACCCTGAGTCATAGTGGAACTAGAAAGGTGAAGCATTGCACATGATAGGGTAAGAATATGGCGAATTTCGATCAATTAAATGTTATGGCATTGCATAGCATTTTAAGATCATGTTGGTCATGATGGAATTACCTATGTATAACAAAAGTCGAAAATGGGCACGAGTTACTAACAGGCATGCCGCTAATTAAAAAAAAAATAGATTTATTCGATGAAATAAAAAAAATCATGTTTCAATTAAACAAATCATTAAATAAACAACTGACTCAACTTCCTAACCCCGATTTCAATGAAATTTTACAGAAATGTAGTACTAACTAAATGTAATCAAATCCATAAATACGGAGTTGCGGAAATTTTTATAAAAGACATCACCCAATTGTCCGGCACTGATTTAATTTTCCGTGAAGTATGTTGTTAAACACAAAAATCTAAGATATGTATTTTTTTATACGTGCGCTAACTCATTAAAGGATGAAATATCCCTATGAAAAAAAAGTACCATTTCTATTTCGAGCCGAGTTGGAAATATAAAAGATGGAAAAAAATAGATTTTTTAAATAAAAGCTGTTTCAAGAATACTTCAATGTTGTGAAGAAAAAAAATTTTTTGTGTTTAACAAAATACCCTTATTATCCACAATTTTCTTAAAGTTTCCAAATTTTATTTCACCAAATTGGAGATGATTTTTTTCTAAATTCAATCAATATATAATAAAGTTATATTACAACATATACACAACATATCATTTTCTAGAATTAATTATAAATGCTTCCGTATATGCTCTATCCGTGCTCATGTGCGTAAGTAATTATCATCGAAATAATATAGTACGTAAATCGATGAATAAAGAAATTGACTTAATTGATATTTCTTGTAAAGCATTATAGATTATAAAAAATATTAAAAATTATAATAGTTTTATTATTTCTCCTTAAAGTTAGTAAAACTTTTATTTTTTATTCAATTCTGTATATTATTTCCTTATAATATCTTAAAGTTATTCTCTTCAAGTCATTTTCGGTCTTATGCTTTAATATCTTATTAATTTGTTGTTTGCATAATAATTTCTAAATGTGCTTAAAAATAAAATATTTTTAAAGGTTTATGCAATAAATTTATATTTTATACCATTTACTTATTATCCTCATTACAATAATGATACTCAATGAAGAAATGTTTTAAACATACACTACTATATTATTGCAATCTTCGATATTATATGTTGAAATTTTATCAAAGCTAAATAATACTGAATTTTCAAATTTTTCTCTTTCGTTTAAACATTTTTAAGCTTCCAATATTTAAATAAATTGTGATATCGTGGGGATAACAACTGATTATGTATCAGAGATTGCAATTCTATTATATTATTTCGTTCACGCAAATTTATATTACTTTCCAATAGTAAAACAATATCTGAAAATCTTTTAGCAAAATTTTTCAAATTCTAAATCCATAAACATCTAATAGTTGTATTTTCCCTGTAATACCTTTCTGTTCAATCATAGTAGTAATATGTTTTCTTGGAGGTGTTAAATTTGAAATGATATTGAGACAATCCATGAATCGATACGAAGAACGCTATTAGAACCAATATTTGGAAAATAAGCATCTTCTAACCACATTTCAAACGACCTATAAGAAATATAAATGTTAATTTAATAACTTTTTTACGACTGTTATTATTAGATTCTAAAATAAAATATAAAATATAGCGATTACAATTGATTAATTATATATCAGAGATTGCAATTTTTTTATATTATTTCGTTTATACAAATTTATATTATTTTTGAATTATGATAACAGTATATGAAAATCTATTATAAAAGAAAATTAACTTAATTATATGCTGTCATTTTACCAGTTTTTGATTTTTTACTGATTTTATTAATTTGTTGGTTTAAACAAAGTTTCTTATACTCAACTATACCATTAACTTTCTTTAGTACAATAAATAAAGATGACAACAAATTTCCATTACACGATTTTATTGATTGCATATGAGTATGTTGTTAAGGATATAGATTGCACGCTCTACATTTTTCCTCCTTGATAAGACAATAATCTTCTAGAAGGAATTTCCAATCGGAAACCACTTTGATTCCAATAAAAACAGATCCGAACTGTTTGATAAGTGATATCACTGTTTGATAAGTGATATCACTGTTTTCAAGAAATCATCAGCTGTGTTTTGTAAATCAACGGAATCTTCCAGTTCTTTTAGTTACAAATTTCATAACTTTTCTTGATACAATTCGGTGGAATATCTTGAATTTTGATACCCAATTATGAGATGCTTTAAATATAGGATTTACATTTCCTATTTCTTCTTGTAAAGCTCACTTTTTTAGTTCGATATCATGAATCATGAATCCTGATTCAACAGTTGCAATAAATTTATCATGTGTTTAAAAAATGTAAGATAATTTTTCTATACGATTTCTATCTAATTGTAATTGTTCTTCCTGTTATGAAGTGATTTCTCGCTTCTATTCAATGATGCAACGCGATTGGAGGGCAGCCATTTTAACTATCCACGGAGACAGCGCCGTCCTTATATGTACTATGGTTTCTATCATCTCTATATTCAAGGTCTTTCTTTTTATCTTCCTTGATTTTGTTTACTCATTCTTCGCAGATTTCGCATCATTGCATATAATAAACAGAAGCTTATAATTTTATCAATTGTCTGTGCTTTCTTTTGGACTATAACAACACTTCCCATTATCTTAATTGACGTTCAGATGAAACTCTTCTAAATTTATTTTACACTGATTTTAGAACAAAATATTTTTCAGCAAATTAATAAATTAAAAAAAAATGTATTAGGCGTACAACTTTGCTTCTGCCGTTTTCCTATAGATGGCTTTAGCGGTAAGTGGTGGTCGAAATAAATAGATCATACAATAAACTTGGCATCTGTCAACATAACCCCATAGAAACATTAGTCGATTTGTGTCTGCATCATAAAGTTATTCTCGATTGAAAATGTCAGTTTACGACCCAAATTCTCGTCATTTGCGGGAGGTTTTAATTTTCTGCTTCAATATGAAGAAATCTGCGGCTGAGGCTCATCGAATGCTCTCAAATACTTATGGTGAGGCCGCTATTAGTAAAAGAACGTGTCGTGAGTGATTTCAACGCTTCAAGAACGGTGATTTTGACGTTGAAGACTGGTATAGGGATGGAAGAGAGATGGTTTTCGAAGAATTGGAGGCATTACTTGATCAAGACTCGTGTCAAAATCAAAAAGAATTGGCACTATCATTAGGAGTGACTCAACCAGCCATTTCAAAACGCCTCAAAGCCATGGGAATGATTCAGAAGCAAGGAAATTGGGTGCCGTACGAGTTGAAGCCGAGAGATATTGAACGGCGTTTGTTTGCTTGTGAACAGCTATTGAAAGGCAAAGACGGAAAGGATTTCTGCATCGCATTGTAACTGGGGACGAAAAATGGATTCATTACGATAAGTGCAGAAAATCATGGGGAGTTCCCGGCCATCCTTCCACGTCGATGGCCAAACAGAATATTCACGGCTCCAAGGTCATGCTTTGTATTTGGTGAGACCAGCTCGGCATAGTGTATTATGAGTTGTTAAAACCGACTGAAACAATCACAGGCGATCAATATCGAACGCAATTGATGCCTTTGAGCATTGAAAGACAACCGGCCGTAATACAACGAGAGACACGATAAAGTGATTTTGCAGCATGACAATGCTTGATCCCATGTTGCGAAAGTGATCAAGACTTGGAAACGTTGAAATGGGAAGTCCTACCCCACCCGTCGTATTCTCCAAACGTTGCTCCCTCTGACTTGATTGCGGAACCAATTTGTAGAATTTTACGTTTGTAATTAAAGAAATGTGAATACATTGTTATGATGGAATCAAAAGCTGATTGCTTGACACGATCGAAACAGAGAAACTAATGAAGAAAAAAGAACTGAATATCAGTGAATAGCTTTTTTAAATTCTTATAATTTTTGTCTGAAATTATTTCCCAAAACATTATGTAAGGGCCTTATAGCACAAGGATGGCCGTAATTGAGTCGTCGAAAGTGAATCATAGTCATAAGTCAACGCATTATATTTTGGCGTACTATGTACGCCGATACAAGTACAATTCACATTCCTTCACGATTATAGTTACCATTAGTTATAATCATCTTTATGTTCAGTTCATAACCGGGGTCTTTTTGGACACGCTATATAATATATATGTTATACATATATGTGCTATACATATATAAATATACATTACACAGTCAATAATCATATGCATAATTTTCATACGACACTGTACATTTATAATATGTATATAAGTATATCATATTCAAAGTGTTTTAATAAATATCTACACTTATAGGTCAATGTACACATTGACTAACAGCAAGTTACAATAAGTATATTTTTACTAAATGAACTCTGACTGTGACGTAGATATATCTTCGAATGCAATATTTGAAATATATACACGCATAATGTAATAGCACTTTTTCTTTTGTTCGCAATGCCATTTTAACTTAGGATGTAACATGTATTGTCAGTACATAAATACATTGCACATACATATGTAGCTATTCCATCTCTTTTTATTATGTTTAATGGGTCTTTTACAATAATAAGCCATAAATCAGTCATAAATTAGAAGTCAGATGCTAAAAATTGATGACTATGATTGGTCAATTTTTAGCTTTTGACTTTTGATTTATGACTAATGGCTTATTATAGAAGACCCATAATAAGAAGCGATAGAAGTTACTCATACTTAGCTTTTCATGGTATGATAGACGCAATAGTGAATATGAATAGACGCAATAGTGAATATAATAGTGAATATTAGAATTATATTTTAATATTCACATATATGTGTAGTTACTCCATCACTTTTTGTTACGTATAAGAAAAAGTGTACTGATGTCCTCTTTTTTCTACGTTTAATAAAAAGAGATATGTTTTTTATAGTCAAATATATAGATATTTGTGATCTATGCTTTTATTAAACAAATAAGTTTTACAAATAAGTTTTAAAGCGTTTTTTGTGTAACGTATAATTTAAACTTAGAATTCAAATATTTTCGCGCTCTTTTGATATGTAGTGGCGCTTAATGTGTACTATTAAAAAACATAATTGACTTCACAAAATTGGAAACTTAACCTCAAAATTAAATGGTTTTAAAATGGTGAGCGACAAGCAATTTATTCGACACTGCATTCGATACGAATTTCATCAAGGAAAAAGCGCTGCTAAAGCATGTGAATCAATTTGTTCTGTTCTTAGAGTTAATGTTGTATCCAAAAGTACGTGTGAGTTTTGGTTTAGGCGATTTAAAGAGGATGATTTTGATGTTAGCGATAGAGAACGTAGTGGTGCTCCTCAGAAGGTTACAAACAATGAATTGCAAGCATTACTCGATCAAAACTCATATCAAACACAAAATGAACTTGCACAGCAACTTGGAGTAACTCAACAAGATATTTCAATTCGTTTACGGCAGATGGGAAAGATTCTGAAGGAAGGAAAGTGGGTGCCGCAAGCATTAAGTGAAAAAAACAAAAATGATCGTCTTGAGAAGTGTTTGAATCTGTACAATAAACAGCATAGAAAATCTTTCTTGTGGAAAATCGTGACTGATGATGGAAAGATTTTTTACGATAATCCTAAAAAGAGAAAACATTATGTGGATCCTGGACAACCCACTACATCAACGCCAAAACGCAACATCCACAGCAGCAAAGTTATGTTATGCATCTGCTGGGATATGAAGGATGTGCTATATTATGAACTACTCCATCCGGTTAACAGTGATCGCTACAGTCAACAATTGATCCGTTTAAATCAAGAAATTGAACGAAATCGTCCATTTACTGGCAAAGGAAAAACGTCCTGTGAAATTGCTTCATGACAACGCTAGGCCTCATGTTGGTAAACCTGTAAAGGAAACGTTGCTAGCTTTTGGTTGGGAAGTTCTGCCGCACCCGGCGTATAGCCCAGACATAGCCCCTTCTGATTATCATTTATTCCGGTCAATGCAAAACGCCTTGTCCGATGTACACTTTCGAGCATTTGAAGAAGTGCGAAAATGGGTGAATAATTTTATCGCATCGAAAGACGAAACCTTCGCTTCTGGAATTCGCAAGCTGCCCGAAAGATGGCTAAAGATCATAGATAATGATGGAGATTATTTTGATAATTAAGTGTGTTTTCGTTTCTAAATAAATAAATATTAAATTTCATTAAAAACTCTTTAAAACTTATTTGTACACCTATATTTTCAATATCAGAATATACATATAACTAAATCAAAGCTAATGAAAATCAAATGCAGATGATTAGATGTAATCTTACAAAAAAATAATCAAATTTACGAATCTTCTGATAAATGATATCATCTTTAGTTTGTACATTTCAACTCACTTTGAAGTCTTTTTCAACAATACAAATATATTACAAAAAGCTCACAAAAAGATTGTCACTCGCAAATTACCAAAAATGAAGTAATGTAAAATTTTAGTAGATAGAGAGCGTGCCAAGAAGCTTTGATACATAATTGATCACAAATTATACAAATCTATCTACTAAAATTTTATGTAACTTCATTTTTGGCAATTTGTGAATTTTTCGTTATATTATCTCATTCTATATTATCTTATTAGCTTTAATTTATGTTAGTTATATGTATATTTTATAAATTTAAAGTCCCCTATGTAATAATTGTTTTTTCAATATTAGACTATTGTATGTATGTATACTATGATGTGTGAATATCTACACAAATTAGAGATAGAAGTAATTTATACTGAGGTATTTATGCAGATACTTTCTATGTTTATTCATACAAAACATTGCAATTAAATTTTATGTGTACAAATATACACATTATATTATATATGTATATACATTATATTATATATGTATATATACAATTTTAATATTGCATATTTAAACATAGGGAAACATAAATAACTTAGCATTAATAATTTCTATCTGTAACATGTGTTTATTTATACATTTTATTATACATATATACTACAGTATTGTATAATATTGCCTATATGTGTATTATATTTAAGTACACACATCACTAATACCTGTATATTTTAACATGAATAACTTCTATATCTTTTCATTAAATGTAGCAAAAAAATGGAATAGGTACGTATATATAATATATCTATGTATAGCTATACATGTTACATGTTACATTCATGAATATAAATTACAATTACATTTTTCGTGTATTATAATGTGTGTACATACACAATGACACAAAATATTATTCTATTGTTGCATATAGACATGTAATTGAATTAATGATATATGCAATATTAAAATTATATTTTGGGTACATTATTGTGTATATGTACATATAAAATATAATTATAATTTATATTCACTAACATTTTTTTATATATGTTACAATAATGTTAGAATTATAAATGTTATGTGCGATGTGAATACATACATTATACAATGTACATAAATAAAATTTTAATATTACGTATAAATAGATAATATCTGTATGATTATTGCAACATGAGTAACTTTTAATTGATATAATGCGTGCATGTATGTGTGTGTGCGTGTGTGTGTTCACATAGTGTAATATACATACAATTTTCTATATTAGATATATAAGTCAACATATTAGTAATGTATATAAATACTGTAAGTATCTATCTTTTTTTATTGGACAGAACAAAAAAAGAGTTATATTATGTATGTGCAATGTCGTATTCATTTATTGATAATATACGAGGGCAAATCAATAAGTATCCATGTTAGTAATGAAGACATAAGCTTTTCACAAAAATTTTTTTTATTTTTCAACGTAATCCCCTTTTAGGACGATACACTTTTCCCAACGCTTCTGCCATTTTTTTAATCCCTCAGAAAAATACGATTTGTCGAACTCTGCAAAATAGGTCTCTGTTTCGGCGATGACCTCCTCATTCGACGTGAATTTCTTTCCACCGAGCCATTTTTTCAAGTTTAGAAACAAGAAGTCACAGGGGGCTAAATCCGGAGAGTACGGTGGATGCTGCAGGAGAAGTGAGCCGGTGCATTGTGAGCAATCGCGACACGCATCGGGCTGACAGGACTTTTTCATTCCCAAGTTATTATGCAAAATATTGAATGCCGTTCCGACACGCCTACGGCCTCTGCTACTTCATGCACTTTCGTTTGGCGATCAGCGAGAATCATGTCGTGGACTTTTTCAACAATTTGAATGACCACGTTTGAATTCGTTGAAACAATATTTGACGGTTGTCATAGATAATGAAGAGTTCCTATAGACGGCATCCAACTTTGTTTTTATTTCTTCGCACGTTTTTCCATCCTAAAATAAGAAACGAAACACGGATCGATATTGCTCTTTTTCCATTCAGAAAACATCAAACACGCTCACTACGAATTGCTGTCAAATCAAGACTATTGCATGTATCACTCTGAAATTTTGTATGACGTCATTTGAAAGATAGTAGTACACGATGGTAATGCCAACTTGCATCAGCAATGTCGCCTGTTCTTGAAATACGGATACTTATTGATTTGCTCTCGTATTATTGTTACCTTAAAATGACATTGAACGTAAGGAAAAAGTGCTACTACGGTTCGTATCGATATAATTATTAGTTAAAAATATGTACTTTATGTATATTACAGATTTTTAGTACTGGTGATATATATTGGAACGCGGTCTACATTGCATATGTACATAATACAACTGTATTTCTAAGGCCCGATTCCATAAATGTAAGATTAACTTCAATTCCGGTTTATTTTTTCTTCAATTCTAAAATTGGACAATTTTTCAAAATAAAGTAAATCTTACATTTGTAGAACCGAGCTTAATACATGTTTTCGTCCCTGCTAAGATGGTAATGTAGGAAATGGAAAAAATATCGATAATCGATCGACTTTCCTGCATAATCATATTAACTCAGAGGGCGTAAGCATCTTATACATTGGAAGTAAAAACCTATAGTATCGACCTTTAATTATCGACCTTTTATTAAATTCAGCCTTCGCTCCAGCATCCCCTTAAATCCTTTGGATTATTTCCTTTGGGGGATATCTGACATCATTCGTTTATACCATTCCAATTGAGAATGAGAATGATTTGAGGAATCGAATAGTTGCTTCATGCGAGACA
The DNA here is from genome assembly GCF_024713525.1 of Acromyrmex echinatior. Taxonomy (NCBI): domain Eukaryota; kingdom Metazoa; phylum Arthropoda; class Insecta; order Hymenoptera; family Formicidae; genus Acromyrmex; species Acromyrmex echinatior. The sequence goes on along the minus strand of NC_141858.1, from coordinate 4,454,291 downwards.
ATACGTAACACACCTGGTATCTTTGAGCGTGAATGTCAATCTTTAAGAAGAAGGCTCGATGGATGTATCGATGACGAAACTATGACACACCAAAATTTATTTGCTACCTTAAAATACGCTGTCGAAGCCGTATTCTTTTTCGACGGCAAAAACATCCCTTTAAACTATTTTATCGAAGGATACGAGGAAACAAAATCCATGTTACCGGATGAAACTGAATCGCAATTCACAAAAATCATAAGGACAAGAATTGTGGAAGGCACTGTACGCGATCAGGACTACGAGATCAGGACTTTAATAGTGTGGCACAATTAAACAAATATTTGAAACAATTTATGGTGCTTCAAAAAATATATACTAACTGCAAGGCGAATTAGGCCGTATTTATCAACAGAATGAGGAGGACGTAATCACATACGCGAATCGGGTAAAGATTTTAGGAAAACAAATAAGTCCATAAAATTTCGGGAAATGCCCTTTCCGATCAAAATATTAAACTATTTTTAGAAAAAGACATGTGTAAGTGTTTTATTAGAAGATTAAAACCAGAAATTGAACAGAGAATAACAAGAAATTTAAGTGTTCAAGAGCCAATGCGTTACGAATAGAAAGAGAACTCCATTCAATGACAGATTTGCGACAGAATCAAGAAAGTACATCGAGTAGAGCGCTGAATACGAATATATTAATAAATTATAAGAAACCTGTCAGATTTATTATAAAGAAGGACATTTAGCTTCAAATTGTAAAAAAATAACTAATTTTGGAACAGAGATTTTAATATGTCAAATCTGCAAGAAACGCGGATACAGCGCTGACAAATGTCGACTTCGCGACCCTCAGGCATGACAATCCGTTATACATTTTACAGGGAAATAATATTATTTTACAGGGAAATAATATTATTTGTCAAATATGTTCTAGGTCAGAGCATAACGCCAAAAATTGTCAAACTAATAATAACAATAGTCAGAACAAATCTTCTATAATCTTTCAGTGGTGTGATAAGCCCGGTCATTCGGTTAATAACTGCTGGAAAAAACAGAACAAGCAACATAACACAGTTATAAAATAAAAATTGTCTGTTAAATCTGTAACAATTTTGGGCATAATGCTAAAAATTGTCGATCTAAAATAGGGTAAAACACTGCACTTTCAGACTCATTATTCTGCTGGTATTATAAAGGGCAAGGGCATCTCCTCGAAACTTGCGAATTAAGAATTGCAAGCAATAACCGAAGAAAGATAAACGAACAGGGAAACTCCGGCGACCCCTCGAAATCGGGCACAGGGGCCCGAACGAGTTTGACACCCGTCGACATCAAAAAAGGTCCAGTAGGCAAAAACGTGTTAGAAATACGTCCCGTAACTGTAAATCTCGACAAGCATAGTCGCGTGCCTACCGTTCAGGTAAACTTTTGCGAGTCAATACCACCCGTAGCTTTTATGTTAGATATCGATTCCGAGCCAAACATAATCAAAGAAACTTTTGTACCTAAGGACAGTATCGTCAACTATAGCAATATTCTAAAATTAAAGGCATAAATGAATATCCCGTTTATATGCTAGGAGAAATAATTTTACCCCTCTTTGGAGAAAATATTACATTTCATATTATATCAGGTAATTTTCCAATCTTACAATCCGGAATATTAGATAACGATTTCTTCAAACAAACTTCCTCGAAAATTGACTACGCGAAGGGATATTTAGATGTATCAGGAGTTAATATTTCTTTTCACCAGAAACCATCATCGCACAACAACGATTAGAATCTTTATTTTATGTGAGAATAGGAAATCCGGAGATAAAAATAGGATATATACCAAAATTAAAAATAGCACATGGAATTTATCTAGGAGATACAATAGTAGAAAACGTTTCTGGAAAAGCATATTTAAGCGTCATAAGCACGTTAAACGAAGAAATTGAAGTATAAATACTAATCTTGCGCCTGAAACCCCTGAATGAATTGTTTGACAACGATAGTTCAAGCATTGAAATGCGTGGTAATCAAAACGAAATTGTAAATGCACAAAATTGTCTTACCCATCCAAGGAATATTCAAATTCATTTCGAAGACTTTAGTAACAATGCCAGTTCAAATAATGACGGAATTACGAACGGAGACGTTCTGATAGGAGACAAGAGTAACAGAAAAATAAATTAAAGTTTTGAGGTATTTAATGAAAATAAATTAATGAGAAGAATTAAAAAATCAAGAAAAAATTCTATTCCAAATATTCAGGGGAATATTTCTATATCTCCTCCGAAATCCTAGAATCCAAAATCTATGGAGAGGGAAGTTATCAAACCTCTCCCGAAAATTTAAATAATTTTGGAGAGGGAAGTTACCAAACCTCTCCTGAAAATTTATTATAAATGATTTAAAAAATTTTGGAGAGGGAACTTACCAAACCTCTCCTGAAAATTTAAATAATTCAAAAAATTTTGGAGAGGGAAGTTACCAAACCTCTCCTGAAAATTCAAATAATTTAGAAAATTTTGGAGAGGGAAGTTACCAAATCCCTCCTGAAGAATTAAATAATTCCGGAATTGCAAAGGAAAGTTTCCATACTTCCCTGTTAAATTCTACTCTTGTCGATTGCAAGGAGGTAAATAACCAAACCTCGCTATGCAATGCGACTCAATTCTATCAAAAGCAGTCAAAGGCAAAGAGCTCACTCTAGGAAAAATTAAATTACCAAGGGTTGGAATTCCCGCAAAAAATTATAATCATCAAGAAGATTCCTCTTACTATCGATGAATTTCTAGAAAGAATGCAATCATGTAATCCTCATATAAATGTTCGTAATTCAAATCATCTTCAAAAATTCTGGCGTATATCTATACAAAATCAATCTCAAGAAATGATAGACAAATTCATGCGCAAACGTAAGTCAAAACATAAGGAAAGAACTGAACAAGAATGTCGAGATGAACCTACGAAAAATATTCCACGCGAATGCTTAGTTGTATCAAAAAAATCGGAAAGAATAGACTCATAGAAATTACAGAACTATTGCGTTTGGAGCATTTGAGTTTCCAGGAAAGAACAAGTGTAATGAAACTTATAACTGACAGCCAGGACAGATTTCACATCCCTGGAAAGAAGTTGTCAGCAACAAATATATTACAATACCAAATATTTAATACAATTAATAATTAATACAACGGACGATCGACCTATAAATACGCGACAATACAGATTCTCGCAAATTCATAAAAAAGAAATAAATAGACAGGTAGAAGAACTGTTAGAAAGAGGCATCGTAAAACCTTCTCAATCACCGTATAATACGCCTATATGGATAGTTCCCAAAAAAGAACACAAAGGGAAACAAGCGGTGGAATGGTATTAGATTTCCGAGCCTTAACCGAAAAAACTATCGAGGACGCATACCCGTTACTTAACATTATCGATATTCTGGATCAATTAGGCGGACCGCAATATTTCTCAGTATGCGACTTAGTGTCTGGATTTCATCAAATAAAGATGGATCCTGTTGACAGCCATAAAACTGCATTTACAACTCCTTTCGGTCATTACGAATTTGACCGAATGCTTTTTGAATTAAAGAATGCGCCCGCTACTTTTCAACTAATTAATGGATTTAGTATTCAGGATTGCAAGGCGAAGAACTATTTGTGTATATGGATGACATTATCATCTACGCTGCTTCATTAGAAGAACACGAAAGGAAGTATAATTTGATAGAGTGATTGCGCAAAGCTGATTTAAAATTCAACAACCTGACAAATGCGAATTCTTGAAAATCGAAGTCACTTATTATATTACATTAATATAATTAGTAAGGATGGAATTAAACCCGATCCGAAGAAATTAGAAGCTGTAAGGCAATTTCCAAGACCCAAAACGCCGAAAAATATCAAACAATTTCTTGGATTAGCCAGATATTACCGAAGATTTATATCAAATTTTTCAAAATTAACCAAATCTCTCACCAATTTGTTAAAAAATGACACTAAATTTGAATGGACAATAGATCAAGAAAACTCCTTCCAAGCATTAAAGGAGAAATTGTACGAAGAACCTGTCTTGCAATATCCCGATTTTTCCAAACCTTTTATATACTACTGATGCTTCCGGAATAGCGATTGGAGGCTCTTATCACAAGGAGAAATAAATAAAGATCGACCGATAGCATACGCTTCGCGAACTCTTACCAAAAACGAAATAAAATACGACACTTATGAGAAGGAAGCTTTAGCCATAGTGTATTGCGTCAAGCATTTTAGATCTTATCTATGGATGAAAATTTACTCTGGTTACGGACCACAAACCTCTTCTCTGGTTTAAAAATGCACAGGACGCAAACATGCGAATACTACGATAGAGATTAAAATTAGCTGAATACGATTACGACGTGGTATATAAAGCATAAAATTATTATCACGAAATCCGGTAGACCTTGAAGAAGCTAACTGCAATATAATTTATCACCACAAGCCTTTGAATCTTAACAATCCAAACGATGCAGAAACGATTTCTAAAATGCTAGAGGAATCAGATGAGGAGGACGAAGAGGACGAAGATTTTAAATTATATTTGACTGATGACGAACCACTTGAAGACTTATTTCCAGACGATCATCCTGAAGAGGATACGAATTCAGCATCTCTTACACGGAGGGAGACAGAGAAACCACAAGGGCCACAAACTATGGAAAAGGCTATAACGCGCAATATTCCTTAAAGTAATAAAATGCAGACTCGAAACCAAACAGCAAAAAATAGAGGTGCCCAGCAGGATAAGCTACCCCGAGATTTCTCACAACAAGAAAATGAGACGAAAAGAGTAAAAGACAGAAATGACTCATTGGACGAAGAAGGCGATGCAGAAAGCGACAATGAAGAGGAAGAATTTGAGGAAGGACATAAAATTCAGAAATTAAAAGGAAAAACAGGGCCTATTATTGTTAATGACCAAATAATCAAAAACAATATTCTCGATTTTCGCAATCTATTATTTTTGCGAAAGGATAACGTTGCATATTTTGTTAACACCAATGGGAGACCGTTGGACCGTCAGGTTCACAAAAACTGTTTGAAAGAAACGAGAGCCCTCACTTAGAAGATCTCGCTCTAGGAAAAGCCAAAATCGTAAAATACAAAAAACACTACCATTTAGCCTTGCCTATCATTCATATTCAGCGAAGGGCAACGTGAGAGACGATGATTCTTCCCTCACCCAGATTTCCGCCATAATAAAAGATTTACGGATTGTTACTGAAAACTTGAATTTAGCATTGCTGCAACCGATGCTTAACAATGTGCCATGGAGCAATATCAAAACCGCATTGCAATTAGTTTTTGTGGATTCAACAATCAAATTAATTATATGCAATGGACTAGATAAATATCCACCTAAAGATCTTCGATCTACGATAATCGGAGAAATGCATTGTTTACCTACGGGAGGACATCGAGGTGTCACAAAGACATATAACCGAATAAAACATAAATACCATTCTAAATCTAAAGTTCAATGTTTAATGATACATACAACAATATCAATTAAAAAAACTAGTTCGAGTAAAAACCAAACAATCTATGATAATCACCGATATACCAGGATCGTCTTTTGAACGTAGTCATGGATATCTTTATCTAAAACCGGAAGAGGCAACGAATATATTTTAACCCTGCAAGATCAGTAAATTTTGTATGGGAATGTAAATTTTGTATGGGAATATCTTTACCGGATCAGACATCAGAAACAATAACAGAAGCCTTTGTCGATAGATTTATTTGCACATTAGAAACGCCTAAAGCTATATTAACCGACCAAGGGAGAAATTTTATCAGTGAATTAATGAAGAAAATAGGAAAAATATTCAGAATCCGTAAATTCCGTACATCTGCATTTCACCCTCAGTCAAATGGATTTCTAGAATGATCATACTACGCATTAGGAGGATACTTGAAACAATACGCAAACGAGCAGAAACAATGGGACAGAGGAATCGGCCATGTTTAATTACAACACTAGCATCCACGAGGCTACGAAACACACTCCATACAAATTAGTGTTCGGTAAAACAGCAAGAGTACCGTCAAATGAGATCTTAAACCCTGAAGACAAATTAGCTAATTATGATGATCTTAATAAATTTAGAACACAATTCCATGCAATCCAAACAAATGCTCGTAAAAACGTCATAGAAGCTAAAGTTAAATCGAAAAAACATTACGACAAGAAAATTAATCCACAGAAATTCAAACCTGGAGATCACGTATTTTTATTAAAGGGACTAAAACCCGGAAAATTTGGAGATCAATATACCGGACCTCATGAAGTCTTGGAAATTTTAAAAATAATGTTAAAATTAAGATAAAGAAAAATAGTCGCATTGTTTACCCTAACCGCTTGCGAATTTCTCTATTAAACCACAGTTCATAATAATTAAACAAATCAAATCGACATTTCAGATGATGGATTGCTGCATCAAAGGAATAACCGCCATATTTATATTAATAATGTGGACTCAAAGAACTTACGGAATAATACGACTGTGACTCCGCAGCAGCGAATTTAATTACATTATCACTAATAAACGTCGAAGAATGTGATATTCCCCCACAGAACTCTAGCAAAGTCTATATACAAGTACTTCAACTCAATGATTTTAAATCTGTGAAAGTAATATCAATGTAAAATCGAAATAAATCGTATAGTAAAAAGATGCGGAATGTTTTCACATATGATGGACGTATATAACGGGCAATTCTCATACATAACCGATATACCTCGAGATGCATGTCAACGCATACCTATGAAAGCTTCAAAATAGCCGGAACTCACAGATCTGCTATCTAATCAGACTGCATCACGTCCAATAGTTTTAACCGGGCATGTTGACAATGACGGCGCACGTACAGCAGCCTATTCCTTATGGAAATTGGGGAAATGTCATTGTATTATACAGCTTCAAAATTACATCGCCGATGTTCGGATAAACACAAACCTCAGGTCAGGAGTAATCTGTAAACTAAGTTCGACTTATTGCACTAACATAGAGGGAGGAGATACTTTTTGAGTTTCGAAAAATGAGAAACGAAACATATTTTCTGACCACGCAAACGCATGTATTAACATGTCGCGGAACTCAGATTACCTGTAATTCTTTTGAACCTATTATATACTTTTGAGAAACTTATGGTATAAAATTATGCCTAAACCGGCGGAGACATTACCACCCATCATTACGAAGCCTTCAACTAAACCATCATGGAAATACATCCAGTCCAGGTGATCAATGGAATATATTCACAAAGCGATCTGGAAGAACTTAAGAATCACATAATGTTCCCCACGGAACGACCTGCAATTCTCAATATCATGGCAAGAGGCATATTAGGGCGCTCAACTATAATAAATGGAGGATCACTCTCTAATCTCATAGACGAAGTCTCGAGAAAGAATCGCTATCTCCGTTTGGGAAAAATTCTCGAATAAATTTTTAATCTTTGGCAATATCAGCGCTGGATTAATCGGGACACACCTAATTGCTAGAGTTATCAAACTGCTGTTCAGACACATTCGTACATGGATACGCTCTGTGTACAGTTAGTCGGTGTATCTATTGGGAACCGTTTTCATGTTAGTTATTAGTTTCCTCTTATTATTAAAATATTATTAGATAGTCAAATGTGTGTAGTAATTAGTGTTCATTTTTTTCGATAAGTCTCTTAATTTCGTCTGTAAAAATTCAAAACTGAAAAATGAGTCTATTATCCTCGGTCTTCCCTACTGGGAAAAACTAACAAAGGAATTATATAGCTGATTCTTGTTGGAGTAAAATTAATTAAGAACAATATCTTTCCTTTATTCTTATGCAAATTGTCCTGCTTTCTTCTTCCCTCTTAAAAGAATTTTTCTTTGTGTGCTATCTAATTGTCAATCACAGTATATAATTTGTCAGTGCACTGTCACCATCTTCAGATTATTAGATCGTAAAAGATATTTGTACTCCAATAAAATGGAAAGATTAAGTTGATAATTTCGATATTTGAAATCCCGGTGCGTGTCACTGGTACACTGAGTCTGATAAAGCCTCTATCTTGATAAAAATCTGCGACCATTCACATCTGCGGCCATGCAGAAATCTCAAATAAAGGATTCTACATGGCCCTTGCCTCGTCCATAGAGAGTCTATGGACGACTGCAAAAACTGTTCGACCTACAGTAAAATGACAATAAATGTCAAGCCGCGGAGGAATGAATGTCGAAGCCACATCAAAAGATTTCGGCACACCGATAAGACACTTTAGACACTTTAGATGAGGAGTATTTTTGATCATTGCACGGGTCGATGCATTAAACTTTTTTTGGGAGGGAGGGGGGGGGGGTTGGTGACTTTCAGGTAATCATTTTTTTAAATATTCCTAATCACCAACATTCACTTGCCAATACTAATAAAGAAAGAAAAAGAAAGGAAAAAAATAATATATATTTTAACATTAAAATAGATATATATATGTATAGAGTTATTCAAATTTTTTTCAAAGTAAAAATTGACAAATTTTAGCGTTAATTAGATTATATGCGCAAGAGTATCTTTCAATGAGCATTTAAGTATTTTAATTGCATTATTGCAAGTAGGCATAACAAGAAGCACGAAAGAATTCTAAAAGGAACCCTATCTTTCTTTATATAAGTTACAAACTTACGAACGGATATCAAAATGCTAATCTCCTTTATATGTAATATGCGTACATGTATAACAGGATATTGACATTTACTTGTAAAATGGAAGGACGAAAGAATTGAAGAGGCGAATTTTAGAAACGTCCGATTCTTTCCTGCTCCTCTAATAAACCAAAGGACACACATGTAAGAAATAACACTTAAATGTGAGTTCGACGTTACTATGTAGTCAAACCCATCAAATCGTCGAAAGAAAAGAATCGGTACCTTTTTTTTCTATCTCTCTCTCTTCTCCTTTTTTGTAAATGTTGCATTCTCACACCCCAACATTTGTTTGAGGCTAGGAGTATTACGTCCTACAGACGCCACGATTTTTTTCTTTCGAAAGAATCAACTCCATGTATCAACTCCGCGATTATTGGTTGGCGTCTACGATACTCGAGCGGAGTCTTCTGATAACGATCTGACAGAACTGAAGAGAGGGATCGGACAAGCTCCGCGAAAACTTGTAACGCCAATCCTGGAAGGAATAACAACCTTAATGCAGGCCCGAAAAGTGACAAGATTGCAAAAGACATAAATGCACCGAAGTCACACAATAGTAAGAATCCAAGGTTTATTGTCCCAGACTGACCAACAATTTTATCTTGAGAAAATAAGCATTTAAAAAATCATAAAACACATGGGATAACTTTCCACGGTAGCGTTATCTAAGATCGGACTCGCGACTGACAATGGTTGCTCTGCACGCAAACTTTGCACGCAAGTTGTGCACGGTAATCGTCTGTTTATCCATATTTTTCCGCGAAGATAACAGAATTCATCTGGAGCAATCCTGCCTTTTTAAAGAAAAACGTAAATCACTTCTTTTCTTCTCAAAATTCGTCTAACGATGCACTTTAGATTAACAACGATAGGACGCTATAAAAATCGTAAATCTCGCGTGACATTGCAGCTAATTATTGCATTATAGATAAAGGGCACAACGCCCTTTTTTTAGGGTATAAATAGAGATCCTGCGAAAGCGCAGAGCTTCAGTACAAAAGTCAAACTCAGCCGATTCATGTTAATACAGTTCACGTCAGTGAAAAATCACGTAAGTTCGTGTATCTGTACTCGAGTGCATCAAATCGTTGTTGGGAACAGCTGCGATCAGTGCGGAAATCAGGCTACGAGAACTCGCGATAGTTCACGCCAGTTTGCGCAAGTGCATATAAAAATTATTAGCAACAATTAACATTGGATCATCCAGTCACTGCGACTATCCTCCTGGCGCTCTTCCGTGGACAGCGGGCCTCCTCGTACACTTCCACCGATCTATCTACCCGAGATCTCGTGGACTCACCAATTAAATAGTAAGTGAGCCTGCCATTCCGTCCAGTTATAAACATATAGTATAAAGAACTCCGTATAGGAACGCACGCGCGCGCGCGCGTGCACACACACACACGCACAGACATACACACACGCACACACACGCACACACATACACACGCACACACACGCACACACATACACACACGCACACACGCACACACATACACACACGCACACACGCACACACATATCCATAATTAAATGTCAACTCTTTTACTATAACCAAATCTAATTTACTATAACCATTGTAACGACACGAATAATAAAATTTTTTTTATATATAACTATATGTATATATATTCTATATAACTTTAATTTTTTTATTAATAAACGTAAATCATTATTGTAAATGAAGATTGTCAGATTCTATTTATTTGAACCATCACTCGTATTCCTTTCTCCCTAAACACCTGAGATCGCACGAGATCCAATCGCAGGTCAAAAGGATTAAATTCCTTGACTTAGGACCGACGTTCGCACTGTCCTTCGAAACAGGTGTCATAGAGTCTCACATCCCTTCGGGACGTTGACCTAATATTCCGAGACCGAAAAGGTGCATACAACTCATAGGTATTCGCCTCTGCGCGTATACTTGTGAGATTGAGTCTAGGTTTGGACATAACCATATCATTAGAGTTAAGTAAATAACAAGATACATTATCATTTGTCTTTTATTTTTTAATTTAATAGAATTTAACTTCATTAGTTAAGATTGTAGCATCTGAGTTTTAATTTTTCGTTTGATACATTAATTTTTTTCGAAGAGTAATAATTTTTGACAGAGAATTAAAGTTGCCATTATTGGAGGGGGGGAGGATGTAGGAATAAAAAGACCTTCAATAAAAATATCCTTGAAAAAAAAATTAAAACTGCTATTAATTGGATACTTAGTATTATATACAAAGGGCTGGTTTCACTAATTCGATTAAGCCGAATTGATGTCAACCATAAGTGATCAATTCTACTAAACAGCAAACATAATTAGTTAGTTCCACGGCCAATTAAATAATTGACGTTGGTGAAAGCGACCCAAATGATTTTTCACGAAAAACACGCATGCTTAGCGCTTTTTTATCTTTTTTTAAAAGGTAAGTTTGTATAAATGACAGAAAACAGCACTGTTACGTACCCTTAGAAATTCGATGAAGGAGACAATGAGGGAGAATGGAGAGGTATGAAAGAACGGCTAGATTCAATCTCACAAGTATACGCGCAGAGGCGAACACCTGTGAGTCGCACGCATCTTTTCGGTCTCGAAATATGGGTCAACGTCCCGAAGGGACGCTATGACACCTGTTCCGAGGGACAGTGCGAACGTCGGTCCTACTTTTTGGGTCAAGGAACTTAATCCTTTTGACCGGGACTCGTGCAATCTCAGATTTTTAGGAGGAAATACGAGAGATGGTTCAAATTATAAGGCGTACGACTTTGCTTATATCGTTTTTTTCCGAAATTCGAGGCTTTATTGTAAAAAACTGGTTATACATTTATGATTCAAAGTATTGTCCATCGCTGGCCACTACTTTCTCCCATCTTTCGGGCAGCATACGAATCCCGCGTCGAAAAAACTGGTCATCTTTTGAAGCGATCCACGAATCGATCCAATTTTTTACTTCTTCATAAGACCGGAAGTGCTGGTCAGCCAGGTCGTGTGCCATTGATCGAAACAAGTGATAGTCAGAGGGAGCAACGTCTGGAGAATACGGCGGGTGGGGTAGGACTTCCCATTTCAACGTTTCCAAGTATGTCTTGACCACTTTCGCAACATGGGGTCGAGCATTGTCATGCTGCAAAATCTTTATCGTGTCTCTCGTTGTATTGCGGCCGTTTGTCTTTCAATGCTCGGCTCAAACGCATCAATTGCGTTCGATACTGATCACCTGTGATTGTTTCAGTCGGTTTTAACAGCTCATAATATACTACGCCGAGCTGGTCCCACCAAATACAGAGCATGATTTTGGAGCCGTGAATATTCGGTTTGGCCGTCGATGTGGAAGCATGGCCGTGAACTCCCCATGATTTTCTGCGCTTGGGATTATCATAATGAACCCATTTTTTGTCCCCAGTCACAATGCGATGCAGAAAGCCCTTCCGTTTTTGCCTTTCAAGCAGCTGTTCACAAGCAAACAAACGCCGTTCAACATCTCTCGGCTTCAACTCGTACGGCACCCAATTTCCTTGCTTCTGAATCATTCCCATGGCTTTGAGACGTTTTGAAATGGCTGATTGAATCACTCCTAATGATCGTGCTAATTCTTTTTGATTTTGACAAGACTCTTGATCAAGTAATGCCTTCAATTCTGCATCTTCGAAAACCTTCTCTCTTCCACCGCTATGCTGGTCTTCGACGTGAAAATCACCGTTCTTGAAACCACTTACGACACGTTCTTTCACTAATAGCGGCTTCACCATAAATATTTGAAAGCATTCGATGAGCCTCAGCCGCAGATTTCTTCATATTGAAGCAGAAAATTAAAACCTCCCGCAAATGACAAGAATTTGGCTCGTAAACTGACATTTTCAATCGAGAAAAATTTTATGATGCAGACACAAATCGACTAATGTTTCGATGGGGTTATGTTGACAGATGCCCAAGTTTATTCTGTGACGTCTATGATCTATTTATTTCGATCACCACTTACCGCTAAAGCTATCTATACGAAAACGGTATAAGCAAAGTCATTCACCTAATAATAGAATCCGGCAATCTTCATTTACAATAATGACATTTATTAATAAAAAAAATTAAAATTATTAGAATATATTGTATGTACATATAGTTATATATAAAAACTTATCATTATTAATGAATTTAGTTATGGTAAAAAAGGTTGATTTAATTATGGACGTGTGTGTGTGTGTGTGTGTGTGTGTGTGTGTGTGTGTGTGTGTGTGATCCTATACGGGATTCTTTTTGTGTGTGTGTGTGTGTGTGTGTGTGTGTGTGTGTGTGTGTGTGTGTGTGATCCTATACGGGATTCTTTGTGTGTGTGTGTGTGTGTGTGTGTGTGTGTGTCCCATCGGAGTTCTATATGTGTGTGTGACTGGAATGGCAGGCCGACTTACTATTTAGTTGAATCTATGAGATATCTCATCTTGGGTGGATAGAGCAGTGAAGTACGATGAGGCCCGCTGTCTACGGAAGAGCGTTAGGAGGGCAGTCGCAGTGACCAGTAGGTGAACTCAATATTAATTGTTGCCCCACAATATGCACTTGCGCGAAATAGCGTGACTATCGCAGGTTCTCGTAGCCTGATTTCCGCACTGACCGCAGTTTATCTCAATAATGATTTGATGCACTCGAGTACAGATATGCGAACTTACGTTTTTCACTGACGTAAACTGTGCTATCGTGAATCGGGTGAGTGTGACTTTTGTACTCTCTGCGCTTTCGTGAGACCTCTATTTATACCCCGAAAAAAGGGCGTTGTGCTCTTTTTTCTAGGATGCAATAGTTAGTTGCAATGTCTCGCGAGATTTACGATTTTTAGCGTCCTACCGTTAATCTAAAGTGCATCGT